>NW_012108363.1:7390932-7424934 GCF_000951045.1 Mandrillus leucophaeus
TTCCACTGAACAAATTCAATTTGTCTTCATGAAAAATAGCCCTTGAAAAATGGGCAGCATTGTGTACTGAAGAAGAGCAGTGACTCTAGAGCCAGACTCCCTGCAACCCACCCCAGTTTCATCATTCACTGACTGTGTGACCTTGGGCAAGTTACTGCACTTCTCGGAGTCTCCGCTTCCTCCTCTGTCAAGTGTGGGTAACAACGGCGCTTACCTCATCGGGATCTTATGCGCATCATGTGAAAACATTATAAAGTTAGTCCTGTATGAGTTTTTATGAAATAAATGGAAATTCATTTCTTACATGATCACAAGACAATGGTTTGGATTTTATAATATTAATGAATAGAAACTAAAATAGAAATCAGGAGATCTATATAACTACGGGTATAGGTAGCTATCACTTATTGAGGTCCCACCATGTGACCAGCACGATCAGATACTTGACATCCATTATCTCATATGTGTGGTCTGCAAAAGGCAATCTACAGTTAACACATGTTGAAAGCCTACTGAATAGCAGGCACTGAACAGGGCTACAACAATGTATAGAGAATAATCCCTGCTACTGAGAGAAGTTTCCAGAGTAGCTGGGGTGGTCAAGTTGGGTCAGGAAACTTTGCTATCCACTTTGGTTCCAACATCCACAGAATAAGGATGTCTGATGAGGTAACTCCTAAAGTTCCTATTTCATCTAATTTTACAGGTACCGGGATAAGATATCATGCCATCCATTGATGACTCGTAAGCCTTTTGTAGTTTTGCCACTTAATAACCACTTGTGCTAAATGATTGTCTACATGATCAATACTACAGTATTTTGGAAGGTCTTTGAGGCCAGGTTATTTTGATTGGGCTGGTAGAATGCACTAGCAAAATTAACAGCTCTCTATTAGAATGAGACTTCACACAGCCTAGGGAAATATAAAATGACAAAAATTAGTGTCCAAACAGGAAGATACCCGAGATGACATCTAGTCCAACGTATTTAGTGCTATCCTGGGTTCCAGAAGAGAAAGGCAATGTAGTTCATAGCCAGTTAGGGCTGAGAATCCAGTTTCTGATGCTCTGAGCATCGTGCAATGCCCCACAATATGACAAACTAGCTAACAGACCAGGATCCATAGTCAGACTGCTTGGGTTTGAATCTCTACTCTGATTCACGGTCATAAAGCCGTGTGACCTCAGATCAAGTTACTGAGCCACTCTCTCCCTTGTAAAGTTGGTATCCAAATAGTAGCAACCTAGATAAATGATTAAGTTAGATAATGTTTGCAAACTGTAACTGCAACAGCATAGTGCCTGGCACACAATAAGCCTGTAATAAATGATGATGATGATGATGATGACGACGACGACGACTATGACGATAGCAAACACTTCTATAAAGTGCTACTATGTGCCAAGCTCTAAACAATGCATTTATCACTTCCTCTAATCTTTGCAACAATCTTATGAGGTAGGTATTAGCACAGAGAGGTTGAGAAACGTATCAAAAATCACGGAGTAAGAGGCAGAATCCAGACTTGTACTTAGAACATCTGTCTCCAGAGTTTGAGCCCTGAACTACTGTTCTGTCCTGAAGTGTCTCTCATGACTTTCTGTTGTCAACACTGAGTCTTCCTATGTGTCAGATTCTGCTAAAAATGCTTCACATGAATTAACTCACTGGGTCTTCACCAATCTATGAATAGATATTAAGTTTATACTAAATGCTTATGTTAACCACAACAAATGGACAAAACACAAAGTGGAAACAATGCAAGGAGAAGGTCCTCAGCTACAGAACAAAGAGAAATTAGATAAAAACCAAACATTCAGAACTACCAGGGAACTACTCTAAACAGAAAACGTCACTGGGTACCTCAGATGAAAGTGACCTATGACACAAGGTAGGCAAAGATAATAGGCTATTTTTCCATCTTCAGCATTCTGTTGAAGAGCCAGATCATTATTGCAATTTGGAGGAGGAGATACAGTGTAGTGTAAAGGTTGAGACAGGAAGTCAAACACCAGATTTTCACTTACTAGCTGTCTTTCAGCAAGTCACGCAACTTTTCTGAGCGTTGGGTTTTCAGTGAGGATAACAATATTAAATTGGTAGAGTTATGAAAATTAAAAGATTTTAAGAGCCATGTACAGTGAGTAGCACAGAAGAGACATTTAATAAATATTAACTCCTTTGTATAAGCACAATGTGTGATAAACTAAGGTCTATTTGTGGGTGTTTACAGTGTAGGTAAAACACACACTCTCCAATGTATGGGGAAAATGAAATATGTAGTCTCAATCTCCTGCCAGTAATGGATACTGGAATCTTCTGCTAAGAGCAGAGGAAAGCAAAATAACTTTTCTTCTGATTTACCTCTGAGACAAAGAAAACTTGGTAAGATACTTGTCCAGATTGCTATACTGGAAAGGCTCTTCCAGCATGTATCCTTGGGGACAGTACAGAATGCAAGACTGACAAAAAAGTAGAATTCCAGATTTTCAGTCTTGGACAGATCACCAAGTTTTCACAAACACTTACAGATGACATCATTCTTATAGTTCGTCATTACACAGGGGGTTTGATTACAGTGTGAGCTTTCCCAAATCTCAAATTGTTGAACAACCCAAACATACAAAATAATCACTCTTTCCTGTGTCTCCGTGTGTGTGTGTGTGTGTGTGTGTGTGTGTGTGTGTCCCTCAGTAGCTTTAGAGGTACAAGTGGTTTTTGATTACATGGATCAATAATATAGTGGTGACCTCTGGAATTTTAGTGCACCTGTCACCGAGTAGTGTACACTCTACCCAACAGGTAGTTTTTCATCCTTCATCACCCCCCTCCCACCCTCTCTTGAGTCTCCAATGTCCATTATACCACTCTCTATGCCTGTGCATACCCATAGCTTAGCTCCCACTTATCAAATAGAACATGTGGTATCAGATTTTTGATTCCTGAGTCACGTCACTTAGAAAAATGGCCTCTGGTTCCATACAACTTGCTGTAAAAGCCATTATTTCATTCTTTTTTATGGCTGATGGTGATGTATATTGTATTTTCCTAATCCACTTGTCTGTTGATGGGGACTTTGGTTGGTTCCATATCTTTGCAGTTGTGAAATGTGCTGCAAAAAATATACATACACAGGTCTCTTTTTGATATAATGACTTTTTTCCTTTGGGTAGCGACCCAACAGTGAGATTATTGGATCGAATGGTAGGTCTACTTTTATGCCTTTGAAAAATCTCCAAACTGCTGTCTATAGAGATTGTACTAATTTACATTCCCATCGGCAGTATATAAATATTTCTTCTTCACCACATCCACACCAACATCTATTTTTTTTTTTTTTAATAATAGCCATTCTGGTTGGGGTAAGGTGGTATCTCATTGTGGTTTTAATTTGCATTTGCCTGATTAGATCTGTTGTACATTTTTTTCATATGTTTCTCAGCCATTTATATCAATTCTTTTGAGAAATGTCTATTCATGCCATTTGCCCACTTTTTAATGAGATCACCTGTTTTATTTTCTTGCTCACAGTTCCTTATCAATTCTGAATATTAGTAATTTTATCAGATGCATAATTTGCACATATTTTTTCACACTCCATAGGTTATCTGTCAATTCTGATCATTATTTCTTTTACTGTGCAGAAGCTTTTTAGTTTAATTGGGTTCCATTTATTTATTTTTGTTTTTGTTCCATTTATTTTTGGGGTCTTGGTCATAAATTCTTTGCCTAGGTCAATATCCAGAAGTGCTTTTCCTAGGTTTTTCTTTCTAGAATTTTTATGTTCTAGAATTTTTCAGGTCATTAAGTCTTTCATCCATTTTGAGTTAATTTTTTTCAATACAGTGAGAGAAAGGGATCCAGTTTCATTCTTCTTTGTGTAGCTATCCAATTTTCCCAGCATCACTTATGAGAGTGTCCTTTCTCCAATTTATGTTTTTGTATGCATTGTAAAAGACCAGCTGATTTTAAATATTAGGCTTTATTTCTAGGTTCTCTCTTCTGTTCCATTGGTCTATGTGTCTACTTTTATACCAGTATTATGCTGTTTTGGTTACTATATCCTTGCAGTATAATTTGAAGTCCGATAATGTGATGCCTTCAGATTTGTTCTTTTTGCTTAGAATTACTTTGGCCATTTAGGCTCTTTTTGGTTCCATATGAATTTCAGAAATGTTTTTTCTAATTCTGTAACAAATGATGTTGGTATTCTGATAGGAAGTACATTGACTCTGTAGATTGCTTTGGGCACTATGGTCATTTTCATGATACTGAGTCATTCAATTCATGAGCATGGGATGGTTTTCCATTCCATCTGTTCGTGTTTTCCACAATTTCTTTCAATAGTGTTTTGTATTTCTCCTTGTAGAGATCTTTTAACCTCCTTAAGTATATTCCTAGGTATTTAAAATTTTTTGTAGCTATTATGAAAGAGATCGAGTGCTTGATTTGATTCTCAGTTTGGCCATTGTTGGTATATAGCAGTGCTGCTCATTTGTATGCACTGATTTTGTAACCTGAGACTTTACTGAATTTAGTTTATCAGATCTAGGAGTCTTTAGAGTTTTCTAGGTATATGCTCATGTAATCAGCAAATGAGACAGTTTGACTTCCTCTTTTCCAATTTGGATGCCCTTTCTTTCTCTTTCCTGATTGCTCTGGCTAGGACTTCCCCTACACAAATTTTTAAATCTCTTCATAAACTGCTTTACTGCTATCTCATTTTTTTTTTTTCGCTCTTTCTCCAATATAACATTGCTTAATACCTCATTTTTCCCCATGATCTCCACTGTCAGTAAATTATTATTTGTGCAAGAGAATTATAATTCTAAAAGAATATCCTTTATACTGTGATTGATAGAAAATAATGCTTTTAACTTGCAGGGCAAGACCAATTTTCTAACACTTCAGTTCTATTTGCTCAAATGCATTACGGCTATAAAGCACCAATTACGGCTAATGACAGCATTATTCTTACCTCAGTAAGTACTTGGTTTGGTAAAGCTTTAAGGACTCTCAACTTTTGCAATCAATTTAGTTAACTACAGGAAAGAGCCGATTTCATATAGATTATTACCTTAATGTCACATAAGTGGTGCTCAATATACATTTACATATGCTTCTATTAAGCTTTCCAGATAAAACACACTCTAGAAGCTGTATTTGTATAATATCATAGTTATCAAAGTTTCAGTTCATATTTTCCACTTCCTCTACCCCTAAATCTTACAAGTTCTACAAATTAAATTCGTGACACCCTTGGTAAAAATCACAAAAATAAGGGATTAAGAGAAAAGCTTCAAATAGGGGACTAAAGGTCTATGTGAGTACTAGCCAAGTTCCATGGAAAAGTAATAAATTGTATTTTGCTTTTTAGGCCCCACTACCCAGCCATCTCATCATCCTAAAACCAGAAATCTTCCAAAATGTCTTCTGATCCCTCAACTCTACATTCAACCAGAAGTCAAGGTATATCAATGTCATCTTTTAAATGTCTTTAAATGCAAGGTCCATGCTACTGTCCTAACTTCAGTATTCTCCTTAATATTACAACAGAGAAGTTTTCCTAATTTACAAGCTTTTGAAATACAAATTAAGAACATTGCAGAACATGCACATCGACAGATGGCAATCGTGGTCACTGGGACTTAAGGCCGAATGGACCCAGGGCATCCTCCAGAGCCTTCAGCTCTAACAGACTTTCCCCATTCTATTGCTTCCTCACCTATGCAAGCTCTCTAGAATGTAAATCTGATTACATCTTGCTCTCTTGCTTAAACATTTCTCTGAATTCTGCTTGTCTTTAAAGAAAGTAAAGTCCAGGCCGGGCGCAGTGGTTCACATCTGTAATCCCAGCACTTTGGGAGGCCAAGGTAGGCAAATTACGAGGTCAGGAGATCAAGACCATCCTGGCTAACATGGTGAAACCCCATGTCTACTAAAAATACAAAAAAAAAAAATTAGCTGGACGTGGTGGCAGACGCCTGTAGTCCCAGCTACTGAGGAGGCTGAGGCAGGAGAATGGCATGAACCCGGGAGGGGGAGCTGGCAGTGAGCCGAGATCGTGCCACTGCACTCTAACCTGGGCAACAGAGTGAGACTCCATCTCAAAAAAAAAAAAAAAAAAAAAAGTAAAGTCCAAGTTGAGAAGTATTGATTGAGTCTAACTCAGAAACAGAAGCTAATGTGCTCTAATACTCTAGAACTATTACCTTGGATGCCTACAACCCCATGGAAACTGACCATATAATCTTCCAAAGTTACTACTGCAATATAGAAGATTTTCTGCATTTTTTAAAAGAACTGAACTCTTAGCTGGGCGTGATATCTCATGCTTCTAATCCCAGCACTGTAGGAGGCTGAGGTAGGAGAACTGCTTGAGGCCAGGAGTTTGAGACCAGCCTGGGCCACATAGTGAGACACCTATCTCTATAAACAATTTAAAAATTAGTCAAGCATGATGGTGTGTGTCTGTAGTTCTAGCTACTTGGGAGATTGAGATGGGAGGATTGGTTGAGCCCAGAAGTCCATGGCTGCAGTGAGCTATGATCGTACCACTGTCCTCCAACCTCCGTGAAAAAGTGAGACCCTGCCTATACATAAAATACATACATATATAAAGAAAATGTTTTTAGAAAGAATTGAATTATTTTCTCCCCTCAAGATAGAAATTTGTAACATCAAGGTAATTTTTTTGTTTTTATAGTTTCCTAACTCTTACCACAAATACTAAAAAGTGAGCCATTCTGAGGCCTGAAGCAATATCTGTAACCTTGGTTTATAGAGTCCTAATTAAGTCAAGCACCAAGAAACCCTAGCATGAGTGATGGACAAAGCCACACACAGAAAAGACGCAGCCTTTGCCTTTCTCAAAGTTCAGTTTGTCTGGGAAATACATGTAAAAATTATTATCTGGAGTGGTAAATATAATAAGAGACACATAAATGGAACCACAGGTGTATCAAGATCAGTTTTAACAGACAGGGAAGACAGAGAAAAGCACTCTAAACAGAATAAAATGTATGAGCAAAGGCAAGAAAGTGTGACTATGCATAGGTTGTCAAGGATAAAAATGGATTTTGTAATTTAGAAAACGCAAATATCCACTATGATATTTGGGATTGTCACATGAAAACTTTACTGTTACTTTGTAAAGGTCATGTTTATTTACCAAACAAGAGGGTTTTCCTGTTTGTTTGTGATGTGGTTTGTTTTCTGGTTTGTTATTTGTTGATTGGTTGCAAAGATGAGGTCTTGCTATGTTTCCCAGACTGATCTTGAACTCCTGGCCTCAAGTGATCCTCCTGATTCAGTCTCCCAAAGTGCTGGAATTTAGGCATGAGCCAATGTGCCTGACCTGGGAGTTATTTTTATTGCCAATCTATATTACTTACTTTTGACATCAGAACAAGAAAGGAAGTTATGCTCAATATAGCAGACTGCTGCCCAGTATTTCCTCATTAATGAGTTAAGACTACTTACATTGCTAGTATAGATCAGAATTTCTAGGTATAAAACCTCTAAATAACTCCAAAAGTCATTTTTCCAGGATTTTTTCATTTGAACTACAACAGTAAAGGTCCAGTCCGTACAGGGACCCCAAACACCAATAGCAAGAGTTTTACTGAAGACACATAAACCTCAATTCTTAAAAAAAAAAATGAACCACAGCTACATTCCTCTAATTTCTGTCTTACCCAGACCAGTGGCAAAGAGGATCATCCTCCGAAAAACTGAGGATATTCGTAACTAACCAGAGTGATGGATAATCAAGCATAAATAGTTAAAATTTTTAGATAGATAATGCTCACAGTACAATTTTACTCAAATGTTTCAACTCTCCAAAAAACGTTTTATAATCACTACAATTGGTGAAAACTTAATACTTCGAATTTATTCTCTATTTCTTTATTATTTAATCAAAGTGCTTGAAAGCTACAGGCTACAGAAACTGTTATTAAAATGGAGGGATAACACACAGGAGATTCCAAAGGAGGGAAATATCTCTAAGTTGGATTACTAGTCCCTGAAGAATTGAGATTAGATAGAAGTCAATACCCATATTTGATCTGAACAGAAATGCTCTTTCACCAAAACACGAGGTTACAGATCTTTTGAGTCCTACTGTAATAACATCACTTTTCCACATTCCTTCATCATCTTGCCCCAAGCTTCCCCTCCCCAAAGAGAGCTAAACAAACCTAGATGGTTTTACTTACAATTGTGAAGTTCATGACTTTGAGAATCCAGATGGTCATGGCCAAGTTCACCAGTATTAAAATCATGAGGAGCAGGACAAAGAAATACAGGCATCGTTTCCGCCAGCCGTAAATCCCCACCTTGTACACCTGTGGCCCCTCGGAGCCGGGCATGGTGCTCCGGTGGTGAGTGTACTGTTCCTGAGGCATCTGAAATAAATGAGGCAAGAGAGAAGCACTCACGTTAAACTGCTGAGAGAAGAGAAAAAAAATAAAGGAAAAAAAATCAACCGATGAAGAGATATGGCTGGCTGCTGTCTACATTTACACCCTCCGACAACTCTAAAAATCTGTTTCCTCTGGACAGAAGTGGCTTCTCTGGATGCTAGCTTGAGGCTTCTCATTTAACACAGCCATGACTTCTGATGTGCACTGATACAGCCACAGCCACACACATACTGGGCAGAAAGGGACTCCTAGGAGGCCGTTTTCCAAATTCCAACTCAGAATTCCAACATCTTTGTGGTGGAGATGCTCAAAGACCTACCAAACTGAAGGAAAAATTTAGAATGACAAGAAAATAAGGTAACCCCAGCAGTCCACCTTAGTAATATAAAAATATTACTAAGGCAGTTTATTTGGGGGGGTTAAGAAATTTTGAATACAATCATTCTGTATTTCCAGTCAGTGGCAACAGTGGCAGCTTTGACTGCTTCTCTATTTCCGATTCAAAAGGGGTCCTTGCAGACACACAGCTGGAATCCCACTTGATTTGGGAATCTTCAACAAGTGATAGTCTAGTAAATACCTAACTACCCACTGAGTTAGTCTTTTTGAGGTAGGCAATTCTGATCATTATGCAACTTATTTAAGAAGCATAAAGGAGGGTCAAAGTCAAGTAAAATGTGAACATTAGTTCATAGGCTAATGAGAGGATGAACTAGTTAAATGCTAAGCACAGTAGAGAGAGAGAAATTAGAAAAATATTTGTCAGTATATTATAAAGTAATATGTTGATGCCCTTTAGAATAAGGAAGATTTCCCAAGTCCCTGCTGTTGACACAAATTATCTTTATCCTAGAATTACTAATTAAGTGCCAACACAAATGTAGATAAACATATCACTTCTATCCAATTCTAAAACCAAAACAAAATTTAAAATTAAATATAAATGAAGCTAGAAAATACCTATCACTCAAACTGGAAAATAACAAAGTACTATAAAGGATGATTTGCCTTAAACTAAATCACATAAATGTGGTACCAAGGGCTCTGGCACAAGGTCTCCTGAGCACAGCATCTCTACTCTGTCATAAGCCATGTGATAACCCACTGCCTGTCTCCATTCAGATAATGGTACAGCCCTTATTTTTACTACATTTGGCTGTCATGTAAACACACTGCATTCCCTACAAATAAGACCTACTCCATTTATTTTCTTCTCAGCCAATAGTAATAAATTAGTAATATGTGGTGCCAAAGTGGCCATAATGAAAACCAAAATGAGGGCGCTAAAATCACATCCTTGGTTATTAGGATATCTTCCAGATGGTTCAGAATATGATTATTTTTTGGTTTTTAGATAATCATTAAAATGGACACATAAAATCTAAAAATCCCATAGAGAACTCATGGCCGTTAGGCATCAGTGGAATTCCATTTGAAAAACTGAGTGAATTCTTCCTTATGGCTAACTGAAATGCTCCATGAAGGCCTACACGGCATCTGTCTCTTTCGAAACACATACCCTAGCGCCGAAATCAGTACCTAGTATGAGTACATGTTGGAATATTTGTGTGGAATGATTGAATGGAAAACAGAATGCATAAATGTTGACCCAATGAATGATTTCCCATCTGCTACTAGCTCTGCTGCTGTCTGGGGGTATATAAAGGTTCAAGCTAAATACCATGGGCAGGTTCTTGTTTGTATACTTGCAAATTTTCACTTCAGGCTCCCAAAGCACTGGGTTCTCAGCCAGGCAGTGAGCTTTGTGGTGTAAGAGGATCTCAGTTTTAAATCTCAGCTTCTGATAATTCCTCTGCAGATCAGGGATGTGTTATAAGGAGATGGGAACACAACACAGTCATCAATCACTGGCCTTTTTAAACATGAAGATCAAATAAAAGTGAAAAGAATGCTTTATAAGCCTGAAAGAAATTAGATTTTTATTTTCCATCAAATCATCTTCTGTGAAATAAGAAAATGATCACAGAATCTTAGAATCACGTGTGCAATTTCCTTTGATATTTATCAACTAATTGTGAATGAGCCAAATTAGGATTAGAGAAGTTAACCTGCTTGTTCAGGGCTAAAGGATTTGTGGCAGGGTGAGGTCTTGAACAATAATCTGGAATTCTCATAGGCAAGAGAAACAGTGAGAAATTCTTTACAAATAAGTGTGCAGAAGCTGGTGATATTGCTACTGTGCCAGTTGACTTTTCTCTGTCATTCAACCCAACCGATGGTGTCATTACATAAACATAGTTATAAAATGGAAACGACATGTTCAATAAATGTTTATAAGAGGATGGAGGTATAGATAGCATGCTTGTGATTTCTTGTTTTCATACACATACTGGTAGAACTTGGCAGAATGCAGTGATTTTTCAACTAAGGGTTCTCAGCCCTGGACGTACATCAGAGTTACTGATGGAGCTGTTAAAAACATTTGTACTCAGCTGGGCACGGTTGCTCATACCTGTAATCCCAGCACTTTGAGAGGCCAAGGTAGGGGGATCGCCTGAGGTCAGGAGTTTGAGACCAGCCTGGCCAACATGGTAAAACTCCGTTTCTACTAAAAATACAAAACTTAGCTGGGCATGGTGGCGGGCACCTGAAATCCCAGCTACTCAGGAGGCTGAGGCAGGGAGAATTGCTTCAATCTGGGAGGCAGAGGTTGCAGTGAGCCAAGATTGCACCACTGCACTCCAGCCTGGGCAACAGAGTGAAGATTTTGTCTCAAAAAATAAATAAGTAAATAAAATTTAAAAAACACACATCTGTACTCAGGTTAAGTAACAATCACAGAGGTAGCACCCAGGCATCAGTATTTATTAAAGCTTCCCAGGTAATTCTAAGAGTAGACAGGATTGCATGCCATTGGTCTAGAATAATGCCACTCAACCCTAATTATGCATCAAAACTCAAAAGAAACTGAACAAATATGGTACAGATTTTGAGCTCCATTATCAGAATCTGGAGCTCAGGGTGAAACATTGTGAAAAATCTCCCAGGAGATTCTAAACATTTGGGACATCTAAATAATGGCTTTCAATTTTTCATAGGGTTATCATTGTAAGACAAAGTCTTGAAAGAAACTCTAGCGTGTAAAATAGCAAAAAAAAAAAAAAAAAAAAAAAAAAAAAAAAAGAAAAGAAAAGCAGAGTTCCTCTGCTTAAAGCAGGGTCTGGTTACCCTTGAGGCATCTCTGCAGAATCCTTTGTTCCTGGGAACTACTAATTTTGTCCAACACAAAATTGACCAGCTGTGAAACTCAAGACCTGGAGGAAGCAGCTCCCTTTCAAGTCATACCGCAAATTAGAAGCTGAGCAGGGATTATAACTTGGATCTTTTGCTGCATGGTATAGTGACTTATTGCATGTCATCTCTACCACACCCCCTTTAATGAGTCCCATGGAACAGAATACTCCAGTCTTCTACTCATTAAAATACATAAGAAAGAAACAGAGAAGGGGATGAACACTTTTCTACAAATAATTATAATAGGAGGCCTTTCCATGCAAACATATGGTAATGGATACATCTGTTATAAAGAATCCTGCATAGAAAGGGACATTTAGACATGCTGAGTACATTCATTTTTCTAATCAAAAATTAAAACATGTTGAAAGATAAAAACAAAGACGAATGACAATCTCCAATCTATCATTCTTCTTATTCCTTCCTGGAACAAATTTACTGTCCAGGGAATTGAAGTGAAAATTTTAATTCCTCACTCGGGCAGGCCCCAGGCCTTTGAAGGCCCCAGGAGAGGCCCCAGTAAAACATGACAATGGTCATACAATTTAAGTTAAAAATTTCAAAAGATAGAAAATTGTTTAAAGATATTAAATTTTAAAAGATGTTTTAATTGCAATTCGCTAAACTCTATCTTTTTCTACTCTGGCTTCCCCTCATGTTAGCTCTGGAGGATTTACATGCATTTTGGAGATCTAAGAAGAAGCTGGCTTAGTGGTTCATATAGTTTGAATGCAGAATATATTTACACGGTTTGCAGTACTTCCCAGTAGAGGTACATTACTGCTAGCTCTCCTGGTGTAGGAATGTCTTCTAGGAAAATTCCTTCCACCCATAGCTCCAATTCACCAAGCATGGTGACATGAAGGAACAGGACCAAAGGACACGATGCAATGTAAACATGACCTACAACGGCCAGCACCAGAAATACATGGGTAGTAGAAAAGACAGAAGCTAGTCAAAAGTATATTTGATAATCATCAGATATGTAAAATTTCAAATGTAGAATTCAACTGTCATTGATGCCTCATCAAAACAAATGATCTGTCAAGAATATATTGAATTTGGCATACATAATCATAAATGTTCCATATGTGTTTTATTTTGTATGGGAATTATGGAAAATAAAATTAACCAGAATACTTGGGTTTGTAGGTTATGTATACCATGTATATCTCTGTGTAAAGTTGTGTGTATTCTACATTACAACCACCAGTATTTTGAAAGTTTTGTCAAAATTGCCATAAAAATAATTATCTTTCCATTGTCTATACAGAAAGTAACGATGGCATATAATTGTCATGTGAAGAGACAATTAAAGGCTACACAACCAAAAAGTACAGAAAAAGTATATGAAGCAGTTAATTAGCAATATTATCCTTCCTGATTTTGTGATGTCTTTTAAAAATTAATAATTTAATTTCCTTTCTCATTATAAGTACATATTCATGTTGTTAACTTGTTTGTCTTCCTAATATTTTTAGCTTTTTCTTATCCCAGTTGTTTTTAGCAGTAAGGTATTTTTAAGTTATGGTGTGTATTTTTAGATATAATGCTATTGCACAATAGTACACTACAGTATAAAGATAAACTTTACCTGAACTGTGAAATCCAAATATTTGTGTGATTCACCTTATTGTCATGTTTGTTTTAAAGGAAATAAAGCAAATGTATTTTTTAGCCAAATACATTTGTTCAGTGAATGAATGAATGTACATTTGTTCAATGAATAAATGAATAAAAATCAAGCCAACATTAAACAGTAAAGTGTATTCTCTAGTAATCAGTAAATAGTTATATCAGAAGAAGTAAAAACTTATACAACTTTGTTTTTCCAAAGACACATACAATTATACTAATGCTAAGCAGGCTTAAATCCAAAGCATTACTCCTTCATAAGGCTATTTTCAGTGCTGACCTGTTTATAAACAAATCCATTTGACTTAAGGATCATCTGTTTCTTGCACACAAAATGTAAGAGGATTATATTTCCCAAAGAATGAATACAGTAAAACTTCCTGTTGTTTTACCATTGGATAGGAAGAAACTACCAAAAGACAAGACAATGTTATATAATATAATTGCCCACAATCATTAATTAATTAAATAGTTGTCAAATATTTTAGATGTACAGTTTTCCAAGAAGGTCATTCTGAATGGTCCTATTACTAAAGCATACTTTGGAGAGCTGTAACCTCATGGTCTCAGGCATTCAAATGTTCCTACCTGAGACTGCAAATGTTCCTACCTGGGATTGCATAGCATTACAGAGTCAAGGCTTGATATTAATTTAACGTAGCAATCTCAAGGGTTGACTCGGACTTGGGCTTGTGAAGAACCTCCTTCGAGGCTGTGTGGCCCTGTGTAACTTCTACCACTTCAGCCACCACCAACACCTCAGTGACTCTGTGATGACTATACAGCCATCTCCAGTAGCCTCATCAGGGCTCAACACCAGTCTGAGGAGCCTCCTACCTTTATACAAATCTCACCCACTGTGAAGTTGTCACAGAGATCTTTGAACCAGGCCCAGCCTACGTGATACCTGGACCTAGCCATTGTCCATCTAATCAAGGAAGCTACATGAGCTTCAAAGTGATGAGTCTGACATCTTCCACAAGTCTTTAATATCTTAACAGAGAAACTGCTCTGATCAGACTCAAGTGGTATTAATTTTATACCATGCTGACTTTCCTTCCTATACTTGGTAAGACTCAAATGGCTACCGTGAAAATCTATTATTGTTCCTCTTACAGGTCATCGAGAAGATATAGGGATGAAAAAGGGTCGTGGAGGCAGGAGCATCCACCACTGGTCCGCTTTGTGAGGCTAAGCACATACTCTAGTCTAACACTGTTGAAGTGGTCACTTTTTGTTTGCATCTTTGTTCCCACAGGGCTCTTCTTCAGGAGAACAACAAATGTTTTCCTTTTTTGCCCCCTGGAAATAGTTACAGTATCTACATTACCCATTTGCTGTGCAAAAATGCATTATGTTTTCAGGGACGATTTGTAAACAAACAAACAACAAAAAAAAAAACCCCAGTAAACTTCCTAAAAACACATCAATGCCATCAAGTTTCCTAATGATCTTTCTTTTGGACCTGTAAAATTGTATGGGCCATGATCAACTCTACCATAAAGCAGAGCTGAGAACAAGAAGGGGCACTGGCAGGCATTTTACTAATGTTTGACTCTGCTTGTCCAACATTATGGAACAAGGCTTCATAATCTCTTGTTCCATAAAGGAATTTATGGGGGTGGGTGCTATGAGTGCAGTTCTCTGTTCAGTTATGCACTGTCAGGGAGAGACATGGCCAAGTACAGAGCTGACCTTCAAAAAAAAATTCCAATCCCAATCTGTTTTTCAACAGTAAAATATTTATGTATTTTGATATCTACTATATACGTCAGTAGGTCCTAGAGATAGAGGCCTTCAAAAGGATGAAAATGATCATATTCTGCTTTCATCAAGCTCATATTTTAAGGAGAGATGGACAATAAACAATAATGGACAATAATGAAACCCCTAGAACTAAAGTCAGGTGCTAGGAAGAAACAAAGAGGTACCTGTAAGAGAGAATAGAAGGTGATTCACTCTGGTTATGGAAGGTCATTCTGATAAGGAGACAATTACGATGATACCTGGGGGTGGAGGCAAGCTTTCAGCAGAAGACAGAGCAAGCACTATGGCCTGAAGAACTCAAGCTCAAGAGTTGGCTTGAATGAGCTCAGAGGAGAGGGTGAGAGGTGAGTTTGTAGAAAGAGGTGGGGCACCTCCCAGGTTCTAACAAGGAGTAGAGAAAAATACAGCAAGACTGATGGCTACATTATCTAATTTAAGAATAAGACAAGTGATACAAATCAAGTAAGTTTTTATTTTTTTTTGGTGATGCTACAGGTTAAAATTTGGTGAATTTAAAAGTAAACATGAATTATGTAACTATGAAATTGTAACCAGTTTATATAAATAGTAGGCATAGGTTCCCTCAAAGACTCATTACGGTTTCCAGAGTTTGTTGTGGAATCTGAGTCATTTTGGATCATCTTGGTACAGAAATAGTCATCCATTAGCCATATGAGTTTTTAGGTCTCTGATTTAAAACTATTTGCTTTCAAGGTTTTTTATTCGGTCATCCACATCAGGCATTAGTCTTGGATCACAAATGTTTGGCACAATTTAGACAACGGTAACAAATTCATCACTTTTAGTTTTGAGGTAACAACATTTCTTACAAAATTCATCCAGAAAAGCAAGCACCTATTTATGTGAACTAGCCCGGGAATGGCGGAATGGCAGTTTCTTTTTATATAAATATTCAGATTAACTTAATAGTTATACATTCCAATTCTTAGCTAAAATATGTAATACCTCACAAATTCAACAAGTGCATGTATTTAAAAGAATCAAAGAACATGCAGTTAAACAATTCTCTCATTCATACCTTCAGCCTCCCTGCACTGAGGCAACCAGTATTATCAACTTATTTCTTATCCTTATAGAAATGTTTAATACATATTCAGGCTTTATTCAATATAGATGTTCAGTGCATGCGCACGTTTATATATATTTTTTTACACAAACAAGAGCATATTTTACATAATGTTCTAAATCTAACTTGGTCCACTTAACTAAGTGATAGTCCCATAAAAACATAAATTTTTTTTAAAAAACCACTGTTTTAAATGGTATGGATCTATGATATTTAACTTAACCAGCTCAGAGACAAACAGTGAGGTTGTTTCCAGTCATTTTTTGTTACCTATCATAATGAACATGTGACTTTTTCTACTTGTTCTTGGAAATCAGTCTTGTGAAGAAAACATAGAAAGCAGCAGAAGGGAACAGTGCTGAGGTGTTAAGGAGCTCCTGTTTAAGGGATGGTTGGGGAAATCCTGTCCATCCCAGAGAGATCTGAGAACAAAACAAGAAGAAGCAAGAGAGTAAAGCATGAGGATGTCTGGGGAAACATTTCAGTCGGAGGAAACTGGACCAGCAAGTGCAAAGGCCCTGAGGCAGTAGCTCGCTCGGCAGGCGAGGACGACAGTGTGGCTAGATCAGAGTGGACCGGAGGAGGATGTTTGAAAATAAGCCTGGGCACAGGCAGAAGGGGAAAGAAGTGGAAGCTTAGAGCCACAGTAAGAACCTCAGGTATGATACAGAAAGCAACAGTAACCACTGCAGAACCTAGGCATGGAAATGGCATGATCAGATTTTCACTTCAGGATCACTCTAGTGTTCTCTAGGGAATGGGCTGTAGGAGCGAGAATGAAGTGTAGAGAACAGGGGCCCGTGACTACTGCAATTGTCTTCAGAGAGGTGACAGTGGCCCAGGCCTGCAGACAGGTGGGTGAGAAGGTGGGGAGTTGCTGTCTTTGGAATCTTGTGGGAAAGCAGAGCTAATAGAATTCTCTGTGGCTTGAGACAAGAGGCGTCGAAAAGGACAGCACTCAAGGAGAACCCCAAGGTTTCAGCATAACCAGCCATTTGCACAAGGGTAACCCATGGGGAACAACATGAGGAAAGAAGGCTTGGAGGGCAGAAGGGGGATGGAGTGTGCAGGGGAATGATGGGGGAAGAGACAGGTGTGT
Organism: Mandrillus leucophaeus; assembly: GCF_000951045.1. Lineage (NCBI taxonomy): Eukaryota > Metazoa > Chordata > Mammalia > Primates > Cercopithecidae > Mandrillus > Mandrillus leucophaeus. The sequence goes on from NW_012108363.1 coordinate 7,408,203, forward strand.
CAATGTTGAAGGCACATGAGATTCCAAAGAGATGGAAGAGGTAGTGATAAGGAGACAGATAAACAAGATCACTACGATGGCACTTGGAAACGAATTTGGACTTCAAGGGGAAGGAAGACTGGGCTTCGGGACATGAATCTTTAAGACTCTAGGATATAAGTATTATTGAAAGCCATAGACATTTCACAAAGGTCCAAATACATCTCTCAGACAAGTCCTGAGAAACCAGATTGCCAGGTCAAAGTGTGTATGTACAGTTTTTAAATAAATATTATCAAGGTGCCACACAAATTGTAATATACCTTGTATTTAAGTTTAAAATATTTATCTCTGATGAACCAAAAGATATTTCAGCATCATTATGAACATCATGATTTCCATCATGATCTAGATGATGCAGATGTATGAGGTACTAGTTGAGGTGCTTTCAGGCAGATATACTTGTGAAACACACACGCATATTTCTACCAGGAATTAGCAGATACACAAGTGCATACATTCCTGCAACACTATGGGAGATCAATATAATTAAAACTATTTCATAAATGAAGAAACTAAGGTCCTAAGGAATGCAAGAGTATTCTCAAAGACCCCTAGCTAGTAAGTTGGTTAGGGTCTGAACTTAAACTGAGGCCCGGTTTTCTCTCCATTACTCATAGGCTGAAGCAAAGACTTAACTTTTCCTGAATACAAAGTAAGGTATTTAGAATTACCACAGATGCATATTCAGTGTGAAATGCATTTGAAACACTGCCACTACCTGCAAATATGTACTGTCCTTCAGTTCCTCCCCTGATGCTGTTCAAGGCATCTGGGATACATCAATGAGCAAGAACAAAGAGTTCTGATCTCATAGTGGTGGAAAGAGGTAGTGATGGCGAGACAGAAAACAAACATAAACACCAGAGAATATTATACTTATGTCACAAGGAGATGAATGCTATGAGGAAAAGTCCCACCTCCTAAAAAAAAAAAAAAAAAAAAAGACACACAAAAAATAGACCAGCAGTACCAGGGGTTGGGGAATACAACAGGCTCAATATTTAAAGCATAGGAAAGGTTGACCTCATGGAAAAGGCTATAGTTGAACAAAGACTTGAAGGCATTGCAAGAATTGTTGAAGATTTGGCTCTACATAAAACTAGCCTGGTCCTTGATGTTGCAAGGTGAGGACCAGAAAAGAATATGTGAACTGAATGCCCTTGGGCAGGAAAAATAATCTCAAACATCTGATCGCAGATATAATGGTGCCATTTTCACATGGAAAGGATGCTATGTCTACCCCATCATGGCCACTTCTATGGTTAGCTTTCTTAATAGCAGTGGCAGATTCTCTCAGCAAACCAGCTACTTGGTGTTGTACAAGGTCGGTGCTTTCTAAAACCCCATGGATGATTCCCACCAGAACCAGATAATGACAATAGGAGTCAAGAAACTACAGCTCTTCTGTGGCTTGGGGACCAAGCTGTGTAATAAAATAATAATGAACATGACTCAAACACTTGAGATCAGAGAGTGACACACAAGGCCTAAAGGGAACATGGACAATATAAAATCCAAATCCTTATTTAACAGATGGTAAAACAAGGTTCAGGGAGGTGAAGTGACTTAATCAAGGTCACAGAGTAAGGCAGTAACAAAACCAAAGTCAGCTAAACTGAAAACCAATGTTTCCCATAAATTCCAGGTTTCTGTCTTTTCCGCTTGAACTCCTGGTTTCACATTACTTTCACCAACCATCTACACACAGACTTTTTGAGCAATACTTAGAGACAAATTGCAAAAAAAAAAATAATAAAATAATAAAATAAAAAAAATCACTTTTCTAACATAAAGAAAGCACACATAAATGACAAACACTTGTATAATGGTACTATGTACTAGTCATTGTTCTACATTGTTCTACATTGTTCTACATGTATTTAATCCTCACAGACATATAATTGTTCTACATGTATTTAATCCTCACAGACATATAACCTGTCTCACAATCATTTCTATTTTACAGTTGAGCCAATGAGAAAGAGTGGTTAAGTAATCTACCCCAAATCTCTTTGCTTGTTAAAGGCATAGCAAGCATTTGAACCCAGAGCGTTTGGCTGGAAAATCTGTTCGTTCATTTCTTATATTCAATGCTTCTAGATAGATGTGAATAATTGATTATAACAATGTGATTACTAATGAAAACAATATTTTTGTGACTGTATTAGCTAAAAGTTTTCAATACAGATATTGATTTTAAGACACATTATTGAATACCTATTGAGTGACTACTGTATTCCAGCCAGAGTGCAAGTTACTCTAAGTACAGGTGTTGTGTCCCAGGTCATAAACCATGCTTGATATGTCTCTAAAACCTATACATTTTTACAGCATCATGAAAAGCAGTTACAACAAATTAGGCACATCCTTCTATAGTGATTCAATAGTTTCATAAAATTAGAATTGATCCAGTAGATTCTCCCTTGACAATTATGTTTGGCAAGAATCTTTAGCTGTTACCTGTGCTCTCAAATGTTTGCAATGAAACCTGTGGTCTGGAAGGAAATGCTCATCTCATTTTTGATCATTTTATGTTTTTTTGTTTGTTTGTTTGTTTGTTTTTTAATCAAAGTTTCTGGAAACAAGCATGATAAAAATAGCTAAACAGCATGCATTTTTCTAAGCACTTTGCATGCCTTCATGTAGATATGTATATACGTATGTATGTCTATTGAGGTATAGTTTACTTCTAGTAAAATAAACAGATATTAGCTACATAACCCAATGAGTTTTACAAGTCTGAACATCTTTGGGAACAATATTCAAACAGGAGAGGGAACGTTTCTATCACCCGAGAAAATTCCTTTGTTCCTCCTCTTAATCAATTCCCACCCCCAGAGGCAGTGACTGTTCTGATTTCTACCACATTTAATGTTTTCAGTCTTAGCTATAATCCGATGAGGTGGTTCTAACTTTGAGGCCTGGATTCTCGGCCACCATACTGTCCTCCTGCAACTCTGCTCAACACAGACTTAGACCATCTCAATAGTGTTCTCTGAGAGAATGAAGCCACAACTTAATTATGCCCTAACTTCTCTCCCATGCATCTAGAATATACACCACCCTTGAGAAAACAGAGAACACGGTCACTCAAATCACTGTCTACTTTCTTTGGATCAGTTGAGAAACTCTACTTAGAAAAATAGAGCAGACAAATGTAAACATGTACAGGTCAGATGGTGGGGTCAATGAATGAGGTGGGCATATGTCCTCTCAAAAGAACAGGAGCTGACCACAGCCCACCAGCCACTGTGCCCAAGAAATTACACAGGGAATGCCTGTCATCTTCAGCTTTTTCTAGAAGACTGACATCATGTTATCTTAGGATGTTTAAATGTTTGGTAACTAAGTCAATGAAAACAAACAAACAAACAAACAAAAAAACACTTGGTGAGTCAAAATGTACCCACAGTCCAAGTCTTTGGGTTGCGGGCTTATGACCTGCTGTTTGGATCAGCAGCCTGGAAACATCCGAGATGGGGGGTGGGGACACAAACTTTTGAAGGTCTCAGCCAATGTTAGGAGTTAATCTTTCTCATTACCTGGTAAAAATTATGCTGTCCAGACACTGGCCTATTATCAATATTCCTGACCCCTGAGGGAAGCAGATAAGTACGTTGGTAAACACACACTGAACAAATAACAAAAAGAAACTTGCGAGGGTGAATGGAATCCAATAAAGAAATAGAGGGAAAGGGCTAGAAAGATTATAGAACATGAGAGAGAAGAGAAGTCAACCATAGGTAACAATAGGAATGAAAGGAACACAGTGTGGCTCTGTTCCCCGCTGTCCTTACCCTGGAGCAATCTTCTTTCATTGAATACGCAGTGCCAATACCACAACCCCAATGAGGGTTAATATAAGACCTTGTTGAGTGATTCGTTTAGAGAGAGGAGCTTACCCTGATATTTATTTACTCTGAACTCAAAGAATAGTTTCGGTGGCTGAATACGTCAACTCCAGCAAGTAACAGCAGGGTTTCCAGGCATTCACAATATATTATTTGGAAGTCAAGGTGCTCACAAGACAGTCTGATCCTATCACACTGGCAAGGAAAAGTGGTCTGAGCAAGGAGGGAGTTTCTAATCCCTGGTAATATAGTTTTTATCAGGGAATTGTGCTTGCTCTAATAGGTGCCATTGCTTTATCGGGGAAAAAGAAGAATAAAGTGATTGCATCCATATCCTCCTACACATCCTGAGCTCCATTAATACAACCTCCAACAAAGCTTTCTTAGCAAACCAATCTCACAGGATTTATACACTAAGCGAACCATGGTGCCATGCTCCTCCCCAGTCCTACAGACCTGTCTGAGAGGCAGGTCAGAGGCTACAGCTTACACGGTTTCCTTTATATGAGGCAGTTCACACTCTGCAACAGGAATTTGAAACAATAATGAAGACCTTTTTGTGTGGCAAGAAAAGTGAAACAAAGGGAAATGTGGAATCTCTAGAGAAATTTGGGCAACATAGGAAAAGTAACCCAGACAATTCAGAGTAAAACATCCTCTCCTTTGTTGATTGTCTGAACTCTTCATTTTTACCTCGATCTACCTTCTTCACTCTTTGTCGATTTGCCTGGTGCTATCTCAGTTCATCTTAACTACATGTATTAATATATTTGACATATTTAAGTGCTTACTGTGTGCAAAGGACAATGCTAAGTGCATTATCTGTACAATCTCACAACACACTATGAGGCAGATACTATTGTCATGTCTATTTTAGACATTAGGAAATCGGGACACATTTTGGAGATGATGTAACTTGCCTACGGCCACACAGCCAGGACCCCAGTCTGCGTTTGAGGCAGACCCTGAGCTCAGTTCACAATATAACCACTTTTCTTCCACAGCAAGATGATACCCCATTCCATTTTTTTTTTCTTTCTTGCTGTGCTTCCTCTCCCTACAATCACCCTCTTCCTTTTTGGTTAACAGATGTGTGAAGTCCTCACCATGGATGTGCATTGTTCAGATGACTAAGTTGAGTTCAATGAGCCATAGTTTTTGTCAGGAGAAGGCTCACTGAAATATGTTCAGAGAAGAGTAAAGAAAGAGAGCAGCAAAAGTTGGAGAAATGGGTGAAATGACTCAAGATGCCCACCCTTAAGGGAGACAGACTAAGAGTTATTCTTGAAGAAAAGGAAGAGCCTCAGAATTACAAAAATCATAGGTTGTGAAAACAGAAAACAATTCAGAGGTATCAGATCATCTTACAGATGGGAAATCTGAGATCTGAAGATGAATGGAGCCAAACCTGAGCTAAGATTTCTGACCACCTCTACCTTTCCTCCCTCTCTCAACCCCACTTCTGCTCCTAGTACCAGCACGTTCCTCAGACGTGGCTTAGGAAACTATCCAAGATGCTTGAAACCAGAAGTGTTTCTGACTTCAGATTTTTTGGATTTTGGAATATTTGCATTATACTTACAATTGAACATTCCAAATCTGAAAATCCAAAATCTGAAATGTTCCAATAAATAATTCCTTTGAGCACCATGTCAGTGCTCAAAAAATTTTAAATTTTGGAACGTTTCAGAGTTCAGATTTTTGGATTTGGGAAGCTCAACACATGTACAATCAACAATGTAGTATATGCCCTTGGAGTTTTTCTTCAGATGGACTCTTGCTCTGTCACCCAGGCTGGAGTGCAGTGGCGCCATCTCGGCTCCTGCAAGCTCCACCTCCTGGGTTCATGCTTTTCTCCTGCCTCAGCCTCCCGAGTAGCTGGGACTACAGGTGCCCACCACCACAACTGGCTAATTTTTGGTATTTTTAGTATAGATGGGGTTTCACCACGTTAGCCAGGATGGTCTCGATCTCCTGACCTCGTGATCCACCCGCCTCAGCCTCCCAAAGTTCTGGGATTACAGGTATGAGTCACTGTGCCCGGCCTGGAGATTTTTTAAAATAAAAAAGTAAAATTAAACACCTGTCTTCATCAGGATAAGGCATATATAACACTTTGTTCTCTCTTTCGAAAGTTTATGTTAATAATAAAATGACCATGGGCAGGGCCTTGAACAAGCTTTGCTCCCGGGAATTACTCACCATCTCCACCTGGTCCCTTCACTCAACACTCCCGGCAGTAATGTCTCTGCAAGGAACAAATATGGGTTAAAAATAAGGCCTTAAGAGCCTGCCCCCTCCTTGCCTAGGAAATCTGAACCCTCAGGCAATGCCATTCTTACAAAATGTGCTTTCTGATTACTTCCAGAAGGCAGGGCAGGCTGACCATGCAGTCTCCTGTGGTGAAGTGGCTAAAAGAATTCTCTTCACCAAGGCCACCGAGTATCTGCACACTTTCAGTCCAACAAATCAGTGCCTGGTGGCTTTGGCTGTTTCTAACATGTGTGTTTCATTCCTGTGCCGAGGGCTCCTCCCTGCACTCTCACTGCCCAGTTTGTGGTGTGGCCATTCCTCGCCCTTCACTGCCTCCACCTCTGCCCTGGATTTCTTCCTCTGTATCCTTCTCCCTTCTGCTGCTTACTTTTTCTCTTCAGATGTCAAAGAGAGCTTGACTTTTCCCTACTTTACTTCTAAAAAAGAGAGAAACTATAGAGTTTCTACCAAGTTTCAGGCACTGCTCTTTATAATCCTGCAACCTGGAGTTGCTATTTCACGCCTCTTCTGCTCAATGCTTGATGCACGCTAAATATAGAGGAGTATGACACCCGAGCTCATGGAAGGCTCCCTTTTTCATTGGCAGTGGGCTTGGCTGTGGTTCATGGCAGTTCCTAATCTGTCTTGGCATTTTTCTCACTCATTAGGCACTTTAGGAGAAAAAAAATAAGGTCACAGTCCATCCTGACTTCTAACTACACCCCCTTCCTTTCCTCAAGTCCTGAGGTCCCCAAACCCTCCCCACACCACCCCAATACAAACATGAAATTAATAAAAGAAAATGTTCATGAGCCATCTCTTAGAATAAAGATATCCTGCTGCCAGTCCTGTCCCAGTTCCCTCCTCCAAGTACAACACTGTGGAAGAAAAAAGAAAATTGCTGGCTGAAAATCCTGACCTTTTACCAATAGGACAGAATGTGTGCCTTCTCATTCTAGGTCCTATGCAGAGGAAGCAATGAGAAACGCTGGCTCTCCACTTTTCTTTCAGCATTAACCTCAGGCTCTTCTATTAGCTACTTGTTTAAAGATTGTAGGACACAAGTAAATGCACACCTGTTGTCACAGAGATCTACCCTAAGAGGTCTAGTCACTCCTCAGCTACTCAAGAAGTATCCAAGATTCCATTCATTCGTCCATCTCCCCAACTAGACTCTTCGCCAAGCCCCCTTCGGAAAAAACCAATGTTGTCACAGATTGCTGCGCTAGTAATCGTAAAGCAGTTGTAAGGTTTAGCTTGGCTTTGGGCCGAACCAGTCTCTCAAATGCAATGACACCGTACTGTGTGTTTTCTAAATGCTGTACTTAAAACAAGGTATAGCTTTCCAATGACAGAATATCTGTATTGCAATAGAGTTGATAAGGAAGCACCAAAACTGAGGAAGAAAACTGAGACCCCTGTTGTGCTGAAAATTTTCAAAACTTTGATTTTTATAAAAAGCTCTTTTTCAGTAAGGTGCAAAATAAGACCAAGCAATCAATGAAATAAAATTCACACCATTATGTCTCTGTCCTTTAAGAAGTATTTTGAGTAAACTGCCATTTTCTGTTACTTTTTTATTATCTATGTTTCCTAAAATACAGAAGTATTTTTGAGAGTAAAACTGTAAATTACTTCAAGTGAGAAAATTAGAAATGATTATAGAAACAGAATTACAAACGTTGATCCAGCATACTTCTAGGCAAATGTATCACTGACAGTCAAATCCCAGATAATGACAGTCAAACTCCTATAGAAAAGATTTTAGAAATCCATACACACATATCTGTTTCGACACTCTGAAAGTGTCATCCAACGTAGAAACTTCAAACTCTGATTCCCTCCTAAAATGAGAGCCATTTTCTGCTATGTAAAAAAAAAAAACAAAAACCAAAAAACCTCCCCGTTAAAACTCTTGTGAAGCGAAGCACACAGTTTCATCTAAAATTATCTTCCTTGCCAGTGAACGGCCCTTCCACGCAGAAAGGAAAAGTTACAGATGGTTGGAGCAGGGTGACAACATAAGGAATTCACATACTTCTCTTTACACAATAATGTTGCCAGCTAAATCCTAACTTTCAAAAAAAGTCTCTGCCCTGCTGAAAATCAGACCTTAAAGGGGGAAACGCACAGATTGGAGCCCCACGCCAATTGTTTACATGACCGAGTTCTAACTTGCTAATTCACACACACACACATGCACACACTAAAAACTCGGAGTGGCTGCAAACATAGCAGGCAGACAGCTTAGAAAGTGAACAGACGCGTGCAAACGCAAGAACTGAACAGTACCCTACCTCTCTTGTCCGTTTCACAAACCGGCCGATGAAAACCGCCCGTGATCCCAGGGCGTGCTGAGCAGCTCTGAAGGAGGTGGCCACTCGGCCCGCTGAGTGTGAGCAGGCCCAGCCTGTGCTCAGAAGCTGCCCCAGTCAGATTTTCCAACTGCAGAACTGCAGCCAAGTCCCTGCCCATGCCTGAAGAATTTCCTGAACAGCATTCCCGTTCTTTTTCGGACTGCTTTGAAACTGTACTCTGTACTTCAGTATGACTTTGTCAGACCGACTCACAGCTACTGGGCTGTCTCCAGTTATCAATGGGAAACACATGTGTCAAGCACCGGCTCACTCCCCTGCAACAGCGCTCACGGTGTCTGCCGGGCTCCTACTCACAACCAGAAAGAAAACTGCTTCTACAACCAATTCTGATTTTTCAGCCATTCTCCACACAGCCTCTGCTCTGTAGTGCTAGATACTGGAGATAAGTCCTCTCTTTCTTCTGCTCAACACTGCTCCTTTTTCACTTGCTCCTTACCCTAGAGTCCCCAGCTGACCCCTGTCAGCCCCCTGAGCTCTTGCCAGTCCTGATAACAAGCTTATTACAGCTGAGAGATGTAAATTCTAATTTGTTCTCCCTACCTGCCGCTTCCTAAGTCTTTGCTCAAAATTTCAATTGCTGGAGGGGGAGCAATATTTTTAGCATTTCCACACTGGTACAGTTCTTCGGAGCTGTCCCCTCAACCTGATATGTACATCTTTTGCTACAGCAACTAAAAATAATGCAATTATTTTTCAGGCACTTTTGTTGCTCTCTGCTCTGTAAAAGTGCTGGTCCAAAAATGTAACATTTTATAGGCTGTTGCAATGTGTGTTACGGTTATGGAAAATAGAAAAGAATGTACTTTGAATCAGAATGCGTCCTAATTCTGTGCACCTGTGAGTATTTCTGGCTGACACTCCCTCATGATGCCCTGTGTACATTCTGCTGGATTTGGTGCTCTGTCTTTGACATTTTCCCTTTCCATGCAACCTCAAAACAGGAGGAGGACACCCCTCTTCTCCCACACTGAAAAACCCCCATATCTAAAGAGCCAGACTAAGTTGTCAAGGTAACATTATAGAAAAGAGGTGATTTAAAGAGACAGGAACATTTGTTTTGAACTGTTTCTTTTTTCTGTTTTGCTATTAACATTTTACTTCCAAAAATCACATCCCATTGGCAACTTATTCTAAAGAACTGGCTTGCCAGAGTTTAACTGTTGTATGTTCTTGAGGGGATGTTGTAAGTAATAGGATTCAGGGGTCTTGAGTTTAGCATCAAATTACAGTGGGTGCTTTCAGCAGGATTAGATTTTCACCTCGGCAAGTAGTGGGGTGGGGCGGGGGGCAGTGTGGGGAGGTGTGTGTGCACATCTAAGGCCCAGATGCAATTACAGAATCAGATCTTTGGAGTTGGAAGACACTCCAGAGATCATCCAATCCAAATTGTTTCTACCCTTCATTTTACAGAGGGAAGTAGAGGCCCAGACAAATGAGATGACTTGTGCAGGGTTTGAAAGACAGTTAATACCAGAGCTGAAGCTGGAAATGGGATTGGTGCTCTCTTTTTCTGTGTGCTTTCTCTACTGCAGCATAATTTGGGAAGGTGATATCATCTAGCCTTCTAATCAGATAGCCTGGGTCTAATCATAGCTCTGCATCTTAGTGGCTATAAACCCTGGTCAGCTTGCTTAACCTCTCTCGATCTGTTTCCTCATCTGTGAAATGGGAACAATAATAGAATCTATCGACAGAATTGTTAAGGATTCAGTGAGATAATCTGTGTAAAGTGTTTATGACTGCCTATAAATACATTTTGGTTTTTTTTTTTAATGGAGCAAAAGCCAAACCTTTTCTCTAACCTAAAAGCAAAGTTGTACTCTCCCATCTAGTGTGAGTTCTAGAATAAAGTATTTGAGTGGCTAGTTTTCTGCTGCTTTAACTTTATGTAATAGGGGCCTATCACCTTAAACTTGGAGAACTGTCCTGAAACCTTACTGGAACATTAAGCCAGCCACACCGCTACTTTCCATTTATTCCCTAAACATAACACTGAAGTTTTTCCTTGAGATTAACTCACAGAAAAGAAAAACAGCAAGATCAAATCTGCAGTCAGTTACACGGGGCTGAACAAAGTGTCATTCTAGAGAACTGGCCTTTCTCTTTATACCTTAAGAGCTCAAAATTATCATTCTATAAATAGAAGACTATTAACAATTATAATGTCCATGTTTGGAAACGGCAAAGTCCTAAATGAACAACAACAGCAAAATAAAATCCCACAAGTTGAGGAAGAAATCTTTCGGAGAAAATAGCTGCTACAAATTCTAAAGAATCAGATTTCTACGTGGGGTTCCACAGCTTTTGTCTTAGAGCCAGTGGTAGCAAATGGCTAATGAACCGCTTATTGTTTATTGTTCACGTTTTATGCCCTGCTTCTTTTGGGGGAAAAATAAGTTTTAAATAGTTGAAGAAGTTAATTTGGAATGTTCTGGTAATCAATTAAAAAAAAAAAACTCAAGCTGATGCTTAGCCCTAATCAAACAATGCTTATGTGATTCACAAACCCTGCCCTCATGTCTCCCCAAAGACTTGTTACGTGGCTCATTTCAGTGTGGGCATCTGGAGAGATCTCAGTTTGAAACCCAGCTTTATTACTGCTAGCTAGAAAATCCTAAAAATGTATTAATTCTAAGGTTAAGAAACGTTATGCAAAACTTGAAAAATAAAGCCAAAACGTAGTCTTTTTTTTTTTTTCCGATATCATATGTGGGAATTATTTAACAGGCCCTCTCAAGAAGTATTTAAAGGGAATGTCATTTGTTGAACTTAGTTTGCTATTGAAAAATGTTTCCAGATTTATTACAGGTACATGTTAACTTGGAGACTTTTATCTGATAAAGATGCAAATAATTTCTTTCCAGTAGAGAAAATAACCTCAGATGTGATGATTTATTGCCCTCCAGGACATTACCAGTATTGTTTCTAACGTAGCAATCTCTGCTAGCATCCCTTTGTTAGCAAACCTATAAATACTGAGCTCTTCAAATGTTCTTGGAACCGGTCTTACCATCACACCAATTCCCCTACTAATTAAGGAGTCAAGTAAAATATCTGACATATTCATTTCATATTTATATGTCACGTTTTTAACTTTTTAAAAATTATAATTTGACAGTTTTATTCTTTCCACCTATATGAGTGTTATGAGTACTACGTGAGATATTGTGTGATAAGCACTTAGCAAAATGCATGGCACACAGTAAATGCTCAAACTATGTAAGCACTGCTAGTATTTAATACGATAGGACTGCTTGGTTCTCAGTTTTGCAAAGGACTCCTCATCAGTCTGCTTCCTATTACACTTTTTATTCTTACCATTAGATTCCTGAATCCCTTCTGCAATGGCTGTTCCTGCTAGAATCCTTCCATACATGGTGACCTCTTTGCTTCTCACAGATTTCCACTTTTAATGTTCTAAAATTACAACTAAAATATGTCTCCCTATAACATATTCTATAGTTGCTAATCACAGAAGTCGGTTAAAAATTATGATATTGAAGATCATATGAACCAGAAAACTTCAATCTTCACTTGAACATAAGCTCCATGAGGGCAAGGATTTTTGTCTACTTCATTTTTCTGCCATTTTTCCAATGTCTAGGATGGGTATATAGTAGACCCTCATTTTTGCCCATTGAATAAATAACATCTTTTGACTTACTTGAAAACGGAGATTCCTACATTATCCTTTTCAAAGGATATTTTGACTGTAGATTAAACATATCTGGAGCTACTGAACTATTTCTCTCCATTGTGGTTTAGATTCCCTTTGTCACCTGGATGGTTTTTTTTTCTGGGAATATTTCAGTTTCCTTAATTTCCTCCTTGAGTGTGGTGCTGAGAAGTGAACAAACTTTGCAGGTACACTGGGTCTAATGCAAAGAGAGCAGAAACAACTCCCTCTCTCATTCAGAAGCTATACTTCTATTGATGCAATCCATGAACATGTTAGGTTTGGAGGCAATAACCTGGAGTTAAATATTGAGTCATATCAGTGTGGCCCACTCTATGACAGGTGCTAGTTCTAACCTCATCTCCCACACTATTTACGTCGATGATTTTCAAGCCTAGATTTATGTTAGAATCACCTGGGGTAGCTTTTAAGCTGACTAGCGCCAGGGTCCCACCCCAGAGGTTTTTATTCTATTAGAATCAGATGACCACCAGGCAACAGTATTTTTTAATCCCCTCAGATGATTCCAATGTGAGCCAGACTTAAGAATTACTAAGTTACAGGATCTTTTAAAACATAAACCTGATTGTGGCGCTCTTTGACCTCAAATCTTTAAATGGCTGACCACTGCTTGAAAGGGGACAGCAGCAACCCTCAACTGGTCCCGCACACCTTCTATAGCCTCATCTGCTGCCACTCCCTCATTCTTCTAAGTCTTCAAATAAATCATGTATCTTTCTAATTTAGGAGATTGAAGAAAAGCTGTTCTCACCTTCTGGACAGATATTACTGTTTCCTAGAAATTGCCCTCACTCTGTGTTCACGCAGTTAACTCTTACTCAGCTTTTCAATTTAACCTCCATTATCACTTCCTCTAGAATTTATTTCTCCCTGAACCCTCAGACCCAACAGTCCCCTGTTATAGAAGCCTAGAGACTAGCACCTATTTTAGTTGTAGATACATCTTTGTATTTTTATCTGATCATGTTAATCTTTCCTGAGAGACAGTATTCTCCATGAGGGCAGAGACCTGGCCTGCTTTCCCCAGGTTGTATCCTATTCCTTACACCATACCTAGTTTGTAGGAAGTACACAATAGATATTTTTAAGTAAGTGAATACAGGTTTTAAAAAAATCCAAGTACAGGAACATGCATATAACCCAACTTTCTATACCTTGACTTTTTAGATTTCATTTATTCTTTCTGACCTGTTAAAATATTGTATTGTACTAGCAAACCAGCTTGTCTCATAAGATGTAAACAATCTCAAAAACTAATAAGCCATTTGTACATTTATCCAAAGGACTTGTGCGATATTAGCAAGTCAGTCGTCAGGCAAAATCTGTAAGGCCTGAAATACCAGCGAGGCTGTGAATATAGAGAGTGTGGTCTGTTGTGCCACTGACTTGGGGTGGAGGGTGGGGTAGTTTGAGGTAACACAGTAAGGTCATACAGAGAGAGGCACAGAGCAGTTACAGCAAAAGCCTGAAAAGAGGCGATCATCAGGACCCTTTTGGTTATAGCAGATGGAACTCATTCAAATTAGCCTAAGGAAAAAATAGGATGGGGGTAGAGATGTACTCAATCATAAAACTATAAAGCCAAGAGTGGATGTGAAGGCAGGACTGGGAGTAACAGCTGAAATGTAATCAAGACTCTATCTCCCTCTTCTTCTTTATGTTTCTCTTGGCTTCACCCACAGTTTTACTCTCTCCTTTGGGTGGTAAGACAACCACTGGTAGTCACATGCTCATTTTCCCTAGGAAAATAGATCTTTTCCAGATTGAGTCACATGCTCATCCATCCCAGAACAAATCTCTGTGACCAGGAGAATGGTGTCCTCAAGTTGGTCCTATTTGGCTCCATATCAACCCTGGAGGCAAAAAGAAGGGGTCACCGCCATCTTACCAGAGCAGCTGAGTAGGGTTATTAGGAAATTGAGAAAAGGTGGTGGGTAGATTAAAGTATCAGGTGAATTATGGATGACAAAATACCAAAGACTCACTTCAGTATCTTGCCCAGAGAAGGTTTTATTTTTTTAATTTGTTTTTCAGAAATATTATGAGGCAATATTTAGGCAAAGGACAGAAACAGTATTTATTTATTCTATGAAAGCCCAAAACAGTTGAGTTAGACTTAAACTAATGGCAGATGATTAGGGCAGTAACACGATGCCAATCTTTCATCTGAGAGTTCATTTCGTAAATAATGCCTGATGGGAAATGACACTCACTCTGCTTTGGCTCTTCAAAACAGAGTAAATCCAATGCTACTTTTCCACGGCCAAGGGCAAAATTATCTGACTGACTTTGAAGAGACATTTCTATGGAAGGAATCTGGACCAGCAAGTTTGGCTCGGGGACAAAACAGTGACCCAAACATTTTGAGAATATCTCTATTGGCCAGACATAGTGTCTAAACTGAAGTCATCTTCGGTTTTGGAAATTCAAATATATACATGGTACACAATGAGGGATTCTCAAGCTAAGTCATTACTTTCAGAAGGAACTCATACATTTGATAATTAGTTTAATGTGATTAGTAACGAAATGTATGGCAAACATACCTTTTTCAAAGAAATTAATTAAAGAGCACGAAGCAAATACTGATATAGCCGAATAGATGGCTCCATGTATTCTGTTTCTTTTCAGTGAAAAACACTGATCAATTCTTTTAACATTCATTCTGGTCCATAATTTCTCATTGCATTATAGCTTATGTAAGTAAGCTCTTGAAATATCACATTTTTATTTGGAAATAAAATTTATTGATCAATAAAAGGAGGCTAGACTACATGATAGGCACTCCATAATAGGCAGAAATAAATAAGACCTGTGCTTAAAAAATGCATAGCATCACTCATCTTTATTTTTACAATCATATCAGTGCTCAGTGGTACAAGAGACAACTATTGGCTGCAGGAATTCCAAGCTAATGGTAAACTTCTTGAATGGGGAGTGCTGGTTGATGCTAAAGGCCAAGCCTCAAAATCCAACCCTAAAACCCAATAATTGTACACACACACACACATACACACATCAAAGGCTATTAAAGACAAATAATTCAGCATTATACATTTCAAATGGTTCAATCTTTAGAAGGGGTTTATTAGATATGTGAGAGAAGCATAGTTGAGCAAATCCACAACTAGCACAGTGCCTGGCACATAATAGTTGCTTCATAAATATTATTTCACGAATAATGAACATTGCTAGTAATTCCTGATATCCTTTCTGCAATGGATTGCAGAGAAAATAACTTTATATAATTTTAAATCTCTCAGATGGTGAGCTGTGGCAGATTCTGATGTAAAAGGAAATGATATTTCATCAAGTCCAACCTTTTCATTACTTGCATGAGACAACTGAAAACTGAAAAGAAGACGTGATATGGTCAAAATCACACAGATAGATAATAGAGGAATTGGGCAAAAGATTCCCATTTTCTGATACCTAGCTGCCTCGTAAGGCAAAGATTTTGATTCTAGGAGATGATTCGCTGTATCACCTCTTCACTCACTAGGGGAAATTTCTGCTGGGACTTCACTTCCTAAAATACAATTTGTGTTTCAAGATGTATTATCTGGTTACCTACATCTCTCCTTACTTCTTCTTAAGCACTGAGGAAGTCCTTTTTAGGATTCCTAAGTAGTAAGTTAATAAAAACTAAATGTAAATAGATAAGGCTATTAAAAAATTAAAACATGAGTCCAAAAATAGAATGTTATTCCAAGTAAAGGCAGGTAAAACTTGTCTCATTTGCCTTTAACCCTGCACTTAACAGATCAAGTGCTCATTAAATATCTGCTGGAATGAATTGAAGAAACACATTCCTGTATCTTCAGTGGATTGTAGGGTTTAATGTAAGGGATTTTCCCCAAGGCTTCCATTTTGATCAACTTCAACACAGTTTTAACATCCTGAGCCTCATCTCTCGTAATTAGCAGAAATTGTTAGAAGCAACAGACTGGGCCAATCTGGCTAAGCTGCATTGTATCGTATCTTAGGATGGAGTGCTGATATAATAGATACAAAGAAACATATTTCATGTAAAATACACTTAGGGGCTTTATTGGTATGCCCTGCTTCTTCCCGCCAAAAAGCAGGAAGAAATGGACAAAAACAGAAATATAAAAGCATAAAGAGACAGATTGGCTACTTGAGGAGCATATCAGACTCCAACTTAACTATGCTGGCACACCTAATGAAAGAATGTGGCATTCAAGAGGTCATCCATGAGGCCAGATGCAGTGGTTCATGCCTGTAATTCCGGCACTTTTAGAGGCCGAGGCAGGCAGATCAGCTGAGGTCAGGAGTTTGAGACCAGCCCGGCCAACATAGTGAAACCCCATTTCTACTAAAAATACAAAAATGAGCCAGGCGAGGAGGCACATGCTTGTAATCCCAGCTACTCAGGAGGCTGAGGCAGGAGAATCACTTGAACCCAAGAGGTAGAGGTTGCAGTGAGCCAAGATCACACCACTGCACTCCATCCAGCCTGGGTGACAGAGTAAGACTTTGTCTCCAAAAAA
>NW_012108363.1:7425029-7434556 GCF_000951045.1 Mandrillus leucophaeus
GATTGGAGATATGATAGATAAAAAACAGGGTCCTTACCCTCAAGGTACTTAACAAGACTTTGTGGGGAGGACCTTCACTGTCTCTAGTACCCCTGACAAAATTATACCTGTTGGGCTGACTTAGCCTGCTGCCATTAAAGAATCCTTTTTAGCTAACACTCCTTTTTCTGAGTTTAAATGCATTAATTATCCGTTTCATTATGTTCCTTCTTGTTGCGTAGATCTTCTTAGGGGGAGAGAAGATTTAGCTATTCCTATGCATGTGATACTATTTCTCATGCTAAATTTAAAAATTGGTATTTCTAATTTAGACATAAATCTCATGAAGTTGGTTAATGTGTGTCTATCATTGAGATAGAACCTCTCTTGCTGAGTTGATAGAATCAGCTTTCTAAGTCTCTTCACTGAACTTGTGAAAGACATTCTGTGAGAACTCCAAGGAAAGGGACTTGCTCATAAATAACTACTATAATATCTTCAAATTCCCAGACATAGCATATAGAATAATGAATTGGCAGGAGTTTACAGTTAGATAAATGGGTCAATTCTTTACCCATGACATTTGTCACATTTATAAGAGATCATGGGTTCTGAGCCACTTCATTCATCCTCTCTCACTAAGATCTTATCATACATCAATATTTTATCCTAAAGAAACACTTTAAAGATTCTATTATTAGAAGAGCCACAGCAGTATTGGAGCTCAACGTAAAAGGTGAAATCAAACATCAGTTTGTAGTGACATGATTAGTATCAATACAATTTCTGCTTTTTAAGAGCAAAATCAAAACATAGAACGTTTCCACACTGGAAAACTATATTTGGGGTTTTGGAAAGATTTTTGAAGTTCACTGCATTTCAACACATCATGTGAATACTTTATATATTTTGAAACTCACAGCCTTTTAGTTTTAACACCATTAACCTGAAGGCATTCTTAACATTCAGTTATGGAAAACTGTGTAAGGCAAAACTTTTGAAATTGCCATCATGTTTGTGATTTGTAGAAGTTAGAATTTCTTGGCCATGGTGTGGAATTTGGCAGTCTAGATTATCGTCTTCTTCATCAGAAGAAGATCCTGTTATTAAATTCTCTTATCCCTGAGTTCTCCTCTGTAAAGTAGGACAGCAGCCATCTCCTATGGTTATGCAAGCCCTTAACAAAATAATCTCAGTAAAAGTGGCTCTTACATACATAACCATAGCGAACATGCATCGAGTGCTCATTGTGCTCTTACATGGCAAATGTTCAAATATTAGCAGATATTACTAAATTATCTATTTTGTGAGCCACCCCATTAGTTGATATTTAAATGGATTCAGAACAGGTATGATTTGGTAGCAAGTGTTTACACTCAAAGCCCACCAAATTCTATCCTTATTTTTGCCATTTTTCCAGTGACTTAATTATCACAATTAATTCTTATGATTTAGAGAGTACATTTACAGGCCAGACTCATTGTAACTCTAGATAGCAAAACTATGTCATTCTAGTTTATTTCTTAAGTAAGAAAACAATGTTCAATAACAATTCTTCAATGGATCCTCTCTTAAAACTAATTGAATCCAGGCCTCTATTATCAATCATCTGGGTTGGACAATCATTTACTGTCTGCCTCCAATCGCCCTCATTTAGCTCTTTGACAATGTACTCTTCAATCTTTAGACAGTTTTGGTTTCACTCTTAGTTCCCATCTCTCACAGGATAAAGTGTGAACTTTCCAATACCATTTATTGAAGAGGCTATCCTTTCTCCATTATGTAATCTTGGTATCTTTGTTAAAAAATAGTTGACCACACATCAAACAGATGGGTTTATTTCTGGGCTCACTATTCTGTTCTATGTGGCTTATGTGTCTGTGTTTATGCAAGTACCATACTGTTTTGATTACAGTATCTTTATAATATAATTTGAAATCAGGAAGTGTGCTGCCTCCAACTTTGTTCTGCTTGCTCAAGATTGTTTTAGTTATTTGAGGTCTTTTGTGATTCCTATTATTTTTGCGTTTTTCTATTCTTATAAAAAATACCATTGAAATTTTGGTAGGGATTGAATTTAATCTGTAAATCACTCTGGGTAATATGGACATTTTGACAATATTAATTCTTCCAATTTATGAACATAGGCTATTTTCTATCTAATTATGTCTTCTTCAATTTCGTTCATCAATGTTTTATAGTTTTCAGTGTATAGATCTTGCAGTTTCTTGGTTAAATTTATTTCTAGTTATATTTTTGATGTTAGGGAACTGTTTTTCTGATTTCTTTTTTGGATAGTTTGCTATTAGTGTAAAGAAACTCATCTGATTTTTGTATGTTGACTTTGTATCCTGTAACTTCACAAAATTCATTTATTAGTTCTAGCAGTTTTTTTGATGAAGTCTTCAGGGCTTTCTATGTGTAAAATAATATACTCTACAAACAGAGACAGTTTTACTTCTTCCTTTCTGACTTGGATGACTTTTTTTCTTCCTTGATTGCTCTGGCTAGAAAACCATGTATTTGATAAGGGGTTAATGTCCAAAATATTTAAGAACTCATAAAACTTGATAAGGAAAAAAACCTGAATAAAAACGGAAAAAGATATGAATAAATATTTTCCCAAAGACATACAAATGGCTAACAGGTATATGAAAAGGTACTCAAAGTTGTCACTTATGAGGGATATCCAAATCAAAAGCACAATGAGATATCTCACATCTGTTAGGATGGCTACTATCAAAAAGACAAAAAACAAAACAAAACAGAAAAACATGCATTGGCAAGGATGTACAGAAAAGAGAACCCCTATTGCTGATAGTAAAGTGAATTGGTGTGATCATTATTAAAAACAGCATGGGATTCCTAAAAAATATATAAATAGAACTATCAGATGATCCAACAAACTCACTTCTATGTATACATCCAAAGGAAAGATCGCTATCTTCAAGTGATGCTTACTCTCCCATGTTCTTTGCAGCATTATTCATAATAGTCACAAAATGAAAATGACTTAAGCATCCATCAACTGATGAGTAGTTAAAGAAAATGTGATTGATACACATAGTACAACACTATTCAGCCTTCAAAACAAGGTAAATCCTGCTGCCATTTGTGATAACCTGGATAAATCTGAAGGATATTATGTTAAGTGAAACAAGCCAGACACAGAAAGACAAATACTGAATGATTCTACTTACATGTGGAATCTAAAAAACAAAATTCAGTCTCAAAGTAACAGAGAGTAGAATGGTGGTTACAAGGAGGTTGTAGATAGGGTATAAGGAGAGATGTTGGTGAAACAGTACAAATAATCACTTACAAAATGAATAGGTATTGGAGACTTAATGCTCAACATGGTAACTGTAATTAATAATAATGCATTGTGTCCTTGGAATTTGCTAAGGGAGATTTCAAGTGTACCCACCACACACACACACAAAAATGGTAACTGTGTGAGGTAATGGCTATGTTAATTAGATTGATTGTGGTGATTATTTCTCAACATACACATACATCAAATCATCAAATCATTACATTGCACACTTTAAATATCTACCATATTTAATTGTCAATCATACCTCAATGAATCTAGGGACAAAAGTAATGCAACTGAAAAAATCCATAATCTTACTCATATGAATTATAAAGCAGTGTATGGAATGCAACTTATGCCTCCTGTATAACTGCTGAAGGAAATAGTTGTCAGGTTCCTTCTTCCATAAGACTTCTCTTCCCTCTCTTCTCTCTTTACCCAGTTCTATGTTAAGTCCTCTGCTATGTTCTCTACCAAAATCTTATAATTTTCCTTTCATACTACTTGCCATTATTTATTGTTATCACTTAGTTATCTGAAAGTACAGCTAGACTGTCAGCTCTTGAGAACAATGCACTGTGTCTGTTCTGTTCATCTGTGTTCACCAACACCTGGCATACTGCCTAGACTGGAGTAGACACCATAATAATTGTTAGATGATGAATAAGGGATGGACAGAAGACCTGAAAACTGTACCCAAAGGGATGGCATTGGTAATTACAATACTAGTAGAATAGACAGTTTAATACAATGCAATATCTATATTATAGTTAATTTTGATTCATAAATCTTAATCTTAAATTTTTAATTTAATTTATGCCCTGCCTAAATACCTAAAGTGATTACCAACCAACATAGCTTACATCTAAATTTTATTCTCAGGTTTAGTCTTTATAGACTAAGTTTCTGGAGACAGAAAATGTTTAAACTGCTATATTGATTAGTATAGCCTTGAATATCACATCCTTAAAGTTCAACTGGAATAAATCTCATCAATACAGTGAGCCTCCTATAAATTTAGCCTTTTGTTTATATTTCATTAATTTTATATTTTTGACTAAACTGGCTTTTTCCCTGAGCACTGTTTGCTCTTCGTTGTGAGTAACTATAGGGATCATGAACCATCTTATCACCAATTCAATGATCATGGAATTGCAATTTCTGAAGATTTTCAGGAGTTGTGGGCTAAGATTTTCAGGACGTATCAAAAGGTGACAATAGAAAAGATGCCCAAATACTTAATTGAAAAAAAGTAGATGTCACGGCCTGTGCTGCATTTTTATGCATATTTTCAGGAAGTTAAAATGAACAACATTTACAAATTCCAGACTAATTTATACATTAGTAGTGAAATCTAAAATTCCAATTGTGGAGTCTACATTTACTAATGAATAAGTTGTTACTGGCATTTACTTATTGGAGATACCTACCACTTTAGCAGACTATGATCCTAGTACCCTAAAATGTTATGAACCAATAAACTAGCCATTTAAGTAACAACCTCCTTCAGCTATTAAGACTCAGATAGCTTTACTACCTTAAATTGGATTTCCCACAGACATTCAGAGGTACTTAGATTTATTTCAGGAGACTTTACCCTTATGGATATAATGTTTTGTGGTTAGAATTGGAGAAGATGCACAGACTGTCTTTATCAGCATAATATTTACATATAACCATAGCAGCCAACATTTACTAAGTATTCACTGTGTACTAGCTGCTTTAATGACAGTATCTCTCTTTATCTCACACACACAGAATCAAAAATGATGTAGACAACTACTTCTAGAGAAAAAGCACAGAAAATAAAGAAATAGAAAACAAAAAAGGGTGAGAAATCAAATATAAATTATGTATCACTTTAAAATTCTCTTTTAAATCTGAATCTTTTAAAATTTAAGAGAAATGTCTTCATAGCTTTTAAGATGAAAGATAGTTTTTTTCTTAACATATGAAACTTCAAGCACTGTGAATCATTAACTCATCATTATTTGTTAAATGGATGTGAGGTCAGTCAACAAATTCTCAAGGAAGATGGGAAGGCAGAGGGAAAAGAAGAAAGAGGAGGCAAAGAAAATGCTTAAGCCATGAGGGACAAAGCTAGATTTCCACAGTTCTGGGACAGATGGCTTAGAGAAGATGAGAGAAGAAAGAAAGTCAGAAAAAAAAAAAAGCAAGTATGGATTGAAAGAGAAGTACTCTCAAGGGCTTTGTAAACAAATTAAGCTCAAAGTTGGTTAAAAAATAAAAGAATAGTCATCTAGCCAGTGTCTGTAAGAAATAGCGAGCTGAGACAATTTTCTTATGGGGCTGGTTAAGTGAGTGCAGTGAATAAGATAATGATTCTAATTCCAATTAATTTTCTTAAGAGCTAATGCTTCACCTGGCACCATGTTAAGTGCTTTTCATGTATTATTTAATCTTTACAAAAATTCTATGAGTTAGGTTTTAGAATTATCTCCATCTTACAAATGAGGAAACTGAGGTACAGAGAGGTTACGTAGCTGCCCCAAATCACATAGTGGAATAGTGGGTAAGAGATAAAGATGGGATCCAACTCAAGTCTGTCTGATGACTACGTCTGTGTCCTTAATTGCTATGCTAAACTGCTTCTCATTGCTATTAATGAATATGAAATTGAAGCAGAGTGGTATCATGATTTAATATTTTATATGACTAATAGACTAATGTAATTTTAATAGCACTTTGTAATTTATAAAATGCATTCACACACACAGTGTTTCACTCGGGTTTTAGAATCCCTATGTGGTAGCTAAGGATTACCTTTTTCTAAGTATATCAGTAAAGAAATTTGTGTTCAATGAAGTGACAATCAAGGTCACAAAATAGATGTCAGTATGGTAGAAGGGAAAAAGCTGGCTCTATGTATCTGAGAACTGTGGTCCTGCCACTCAATAAATAAATGTTTTGGGACCAAAAAATTTCTGTTCTGACTAGTGTCTACACCTGAAAAATGGAGACAGTATTCTAACTTCTCAGAGTCTTTGTGAGAATAAAACTACCTAACCTACATAAGTGCCTTTGGTACATGTAGGCATGCAACATGTGCAAATTTAATTCACTTTCCTATGATTTTGGGTATCTCAGAAACAGCTCTAGAAACAGGGTCAGAAGATCTGTACTCTTTTCCTACTCATGCCCTTAGCTAGCTATGGCATGGAACTGTTACTTCACATTCATTTGTAACTATAGGTCGATAAACTGGCTCTCAAGAAAAGAATAAAAAAATAAAAGCCCTGTCTGTAGCATTTGCTAACTTCAAATAACTAACATGATGTCAGCAAACATGGAGCAGAGAAGAAATAAGCTCATTTTGTTTCCATCAATGGGTAAGAGCTGGGTCTAGCACAACATTGAGTAAAACTGTGATATTAGATGAGTGTTTTTCAAATTTTTTATGAAAGAAAAATCATTTTTCAACTGATATTGACATTGTATAGAACTTAAATACAGAAACCCAATATGATTAGAACTCTGCTGGTAGAGAAGGGGTAGTGGAGCACAGAACCCTGCCCTAAACCCAGCTCCTCCCCTCCTCTGTGTAGATCCCTAAGACATTGCTGAAGAACATATTCAAGTGGGTCATATCTTAAGGTCTTTGTAGGACTCTCATTCTAAGATACTGTATTCTATGATAGTTTAAGACATATTTTTATTTGATAATTTTTAGAACAGATTTATATATGTGTACCATTTTAGTAAACCAGTTAGATTTCTAACCAATGCAATACGGAAAAAATTAAGGATATTAAAAAAACATAGTCTCCTAGCTAATTGTGTGCCTAATCAAATGACCACTCCTGTTCAGGGTCAATAACTACACTATCTCATGGTGACATTGAGTCTTTCATACCATGGCTACGGCTAGGATTGCAAAACTTCACATGAAGTGACAGATTTTAAGACAGCAGGGAATCTAGTCTCAAGCAGGGAGTGGTAAAATAGCAGGTGTTAGAGAATTGGAGAGAAAGGAAAACATTTCTTAGAAAAACCATTTTATAGTTGGTATAAACCACTTTATAGTTGGTATAAAACATTTTTTCATCCTGCATTTCATCCACCTTTAACACAACTCTGTGTTTATTCACCTCTTCAACTCACCAAGTTTCTTCTGATGTTAGGGCTTTCACAGATGCTGTTCCCTCTAACTAGAAGTTTTTACTGCTCCTCTTTACCTGGTTGACACTACAAGACACTTCTGGGAAGCTTCCTGTCTCGCCATTCACTATGTATGTCCCCTGGTTTGCTTTCCAAAACCCTGTACTCCTCTGCAGAATTACAAGTAATTAGTTTTGTAACTTTTTTATATGTTTGTTTCTTCCCAGGGAAGTGAAATTTCATGAGAGCAAGAATATTGTCTCTCTCTCTCTCTCTCATTTTTGAACACTGGATTGCATAGTGAGTGTCTAAAACATACCAAGCACTCAAATAATCTGTTCATTCACACACACACACACACACAGACACACACACACACACACACACACACACACACACACAGACAGATGATTATGGGAAGATGGTAAGGTAAGAAGCACCAGAAATTTTTCTCCTCAACTAGACAATAATTTCACTGAAAGAATCTATCTGATGTACTTATTTTGGAGTCTGCTAAAGGCTTGCTACTTCCAGGGAAGGGTTGAACAGTAAACTGTGGTTAATTTTGATCAATTTCAGCTCTTAACACAGTAGCAGCTACCCATTCCCTGACTGTTCAGCACACTGGCAAGATGCTCATGGAGTAGCTTGCACACAGCTTTCAGGAACCAGGATAGGCAAAAAGGATCCTGTCTTCCAAATATCTAGAAACCTGTGTTCTGACTAGCATCACAGTGATGCAGAAAAAAATATAGCAGCAACTGTTGCACATCCCTCCAGTTTTGCAAGCTCTTCCTCCTCTGACAAAAGTGACTTCCAAGGGATGTAAAGGACCAGCGCCTCACCACCAACTTTATATTTCTTTTTATTTTCCTACTCTTGGGAGTCCAGCATTAAAGACTAGGACATTCAAATTCAAAAGCAACTGCATATATGGGAGGATACAGAAAGTCATTATGCATGCCCAGGTAAATTTGCAGGCTCAGAAATTACTTTAGAAGACCTTAAGTTGACACCTTATGCTAATACTAGGCACAAAAATAGCCTGTAATAATTAAAGCAAAACAATAACAACAAGGCAGCAAACCCTGAGGAAGAGAATCTGATTTCCAGATTTGCCTCATTATTAGATTCAAATGTTCATTTTTCAACAAAAAATTATACGACACACAATGAAACAGGGAAGTGTGGTCCGTTTGAAAGAAAGAAAAACAACAACAACAACAACAACAGAAAATATCACTAAAAAAAAGACCAGATGGCAGATCTACTAGACAAAGACTTTAAAACAACTGTCTTAAAGATACTCAAGGATCGGGTGGGGTGTGGTGGCTCACGCCTATAATCCCAGGACTTTGGGAGGCCAAGGCAGGTGGATCACGAGGTCAGGAGTTCTAGATCAATCTGGCCAACACAGGGAAACCCTGTCCCTACTAAAAATACAAAAAAATTAGCCAGGTGTGATGAAGTACGCCTGTAATCCCAGCTACTTGGGAGGCTGAGGCAGGAGAATCGCATGAACCCAGGAGGCAGAGGTTGCAGTGAGCCAAGATCACGCCACTGCACTCCAGCCTGGGCAACAGTGTGAGACTCTGTCTCAAAAAAAATGCTCAAATACCTAAAGGAAGATGTAATGAAAGTCAAGGAAATTAGGTATGAACAAAATAGAAATATTAATAAAAATACAGAAAACTTGAAGCCAAAATAAAATTGAAACTGAAATGTATAATACCTGAAATGAAAAATTCACTAGAGAATTTAAAAGGCAGATTTAAGTGGGCAGAAGAAAGAATCAGCAATTTTGAAGAAAATATAAGCAATAGACTTTACCAATAAAAATGATCAAGTCTGAGGCACAGAAAGAAAAAATAATTGAAGAAATATCAACAGAACCTAAGAAATCTGTGGGACACCATCAAACAGATAAATATATGCATCATTTTCTAGATGGAAAAAAGAGAGAGCACAGGACAGAAAACATACTTGAAGAAATGGTGGCTGAAATATTCCCAAATTTGCCGGGCGCGGTGGCTCACGCCTGTAATCCCAGCACTTTGGGAGGCCGAGGCGGGCGGATCACAAGGTCAGGAGATCGAGACCATGGTGAAACCCC
>NW_012108363.1:7434771-7435583 GCF_000951045.1 Mandrillus leucophaeus
AAACATTAACACAAACATTCATGAAGCTCAATGAACCGAAGAAGATAACCTCAAAGAGACACACACAGAGACAAATAATAATCAACCTGTCAAAAGCCAAAGGGAAAGAGAATTTTGAATGCAACCACAGAGAAGTAATGTACCACATACAAGGGATTCTCAATAAAATTATTAGCAACTTTCTCATCAAAAATTAGTGGGCTGATACATTCAGTGCTAAAATAAAATAAAAAATACTGTCACCTAAGTATCTAATATTTTACAAATCTGCCACTTAAAAGTGAGAAAAAAATTACAATTTTCCCAGATAAACAAAAGCTGAGCAATTTCATTATCACTGGACCAGCTCTGTAAAAAATATAAAAGGGAATTCTGCAAGCTGAAATGAAAGGACACTGAAGGCCTACAATATGGTTCGATTCTGTGTCCCCATGCAAATCTCATCTCAAATTGTAATCCCCCCATGTCAGGTGAGGGACCTGGTGGGAAGTGATGGGATCATGCGTGTGGATTGTCCCCATGCTGTTCTCTTGATAGTGAGTGTCTTCTCATGAGACCTGATGGATTAAAAGCATGGCACTTCCCCCTTTGCTCTCTTTCTCTCCTGCCATCATGTAAGACATGCCTTGCTTTCCCTTTGTCTTCTGTCACAATTGTAAGTTTTCTGAGACCTCCCCAGAAGCAGAAGCTTATAGAGCTGTCTCTTATACACATCTATAAGACATGCCTTGCTTTCCCTTTGTCTTCTGTCACAATTGTAAGTTTTCTGAGACCTCCCCAACCATGCAGAACTATGAGTCAATTAAACCTCT
>NW_012108363.1:7435633-7452238 GCF_000951045.1 Mandrillus leucophaeus
CACTTCCCCCTTTGCTCTCTTTCTCTCCTGCCATCATGTAAGACATGCCTTGCTTTCCCTTTGTCTTCTGTCACAATTGTAAGTTTTCTGAGACCTCCCCAACCATGCAGAACTATGAATCAATTAAACCTCTTTTCGTTTTGAATTAGTCTCAGAAAGTTCTTTATAGCAGTGTGAAAATGGACTAATACAGCATATAAAGAAATAAAGTTCTTAGTAAAGGTAAATACAAGGGAAATTAGGAAAGTTGGTACTATTGTAAAAACGGTATGTAACTTCACTTTTTGTTTCCTACATGATTTAAGAAAATAATACATTTTTTAAAAAGTTAGTATAAAAGCTAGTGTTATTGTAACATTTGTTTTTCGCTCCACATTTTATACAGTTTAATAGACTAACGCATTAAAAGATTATTAGTTTATGTTTCTTAAACACACAAAGTGAAAATATATAATTTTGTTACATCAACAGCTGAAAGAGTGGGGGGCAGAACTGTTAAAGTAGCAGACTTGTTTGTGTTATTGAAGTTAACCCGGTATAAATTAAAATAGGAATGTTATAACATTAAGAGGTTAAATGTAATTCCCATGATAACTATAAACCAAATAGTTAAAGAATAACATGAAAAGAAATGAGAAAGAAATCTAAGTATAGTTTTACTATTTTTAAAAAATCAGTTAAACACAAAAGAAGACACAAATTCAGGTAATGAGACAAAAAAAAAAAAAAGTTAAAATGAATACAGACAAGAAAGACCAAAGTGTCTGCTTATCAGTAATTACTTGAAATGTAAATGAATTAAATTCTCTAATAGAAAAGACAGATTGGCAGAATGGATTTAAATATCTGATCTAATGATATGCTGTCTAAGATACACACTTGACATTCAAAGACACAAATAGGTTGACATTTTAAAGATAGAAAATTTTCTAGGCACAGTGGCTCACATCTGTGCAGCACTTTTGGAGGCCAAGGTGTATGGATCACTTGAGCCCAAGTTCAAGACTAGCCTAGGCAACACGGTGAAACTCTGTCTCCACAAAAAATACGAAAAAAAAATTTTAGCTGGGCATGTTGGCACACACCTATAGTTTCAGCTACTTGAGAGGCTGAGATGGAAGGATTGCTTGGGCCCAGGAAGTTGAGGCTGCAGTTACCTGTGTTCGTGCCACTGCACCACTCTAGCCTGGTCAACAGAGTGAGATTCTAACTCAAAAAAAAAAAAAAAAAGAAAGAAAGAGAAAGAAAAAGAAAAGAAAACTTATATTTTATGCAAATAGCAACCAAAAGAGACCACAGGTGGTTGTATTAATATCAGAAAAAATGGATTTTAATTCAAAAAAATTCACAAAACACAAATGCAATTACATATTAATAAAACTTTCAATACAGCAAGAAGACATGATGATTATAAAAATTTATGTGCCCAAAAATAGCCTATTAAAATATGTGAAGCATAGGAAAGGAGACAGAGCAAGATAGCCAAATATAACCCTCTGGTGATCATTCCTGCCATAAAGGAACATGAAACTGAACAATTGTCCACACAAGAAAGTACCTTCACAAGAACCAAAAATCAAGTGATCACAGTACCTGGTTTTAACATAATAGCAAAAAGGGAGGCACTGAAGAAGCTATAAAAAATAGTCTTGAATTGTTGACACCATCCCTCTACCATCTTCCTAGCAATGGCCATATGGCATGGAGGAAAAATCTGTGTGCTTGGGGGAGACAGAATGCATTGATGGTGAGACTTTGTATAGAACACAGCACTACTATATTAGTACCTTCTCATGCTGCTGATAAAGACATACATGATACTGGGAAATTTACAAAAGAAAAAGGATTAATGGACTTACAGTTCCCCGTGGCTGGGGAAGCCCCACAGTCATGGCAGAAGGCAAGGAGGAACAAGTCACATCATACATGGAGGGCAACAAGCAAACAGAGAGCTTGTGCAGGGAAACTATCCCCCTTATGGAACCAACAGATCTTATGAGACTCATTCACTATCATGAGAACAGCATGGGAAAGACCTGCCCCCCATGATTCAGTTACCTCCCACCAGGTATCTCTCACAATACATGGGAATTCAAGATGAGATATGGGTGGTGACACAGCCAAACCATATCTTTCCACCCCCGGTGCCTCCAAAATATCATGTCCTTACATTTCAAAATGAATCATGCCTTCCCAACAGTCCCTTAAAGTCTTAACTCATTTCAGCATTAACTCAAAAGTCCACAGTCCAACATCTCATCTGAGACAAGGCAAGTCCCTTGTGCCTATGAGCCTGTAAAATCAAAAGTAAGTTAGTTACTTCCTAGATACAATGGGGGTGCAGGCATTGGGTAAATACAGCCATTCCAAATGGGAGAAATTGGCCAAAACAAAGGGGCTGCATGTCCCATACAAGTCCAAAATCCAGCAGGACAGTCACATTTTGAAGCTCCAAAATGATCTCTCCCCTTTGACTCCATGTCTTGTATCTGGATCATGCTTATGCAAGAGGTGCGTTCCCATGGTCTTGGGCAGATCCACCCTGTAGTTTTAGAGCATGCAGCTTCCCTCCTGACTGCTTTCATGGGCTAGCAGAGTGTGTGGCTTTTCCAGGTGCTTTTCCATGATGCAAGCTGTTGGTGGATCTACCATTCTGGGGTCTGGAGAATGATGGTGCTCTTCTCACAGCTCCAATAGGTGGTGCCTCAGTAGGGCCTCTGTGTGGGGCCTCTGACCCCACATTTCCCTTCTGCACTGCCCTAACAGAGGTTCTCCATGAGGACCCTACCCCTGAAGCAAACTTCTGCCTGGGTATCCAGGCATTTCCATACATCCTCTGAAATCTAGTTAGAGGTTCCCAAACCTCAATTATTGACTTCTGTGCAGGTGCATGGAAGCTGCCTCACATGGAAGCTGCCAAGGCTTGAGACTTGCACCCTCTGAAGGCACGGCCCAAGCTCTATGTTGGCCCCTTTCAGCCATGGCTGGAGTGGCTGGGATGCAGGACACCAAGTCCCTAGGCTGCACACAGCACAGACACCCTGGGCCCAGCCCATGAAACTACTTTTTCCTCCTAGGCCTCCTGACCTGTGATGGGAGGGAATGCCTTGAAGACCTCTGACATGCCCTAGAGATATTTTCCCCATTGTCTTGGGGATTAACATTTGGCTCCTCATTACTTAAGCAAATTTCTGCAGCTGGCTTGAATGTCTCCTCAGGAAATGGGATTTTCTTTTCTATTGCATTGTGAGGCTGCAAATTTTCTAAACTTTTATGATCTGCTTCCCTTATAAAACTGAATGCATTTAACAGCACCCAAGGCACTTCTTGAATGCTTTACTGCTTAGAAATTTCTTCTGTCAAATACCTTAAATCATCTCTCTCAAGTTCAAAGTTTCAAAAATCTCTAGGGCAGGGGCAAAATGCAACCAGTCTCTTTGCTAAAACATAACAAGAGTCATCTTTGCTCCACCTCCCAACAAGCTCCTCATCTCCATCTGAGACCACTTCAGACTGGACCTTATTGCTCATATCACTGTCAGCATTTTTGTCAAACCCATTTAACAAGTCTATAGGAGGTTCCAAACTTTCCCACATTTTTCTGTCTTCTTCTGAGTCTTCCAAACTGTTCCAACCTCTGCCTGTTACCCAGTTCCAAAGTCTTTTCCACATTTTCAGGTATCTTATCAGTAGTGCCCCACTCTACTGGCATCAATTTACTGTATTAATTCATTTTCACACTGCTGATAAAGACATACCTGAGACTGGGCAATTTACAAAAGAAAAAGGTTTAATGGACTTACAGTTCCACATGGCTGGGGAAGCCTCATAATCATGGTGGAAGGCAAGGAGGAGCAAGTCATGTCTTACATGGATGGCAATAGACAAAGAGAGAGCTTTTGCAGGGAAACTCCCCTTTATAGAACCATCAGATCTAATGAGACTTATTTTGTATTACAAGAACACCGTGGGAAAGACCTGTCCCCATGATTCAATTGCCTCCCACTGGGTTCCTTCCACAATACGTGAGAATATAGGATGATATTTGGGTAGGGACACAAACTGGATCAACTAACTTGTCACAGCAAAAAGCAACATAAAGCAGAACTCAGTGGGTGACAACAGAGGGAGCATTTAGACTAGCCAGAGGGAAGTCACCCATCTCAGCAGTCACAATCTGAATTCTGCCTAGCCCACCACTGTGGGCTAAAGTGCTCTGTGGTCCAAAGTAAACTTGAAAGGCAGTCTAGGCCACAAGGACTGCAATTCCTGTGCAAGTACTCATGCTTTGCTGAGCTCAGAGCCAGTGAATTTTGGATGCCTATGACCTAGTGAGACACCAGCCGGGGCAGTCAAGGGAGTGCTTGTGTCACTCCTCCCCTAACCATAGGCAGTACAACTCACATTTCTAGAAGAGACTCCTTCCTTCTGCTTGAGGAGAAAAGAGGAAACAGTAAAGAGGACTTTGCCTTGCAACTTAGATACTAGTGCAACCACAGCCCTTAAAATAGGTTACCAAGTAGAATCCTGAGGCCCCCGTTGCAGGCCCTAGCTCCAGAATGACATATCTAGACACACCCTAGGCCATAATGGAAGCTGCTTCCCTGGGAATCCTACTAGTCCTGATAGGATTCATCACTTGCTGACTAATGAGCCCATAGGCCATGAATGAACCTCAGTGGCGAAGGGCCTCAGGTAAGACCTAGGGCTGTGCTGGCTTGAGGTGTGACCCAGCACATTACCAGCTACGGTGACCATGAGGAGAGACTCCTTCTGCTTGAGGAAAGAAAAGAGTAAAGGAGACTTTGTCTTCCAGCTTGGGAACCAGATTAGCCACAGTGGGGTAGATTACTAAGTGGGCTCCTGGGGTCCCAGATTCTAAGCTGTGGCTCCTGAGTGGCATTTCTGGAACCATCCTTGGTTAGAGGTGAGCCCAATTCCTTGAAGGGAGAGACCCAGACCTGGTAGCATTTACCACAAGCTGACTAAAGAACCTTTGGGCCTACAGTGAACATCAATGGTAGCCCAGTAGCAATCACTAGGGGCCTGGGACAGTGGTGGCCATGGGAAGAGAGTCCTCTGCTTATGGAAAAGAGAGGGAAGAATGGGAAGGACTTTGTCTTGATGCTTGGGTGCCAGCTAAGCT
This sequence comes from Mandrillus leucophaeus, assembly GCF_000951045.1. NCBI lineage: Eukaryota > Metazoa > Chordata > Mammalia > Primates > Cercopithecidae > Mandrillus > Mandrillus leucophaeus. The sequence continues at coordinate 7,440,780 of NW_012108363.1, forward strand.
GCAACAGAATGGAGTACCAAGTAGAGTCCTAAAATCCCTAACTCCAGACCCTAGCACCCAGATGGCATTCCTGGACATGTCCTAGGCTGGAGGGTTGGAGGATCTAACTGCCCTGAGGGAAGGACAAAAGTCTGGCTGAATTTTCCAACTGCTGACTGAAGAATGCTTGGTCCTTTAGTAAACATCTATGGCAGACAGGCAGTGGTTGCTGCAGGCCTTGGGTAAGACCTAGTGCTATGCTGACTTTGGGTCTGACCCAGCACAGTCCCAGTGGTGGTGACCACAATGGTGCTTGTATAACCTCGCCCCCAGCTCCAGGAAGCTCCGCATGAAAAGAGAGACTCTTATTTGTCTAGGAGAAAGTAAGAGAAGAGAACAAGTTGGTAATACAGGGAATTCTCCCAGATATAACCCAAGACCACCAAGGTGGTACTTCTACAAGTCAGCTTCAGTGACCAAACATTTAGATTATAATACTGAATTCCTCTTAAATACTTGGAAATCCTTCCCAAGAATGATAAGGACAAGTAAGTCCAGACTATAATAAATATCTAATATCTACATATTTAATGCACAAATATCAACAAACATCCACAAGCAACAAATACCATCCAGGAAAACATGACCTCACTAAACAAAATAAAGAAGGCACTAGTGGGCCAATCTAGGAGTGACAGATATATGTGATTTCTCAGAGAATACAAAAATACCTTTTTTGAGGAGACTTAAAGTAATTCAAGATAAAACACAGAAGAAATTCAGAGTCCTAGCAGATAAATGTAAGAGAGAGATTAAAATGATTTTTAAAAATCAAACAGAAATGTTGGAGCTGAAAAATTCAGTTGATGTACTGAAGAATGCATCAGTCTCTCAACAACAGAATTGATCAAGCAGAATAGTGAGTTTGAAGACAGGCTACTTGAAAATGTATAGTCAGAGGAGACAAAAGAAAAAAGAATAAAAAGGAATGAAGCATACCTACAAGATACAGGAAGTAGCCTTAAAAGGGCAAATCTAAGAGTTATTGGCCTTAAAGAGGAGGTAGAGAAAAAGATACCAGTAGAAAGTTTACTCAAAGGGATAATAGCAGAATGTTCCAAATCTAGGGAAAGTTATCAATATTCAAGTACAAGAGGGTTATAGAACCTCAAGCAGGTTTAACCCAAAGAAGACTACCTCAAGGCATTTTATAATCAAATTTCCAAAGGTCAAGGATTAAGAAATGATTCCAAAAACAGCGAACAAAACAGATAACATACAAAGGAGCTTCAATATATCTGACAGAAGACTTCTCTCAGTGAAAACCTTACAGGCCAGAAAAGAGTGACATGACATATGTAAAGTGCTGACGAAAAAAAAAACCTTCTATCCTAGAATAGCATATCCGTGAAAACATCTTTCAAACATGAAAGAGAAATACTTTCCCAGGCAAACAAAAGCTGAGGAATTTTATCAACACCAGATCTATCTTACAAGAAAGGCTAAAGAGAGTTCTTCAATCTGAAAGACAAAGGTATTAATTAGCAATAAGAAAACATGTGACAGTACAAAACTCACTGGTAAGTGTAAGCACACAGACAAATACAGACTATTATAACCCCTGTAATTGAGGTATTTAAACTACTAAATCTTGAGTAAAAAGACGAAGATGAACATATCAAAAATAATAACTACATTAACTTTTCAAAACATAGACAGTATAATAAGATATAAAGAGAAACAACAAAGGTTATAAAGCAGGGGAGTGGAAAAGTTAAAGCATACAGTTTTTACTAGTTTTCTCTTTGTTCGTTTATTTGATTCTTTTTATAGTAATTGTTAAGTAGTCAGCAGTTTAAAATAATGAGTTAAACTTATTATGTGCAAGCCTCATTGTAATCTCAAATATAAAAACCCACAACACAGACAAAAAAATTAAAAGTAAAACATTTAAAATCACCACCAGAGAAAATCTTCTTCACTAAAAGGAAGAAGGGAAAGAAAGAAGGGAGTAAGAGAAGACCACAATAGAACTAGAAAATAAATAACAAAATGGCAGTAGCAAGTCCTTACTTATTAATAACAACATTGAATATAAATGGAATAGACTGTCCAATCAAAAGACATAGGGTGGCTAAATAGATTTAAAAACAAGACTCAATGATACGTTGCCTACAAGAAACACACTCCACCTATAAAGATACACATAGATTGAAAACAGAGGGATGGAAAAAGATATGCTATGCCAATAGAAATCAAAAGAGAGCAGGAGTACCTATACTTATATCAAACAAAATAGATTACAAGATAAAAACTATAAAAAGAGACAAAGATTATATAATGATAAAGGGATCAATTCAGCAACAGGATATAACAATTGAAAATTTATATGCACCCAATAATGGAACACTCAGATATACAAAGCAAATAATATTAGAACTAAAGAGACAGAGAGCTCCCAATACAAGAATAGCTGGAGATTTCAACACCACCATTTCAGCATTGGGGAGATCATCCAGACATAAAATCAAATAAAGAACTCTGGACTTAAACTGAACTATATATCAAATGGCCCTAATAGATATTTACAGAACATTCCATCCAAAGGTTGCAGAATTCACATTCTTCTCTTCACCACGTGGATCATTCTCAAGGATAGCCCATATGTTAGGCCACAAAACAAGTCTGAAAACATTCCAAAAAATAGAAATAATATCTTCTCTGACAACAAAAGAATAAAACTGGAAGTCAATAACAAGAGGAATTTTGGAAACTACGCAAACACAGGTAAATTAAACAATATGCTCCTAAACGATGAGTGGGTCAATAAAGAGATTATAGAGGGAAACTGAAAAATTTCTTGAAACAAATAATGGAAACAAAATATACCAATGCACATGGGATATAGCAAAAGCAGTACTAGTACTAAAAGGAAAGTTTACAGCTGTAAGTGCCTACAAAAAAAATAAATAAAAGGAAACACTTAAAGTAAATAATCTAATGATGTATCTTAAATCATTTTAGTTGATGCTGAATAAAGATGTGATAAAATTCAACATCCCTTTATCATAAAAATTCTAAAAAACCTGAGGATAGAAGAAATATCTCAACACAATAAAAGACATATACGACAGACCCTCAGGTAGTATTATATTGTATGGGGAAAAAACTGAAAACCTTTCCTCCAAGATAAGGAACACAAGGATACCCACTTTTACCACTGTTATTCAACATAGTACTGGAAGTCCTAGCTAGAGCAACCAGACAAGAGAAAGAAATAAAGGGCTTCCAGATTGGAAAGGAAGTCCAATTATCCTGGTTGTATATTATATGATCTTATATTTGGAAACACCTAAAGACTCCACCAACAAAAGAGTAGAACTGATAACAAATGCATTAAGGTTACAGGATATACAATCAACATACAAAAATCAGTAGTATTTTCACATGCCAACAATGAACAGCCTGAAAAACAAATCAAGAAAGCAACCCAATTTACAACTACAAATAAAATAAGACACCTAGGAGTAAGCTTAACCAAAAAAGTGAAAGATTTCTATAATGAAAACTATATAACACTGATGTAATAAATTGAGGAAGACATACACAAAATGGAAAAAATATTTCCATGTTTGTGAATTGGAACAATCAATATTGTTAAAATGTCCATACTACCCAAAACAAGCTAGAGATTCAATGCAATTCCTCATCAAAATACCAATGCCATTCTTCAAAGAAATAGAAAAAAAAAATCTTAAAATTTATATGGAACTACAAAAGACCCAGAAACAGCCAAAGCTCTCCTAAGCCAAAAGAACAAAACTATAAGAACCTGACTTCAAATTATACCACAGAGCTATGGTAACCAAATTGCCATGGTACTGGCATAAAAACAGATACACAGACAAGTGGAACAGCACATAGGACCCCAAAATAAATCCATGTATCTACAGTGAACTCACTTTCAAAAAAAGGCGCCAAGAACATACACTGGGGAAAGGACAGTCTCTTCAATAAATGGTGCTGGGAAAACTGGATATCTCTATGCGGAAAAATGAAACTAGATCTGTATCTCTTGCAATATACAATAATAAAATCAAAATGGATTAATGACTTAAATTTAAGGCCTCAAACATGAAACTAATTTTAAAAATCTTTGGAGAAAATCTCCAGGACATTGGTCTGGGCAAAGATTTCTTAAGTAATACCCCACATGCACGGGCAACCAAAGCAAAAATACAAGTGCAATCTCATCAAGTTAAAAAGTCTCTGCATGTCAAAATAAACAATAAAGTAAAGAGGCAACTCAAAGAATGAAAGAAAAAATTTGCAATCTAGCCACCTGAAAAGGGATTAATAACCCAAATGTATAAGGAGCTCAAATACCTCTATAGGAAACTATCTAATAATCTAATTAAAAATGAGCAAAAGATCTGAATAGACATTTCTCAAAGGAAGACTTAAAAAATGGGCCAGGTGTGGTAGCTCACACCTGTAATCCCAGCACTTTGGGAGGCTGAGGTGGGTGGATCACCTGAGGTCAGGAGTTCGAGACCAGCCTGGCCAACATGGTGAAACCCTATCTCTACTAAAAATACAAAAAAATGTGGCCGGGCACGGTGGCTCATGCCTGTAATCCCAGCACATTGGAAGGCTGAGCCTGGCAGATCACGAGGTCAGGAGATTAAGACCATCCTGGCTAACACAGTGAAACCCTATCTCTACTAAAAAAACATACAAAAAAAAAAATAGCCATGAGTGGTGGCGGGTGCCTGTAGTCCCAGCTACTCAGGAGGCTGAGGCAGGAGAATCGCGTGAACATGGGAGGCAGAGCTTGCAGTGAGCTGAGATCATGCCACCGCACTCCAGCCTGGGCAACAGAACGAGAGTCTGTCTCAAAATAAATAAATAAATAAATAAATAAAAAACAAAACAATTAACCAGGGAAGGTGGCGGGTGACTGTAATCCCAGCTACACAGGAGGCTGAGGCAGGAGAATTGCTTGAACCTGGGAGGCAGAGGTTGCAATGAACCAAGATCACGCCATTGCACTCCAGCCTGGGCAACAAGAGCGAAACTCTGTCTCTGTCTCCAACAAAAAAAAAAAAAGAAAGGAAAAGAAAAAAAGACTTAACAAGTGGCAAACAGGTATATGAAAAGGTGCTCAATATCACTGATCATCAGAGAAATGCAAATCAAAACTACAATGAAATATCATCTTACCCTAGTTAGAATGGCTTTTATCCAAAAGATAGGCCATAATGAATGCTGGTAAGGATACGGATATGGAGAAAAGGGAACCCTTGTACACTGTTGGTGGGAATGTAAATGAGTACAACCACTCTGAAGAATAGTATGGATGTTCCTCAAAAATTTAAAGATATAATTACCATATGATCCAGCAATCTGACTACTGGGTATTTATCCAAAGGAAATGAAATTAGTATTTTAAAGAGAGAGATACTTCAGCACTATTCACAATATCCAAGCCTTGGAAGCAACCTAAATGTACATCAACAGATGAATGGATAAAGAAAGTGTGGTACATGTACACAACAGAGTACTATTCAACCGTAAAAAAGATAAGATCCTGTCATTTGTGGCATGGATGGACCTGGAGGATATTATATTAAGTGAAATAAGCCACACAAAGAAAGACAAACTTTGCATATTTTCACTCATTTGGGCAAGCTAAAAACTAAAACAATTGAACTTGTAGAGACAGAGTAGAAGGATGGTTACCAGAGTCTGGGAAGGGTAATTGTGGGGTTGGGAGTGGGCAGGGGATAGCTACTGAGCACAAAAATATAGTTAGATAGAATTAATAAGATCTAGTATTTGATAGCACAACAGGGTGACTACAGTCAGCAATTTATTGTATATTTAAAAATAACTAAGAGAGTATAAGTGGAATGTTTGTAACACAAATAAATGATTAATTCTTGAGGTGATGAATACCCCATTTACCCTGATGTAATTATTATGCTTTGCATGCCTGTATCAAAATATCTAATATATCCTATATATATATATGCTATACATGCATAAAATTAAAAATTTAAAAACTATATAGTGTGTGTATGTGTATATTATATATAGAGTGAGTGTATATATGTACATATAAATGTTCATATATCATATATAGTGTGTATGTGTGTACATACACAGCAAAAATTGAAAACAGTGAAGGGAGAAGTAGACATTTCCCACTCTCAGTAATGGACAGAACTAGACCGAAGATAATAAGAAAATATAGGACTTGAACAACACACTAAACTAACTAGATTTAACAGAATACACGTTTCTCTCAAATGCTCCTCCAGCATTTTCCAGGATAAACCATATGTCATGCCACAAATTAAGACTCATTAGATTTAAAACAATGGATATAATACAAAGTATATTCTGTGACTACAACAGGATTAAATTGGAATTCAATAACAGAAGGAAAACTGAAAAATTCACAAGTTTGTGAATATTAGACAACATTCTTTTAAACAAGCAACAGATGAAAGAGTAAATCACAAGAGGCATTAGAAAACACTTAGAGACAAATAAGATTGAAAAAACAATATACCAAAACTTATGGGACACAGTGAAAGCAGTGTTAAGGGGTATATTTATAGCTATAAATGCTTATATTAGAAAACAAAAAAGATCTTCTATTGACAAGCTAAATGTACGCAGTAAATTCCTACAATTTATGGTGCCTCAACATCCATTTTGAATATAAATTGGACTGTCTTATACAAGAATCAAGAATTGGTCACCTTTGACACTGTTTCTAGTTCTCTGCCTCCTTCCAATTCCTCAAGGTGATAGATACAGATGTCTGCCTTATACATCCACCTCCCCATGGGACAGCTACATACAACTCACTTGACCTTCTCCACTGACCCCCACATTCTGAGTGGACTATGAAAATATATGAGTGATCACCTTTCCGTCACAGTGGGACTCCACAGAACTTGTGCCTGCTTGCTCTAAACTCACCAATTAGTATGCCCCATGAGAAATCAGTTTGAGCAATGCCTTAGACCCCAACAGAGGCTCTGGCTCGCAGGTCCCGTTTTCTCACTCTGGCTTCCTATCCTCCGATTTAACATTCATGTCTTAGAAGGTTCCCTTTTCCCACTGGCCCTGCGAGGCCTGCTCTAGCTGGGATTTGTAAGTAATACACTGCTTTTGTTATTTTATGTGATTCGTTGAGTTGCTTCTTCTGGTTGTCACCAGACTGACACATCCCAAACTAGCTTCTTTCCTCATCAGGCCTCTCCTAGAGAGTGGATATTTTGGCAGGAATAAACTAGATACAGGTTAAATAAGAGCTAATATTGTGTGTGCCAGTACAAACAATTTTCCTGTGAGCAACAGCAGGCCATGGTCAAACATTTATGCATTAGGCCATCTGCTAGGAAAAAGAAGTATTCCATGAAAAGCACATTGTAATCATCCATGAGCAAATCCCCTGGATCCCAGTCAGTGCAGGGTGAGAGTTCATAGCCACTTCTCCTGTGAGAGACCTCCAGACCAAATGGAAGAAAAATACAGTGTCTTATGATTTAAGAAACTAGAAAGAGAATAAAGGAGACCCAAGGATAGCAGAAGGAAGGATATAATAAAAATTAGTGCAAAGAAAAAATGAAATAGAGAAAAGAAACACAATACAGAACATCTGTGAAATCAAGAGGTGTTTCTTCAAAAAGATCAACAAAATTGACAACTCTTTAGCAAGATAGACTAAGCAAAAAAGGACTCAAATTTCTAAAATAAAAACAAAAGTAGTACATACTAATGCCACGGAAATAAAAAAGAGAATACTATAAGCAATTGTACACCAACAAATTAGATGACTTATAGAAAATGGACAAAATCCCAGAAACACAAAACCTACCAAGATTAAACCAGGCAGAAACAGAAAATCTGAATAGACGTATAACTAGTGAGGAGACTGGATCAATAATCAAAATTTCCAGACAAAGGAAAGCCATGAACCTGATGGCTTCATTGGGTGAATGCTATCAAACATTTAAAGAACTAATAGCAATTCTTTTCAACTTTTTGTCAAAAAACTGAAGAAGAGGGAACATTCCCTAACTTAATCTGTGTGGTCAGCATTGCCTTAATATGGAAGACAGACAAACACTACAATAAAACTACAGATAATTATTCCTTACGAATATTAATGCAAAAACTATCAACAAAATACTAGCAAACCAAATTCAAAAGTATATCATAAAGATTATAAACCATGGCCAAGTGGGATTTATTCCTGGAATACAAGGATGATCTAGCATATCAAAATTCAACAATTTGATATAACATATTAACAGAATGAAGGCAGGAGGGACCACATGATCACCTCAACTGATACATAAAAAGCATTTGACAAAATTCAACACCCTTTTATCACAGAAACATGCAATAAGCTAAAAATAGAAGGAAACTATCTTAACATCACAAAAGACATATGAAAAACCCACAGTGAATATCATACTCAACAGTAAAAGAATAAAAGCTTTTTCTATAAGATCAGAATCAAGGCAAGAAGACTTGCTTTCACTACTTCTATTTCACATGGAACTGGAAGTCACAACCAGAGCAATTGGGCAAGGAAAGAAAATAAAAGGCATCCAAATTTATTTTGCTTTTTTTTTTTTTTTTTTTTTTAGATTTGGTCTCTATGTTGACCAGGCTAGTCTTGAACTCCAGGCCTCAAGTGATCCTCTTGCCTTGGCCTCCTGAAATGCTGGGATTACAAGAATGAGTGATTGTGCCCAGCTGGCATCTAAATTTGAAAGGGAGAAATAAAATTATCTCTGTTCACAAATATGATTTATATGTAGAAAACCCAAATATTCCACCAAAAAATCTCTGTTATAACTAACAATAAATTCAATAAAGTAAAACAATACAAAGTTGACATGCAAAAATCATTCGCATTTTTATGCACTTAAATGGCAATTCAAAAATGAAAGAAAACAATACCAACAATTCCATTTAAAATAACATCAAAAGAAAAAAACACTTCAAAATGATTTAACCAAAGAGGTAAAATATTTCTACAATGAAAACTACAAATCAATTCTGAAAGAAATTTAAAAAGACATAAATAAATGGAAACACAACTCATGTTCCTAGATTGGAAGATTTAATATTGTTAAGATGTCAATACTATTCAAAGTGATCTACAGATTTAATGCAATCCCCATCAAAATTTCAAGAATATCTTTTTCTTTTCTTTTCTTTTTTTCTTTTCTTTCTTTGTTTCTTGCAGAAATAGAAAAATTTATGCTAGAATTCATATGGAACCTCAAGGGATGCTGAAGAGCCAAAACAATCCTGAAAGGGAAGAAGAAAGCTAAAGGACTCACATGTCCTGATTTCACATCTTACTACCGAGCCTCGATAATCAAAACAATATGGTAAAGGCATAAACACAGATATATAGACCAATGGAATAAAATAGAATAAAAAACCATCACATATATGGTAAAATGATTTTTGACAAAGATTTCAATATTATTTAATGGGGAAGACACAATCATTTCAACAAATGGTGCTGAGGAAACTGGACATCCACATGCAAAAGAATGAAGCTGGCCCCTCCATAACACATATACAAAAAGTAATTCAAAATGGATCAAACCCCTACATGCAGGAGCTAAAGCTATAAAACTCTTAGAAGAAAACATAGAATAAAAGCTTTACAACCTTGAAATTGGCAATGCTTTCTTGGATATGACACCAAAGGCAAAGGCAAGAAAAGAAAAAAACAAAAAACAGACAAATGTAACTTCATGAACATTTTAAAATTTTGTGCATTGAAAAACACTATCAACAGAGTCAAAAGGCAACCCACAAAGCCAGGTATGGTATTGTACACCTGTAGTTTCAGCTGTTTGGAAAACTGAGGCAGAAGGATCACTTGAGCCTAGGAGTTTGAGGTTGCAGTGCGCTATGATCATTGTACCTTCTGAATAGCCACTGCACTTCAGCCTATGCAACATAACAAGACCCCACTTCTAAAAAACAGAAAAAAAAGGCAACTCTCAGAATGGGAGGAAATACATCTAAATCATATTTCTGATAAAGGATTAATATTCAGAATATAGAGAAAACTTCTAAAACTCAGTAACTTAAAAATAAACAAAGTAACTCAAAATTGGGCAACAGACTTCCATAAACAGACATTTCTCCAAAGAAGATAACAAACAACCAATAAGCATATGAAAAGATGCCCCAAATAGTATCATTAGGGAAATGCAAATTATAACTACAATAAGATTCTATCTCAAACCCATTAGGATGTCTACTGTCAGCAAAAGAGAAAATAAATAGTGTTAGCAAGGATGTGTAGAAACTGGAATCGTATACTGCCTGTGGGAATCTAAAACAGAACATCCCACTGTGGAAAATAGTATGGTGGTTTATCAGAAACTTAAAAATTAAGTGATCATATAATCCAGCAATTCTACTTTTGGGTATATACTCAAAAAGTAATTGAAAGCAGAGTCTTGAAGAGATATTAATACACCAATGTTTTATAGCAGCATTGCTTACAATAGCTAGAATGTGGAAGCAACCACATTTAAGGATAACAAATGTGAGTATCCATACAATGGAATTAGTATTCAGCCTTCAAAGGAAAGAAATTCTGATATATGCTACAACCTGAATAAACCTGGAGGACATTATGCTAAACACATGCCAGTCACAAAAAAGCAAATACGTAAGATCCCACTTGTTCGAGGTACTTAGTCAAAATTATAGGGATAGAAAGTACAATGATGATTGCCAGGGCCTAGGGGGCAGGTGAAATTACTGTTTAACAGGTATAGGGTTTGAGTTTTGCAAGATGAAAGGAGCTGTGGAGGCGAGTGGTAGTGATGCTTTCGTAATAATTTAAATGTACTTAATATCAGTGAAGTGTACACTTAAAAATGGTTAAGATAGAAACTGGAGGACCTGATGTTAAGTGAAATAGGTCAGACAGAAAAATAAATACTGCAGATTTCACTTATACACAGAATCTAAAAAAGTCAGTCATAGAAGCAGAGAGTAGAATGGTGGTTATTAGTGGTTGGGGTGGGGTTGGGAAAATGTTTTTCAAAGAGTACAAAATTTCAGTTAAACAGGAGGAATAAGTTCAAAAGATCTACTGTACAAATCGTTAATACAATGCATTATATATTTAAAAATTGCTAAGAGATTTTAAGTGTTCCCACTGCAAATAAACGGTAAGCATATAAGATAATGCATATGTTATTTAGCTCCACAATGTATGTATATTTCAAAGCATCATGTTGTATACCATAAATACATACAATTTTTATTTGTCAACTTAAAAAGATAATAACGGCCGGGCGCGGTGGCTCAAGCCTGTAATCCCAGCACTTTGGGAGGTCGAGACGGGTGGATCACGAGGTCAGGAGATCGAGACCATCCTGGCTAACACAATGAAACCCCGTCTCTACTAA
>NW_012108363.1:7452418-7473359 GCF_000951045.1 Mandrillus leucophaeus
AAAAAAATCAAGAGAGTAAAGGCATTTAACAAAAAGGCAAGTTTTGTGAGAAAAGCCAGTTTCTCACTTCTCCTCAGAGGGTAGGAAAAAAAAGATTAAGATAGTAAATATTATGTTGTGGATATTTTACCACAAGGAAAACAGTTAAATCAATAAATAACCAAATAGACAAGTATGGGATAAATTTTAATGAAAATGTTTGTTTTTCTAGACTAAGGGTTGATAAAACTGTCTGTGAACCAAACTGTCTGGCCTGTTGCCTGTTTTTGTAAAGACATTTTATTGGAACACAGTTATGCCCATTTTATTCATTTATTCTTTTATTTATTTTTAGTGATACATCATATTTTACATATTTATGGGGTACATCTGGTTGTTTTTTACATGCATAGCATGTAAAATGACCAAGACAGAGTATTTGGGGTGTCTATCACCTTGAGTATTGAATATTTTTTTGTTTTGGGAACAATTCAAGTTCTCTCTTCTAGCTGTTTTGAAATATACAATACAGTATTGCGAAGTACAGTCATCCTACTCTGCTATTGAACATTACAACTTGTACCTTCTGTCTAACCATATGTTTGTACCCACTGAACCAACTCAATACCATCTTTGGCTGCTTTTGTACTACAATGGCAGAGTCACTACCATTGGCCTACCAATGGCCTGTCCTTACCTGCAGATGCGGAACGTGCGGATGTCAAGGGCCAGCTCTAAGACCTGGGCATCCTCAGATTATGTTATCCACAGGGGTCCTAGAACTATTATCCTATTGATACTGAGGGAAGACTGTAGTTTGCAACAGGGCCACTATGTCCAACAAAGCCTAAATTTTACTATTTGACCCTTTACAGACAAGTCTGTGATTCTGGATCTATGGATCAAAATAAACGTGAAGTCAGATGTGTTCAGGGATTACAGAGGGATATTTACTTAAATTCATTTCCATTTTTTTGTATTCATCTCAGAATCTTATTTTAAAAAGAAAGGGTAAATCATATGGATAAAGAAGAGGTATACTTATCAAACCAGTGAAGAATTTAATTTCTGCAAAATTAGATGCCGCTTTATGTAAAATCTAAAATTTAAAACTTTCTCACAGCCAACCACTATATATTGTACATTTAATATGTACCAGGAACTATGTTCAACACTTTATGTGCAACTTTTCATTTCTTACCAGGACCTCATGGGGCAGATACTGCCAACCTACCTGTTTCAGAAGTAAGAACACTAGGACTCAGAGACGGTAAGTACCTTGCAAAATCTACACTGCTGGGTAAGTGTTGAAGCAGCACTGGAACTCAGATCCTTGAGCAATCTTTCTTGCTTCTTGAAAAAGATACTAGGGAGTAACTAGGCAATGATCACAGATGCAGTTAACTTATGAACATAATGACCACTGTGGAACTGTCTTGCTTAGCACAGTAGTTGAGAACATGGGCTTTGGTGTTAGCCTTCCCAAGTTCACATCCTTCACTTCCAGCCACATACCTGGGAAATTATTTAAGCTTTCTCTGTCTCAGTGTTCTTCACTGTAAAATACAGGTAATAATAGTACCTATGTTTAGGGTAGTTGGAGAGATCAAAGGACCCATAGCACTCTCACCACAGTACCTAGCACTGTTTGCTATTATTATTATCACTGATATTAATGTACAAAGCCTTTTCCATTTTTCAAAACCCATTTAAAAACCTTTCCAGTATTCAACCATTCTCTAATTGCCCCTGCCTATAAGATGGTCTTTCTTCTTTATCAATCACATTTGTTTTACAGCACATGAAATCAGCACTTGATTCCATATAACTCAGTATTATCACCTATATATAAAGATGGGGAAATTCTAGAGACTAGACATTCATACTACTTTGCATACAGTAGGTTCTCAGAAAACATGTACTGAATTGAACTGCAGCCAGGCAGGGTGACTCACACCTGTAATCCTGGCTACTTAGGAGACTAGGGCGGGAGGATTGCTTGAAGCCAGGGGTTAGCGACTAGCCTGAGCAACAAAAGCTAGACCTTGTCTTTAAAAAATTAAACATAATATTAAAAAATTGACTGTGGTGCTCAAGTGTGGTACAGCAGGGTTTCTCAAAGAGTTCTCACAGAAAAAGCAAAAAAAAGAAGCAATAGAAAGAGGTTGCTTGGATGTAGTCGGAACTGAACAATGAGAACACATGGACACAGAGAGGGGAACAACAAACAATGGGGCCTGTGGGTGGTGAGGGGTGCAGGGAGAGCCCAGGATAAATAGCTAATGCATGTGGGGATTAATACCTAGGTAATGAGTTAGTAAGGGAGCAAACCACCATGGCACACGTTTACCTATGTAACAAACCTGTACATCCTGCACGTGTATCCTGGAACTTAAAATAAAATAAAATAAAAATTAAAGTAAAAATAAGGGGTTGCCTGATCAATTTTGTTTGGGAAGCCAACTAATTATATGATGTTAAATAGGATCCTAAATGCTAATTTTTTTTTCAGAGCTTTGTATCCACTGTGTACTATGAATACCCATGAAGGGATCGATACACACAGTATTTTTAAAACTTATATGACCACAAACTCCTCTTTAACAGATAACTTTATAGGACTAATCTTCTGTAGAACACATTCAGGAAAATTCCATTGCAGAGGAAATAGATGAGCTAACAAGGATTCTAATTCCTTGTTTTAATCAGTGAAATTTAATCAAATAATTTACCTAATGCCAATAATGTGCCAAATTCTGTGCTAGAAGGCCATGGGGACAAAAAATAATTCCCTGCATTTTATCTTTTTTTTGCAGGATAAAAAAAAAATGGACATGTCACTTTAAAAACCAATGGTGTAAAGTCAGAAAGTGGGACCCAAGGGGCCAGTGTCTAGATCCTATGGACATAATCAGGCAGTAACATTCTTACAGTTAGAATCAAAGCACAAAACAGATTACTTGGAACAAATGCTGGATATCTGAAAAATGTCAGGAAAAGAAAAATAGAGCTAAAAACATGTTTATTTAAAAGTCCAAATTTGTCATTTATTCATCTGTAGGAAAGAACTAAGAGCATTTCTTCTGACCTTCAGTCCCATGAAACCACTAACACACTGAGATTGCCATTCTAATTTTTTTTTTTTTCAATATGTTGGAGATTCCGTTCAGTCTCAGGAATAAAAAGCCTAGTTGGTTCTCTTTTGGACAAATACCGAACATGATGATGGATGCTCTTAAGGGTATCATATAATGCTTATTGTAAAAACATAAACATTCAGAATAGGCAACAAAAGCCAGAAAGGATGCCAAATAAAGTTAATTTCAGGCAGGCAAAGAAATGTTTCATCCATCCTGGGATTCAATTGGGAAGAGAAAGTGGCCCTTATGGTACAAATAAAATAATGTAAAAACTCTTAGTTCCACTATGTTAGATATTTTATGTGCCAAATGATGGCCTCAGAACTATTGATTTCCTTATGTCTTTGACAAGTACTCACAAAACACAGAGAAAGAGAATTCAGTGGCAGAAAAGCTCCCGAGAGTTCTACCAAATTGACTATTTTCAAACTGTTTTCTGACATGAAAATTTTCCTGGCATATGCCTACATTCAAAAGACATTCTGAAGAACATGGTAAGTGTCAAGATTCTCCTTGCGCAACTTCTATGCTTTTAGGTTCTCTTAGTCATCATATAACGTTTTGAGAATGTATTCTAACTCAACTGCATATGACTACAAATAAAGATCGCTATCATTGCTATATTTTGTCCAGACGCAGTACCTGGCACTTGGCATATGTTTTCTATCTCTAGCTGTTTTCTTTGTTTGTTTTTGAGACAGAGGCTCACTTTGTCATTCAGGCTGGAGTGTACTGGTGTGAACATAGCTCACTGCAGCCTCAAATTTCTGGGGTCAAGCAATCCTCCCGACTTAGCCTCCCAAAGTGCTGGGATTACAGGTGAGAGACACCATGCCCAGCCTATCTCTAACCTTTAAAACAATGTCAGCAAAAAGTATGTGTATGGATGAATATATATACATGCAAGTGTGCATGTGCGTGCGCGCGCGCGCGCACACACACACACACACACACACACACACAGAGAGAGAGAAACGGAACTAAAGTTCCAAGCTGAGTTGCATGCCTAGGGCCACCTAACTGATGAGGAAGAGTCAGAATCCAGAATCAAACCTGGGTCACTCTAACCTACCATCTATTCCTTTCCACTCTGATGCACTGCCTTAGCTTTTCAGTACATCTCTCTATTGGGATTTTAGTCCTCATTTTTTCTCCTGGTTTCTGTTCCTTCAGTTTCATGCTCCCTTCTAACCCAACCCTCTCTAGCGACATTTCTAAACCTTCTTACCACCCACTAGTTTACTATTTCCCAGTGAATCCCAGAAAGCTGTTTGCATCAGAGCTATCTCTCAGTCAAAAGGGTAACTCTCAGGCTCCCTTCCAGATCTGCTGAATAAGAATATCTAGGAGTGGAGTATGAGATTCTGTATTCTGATCAAGTTTCCACCAGAGATTATGTTGCACAGCAAATTTTGAAAACTGCTATTTTGATTATTATAATAGCCCATGTACTAGGTATAAATTAAAATTGCTTCCTTCATACACCCAAGCCCTCATAACACTTGTTACCACTGAATGTGCTATTTGTTTACCCTTTTTGTTGTCTGTATTTCCCTTTTAGAATGTAAACCCTCTGAAAGCATGGGTTTTTGTCTCTCTTATTCACAACTGTATCTGTCCATTAATACAGAGCAATCAATAAATATTTGTTGAATAAATGAAGGATCAAAAAGAGACCATCCTTTGCCTAATTTCCCTCCTTATTACCATCCACTTTCCGACAGACACCCTGACTGACCCTATCTCAGCATTCTATGGGCTCTTTTAATTATTTTCAGTACTTTTCTTCCAGATAATACTAACAGTTCTCCAAAGTATTTCATATCCTTTCTTGACTTTAATTTCCACAAAATCCCTAAGAAGTTACCCATGCACATACACAGATTGACAATTCAAGAAAGTAAAGCTGAGAATAGTTAACTTAGCAACCTAGTCCCTAAATGAAAGAACTGGGGAGAGCTCAGCACTTTTCACTCTACCTCTAACTCTCCTCAATGGCAAACAGATATTCAGCATAATCTTGTATTCTGAGGTTGAACACTGCTTCTCCACATGTGATCTACCACCATCAGCCTCTCCTGAGAATTGGTTAAAAATTCTTGGGCATAACCCCTGATCTACTGAGTCAGAACTCTAGGAAGAGGTCCAGAAATTTGTTTTAGCAATTCCTCCAGGTGATTTTGGTACAACCTCAAATTTGAGAACTACTAAGTTAGGACAACAAACCACTGTTAAAATGCAAATACTACTTCTAAGGAAGAATGCACTGGGCAATGGTTCCTGCAGACAACACAGTTAAAGAATGTCACAATATTAGCAGAGATCGCAACAGTAGGGGATGGTGTAATAAAATGCTCATCACAGTTTCTGCCCCATGGTAAATTTCTGGAAAAATATACTATAAGGAATGGATGGCAGAATAAGTGTCAAGAAATATTAAAGAAGACTGGCAGAAATATGGTTAAACTTCAGTGTTACCATTCTGGGTGTGACTGATCTGTGCATAATGGAGTTACACCAGAGTACAGTTCAAATTGGGGCAAGGAAATCAACTCAGTTTTCCAGTTTCCAACTGCAATTTATGAATGAAATTGCTTGTGTGGCTCTTTCTATGGACCAATACTGATCACTCTCTCTTTAATAGACTACAGTCATGGAGAAACCCTGCCCATTCTCCTCCACAACCACCATCTGTGATTTTGTTTCTCATTAGTTAAACCTCCTTATGATATATTTATTATATATGAAGTTCTCTGGGGAATAATTTAAGAACTAAAGGCCTGGAGAGTTTATTAGACATAATAAAAAGTGTTCCTTTTCATCTTTCTAACAACACTAATTTAATCACCTGGAATCATTTCTGAAGTACAGTAAACACAGCTAAGAATTTCAGCCATGAAATTCCTGTATGGAAATAATCAAAAATGTATTTCCTTTTCATAAGGTATTTACTGGTTGGATCATGTATTTTTATTAAACTAAAATGCATATATTAAATTATAAATATTCAATGGAATATCACAGACAGTGTAGACAGATAATGCCAACATTTCTCTTTGATATTAAATGGAAAGTAATGGCAAAAACTGCAATTACTTTTGCACCAACCTAATAGAAGGAAATTCACTTTTCCTTTATAAAGAAGAATTTTTAAGACTACATATAGACCACATGTAGGTAATCAGAGTAAAGGAAAAACACATTCACACCAGTAATTATTCAATTAAGGATCGAAGAGCATCTAACCATATTACAACCGGTTGAGCCATGTTTCTTTATTCACACTGTAAGGCAGTGAAATACACACAAATGCTTTACAATTTTCGTTATGCAACCAGTGGTTGAAAATATTATTTAACCAGGTCACCCGCAATCAGGTTTCAAAACCACACATTCATTCATTTTCTCACTCATTTATTTAGTACAACTATTTGAGTGCCTACCACTTCACAGCGACTCTGCTGCGAGGGATACAATGCTCTTAAAGATAAACAAACTTTTCCCCCTACACAGGTAATGCAAACACTACAACTCTATTTTGCATTGCATCAGAAAATAAAATCAGGATGAACAAGTTAAAGTGTATTAGATGTCTGTTGCTTCTGCTTTCCAAACACTTATTCTGCCATAATCTAGTAGGAGAATTTGCATTTCCACTTGGAGAACCCTTTGGTGCCTGAAATGCTCACATGACCCAGGCCTAGTCTATCAACATATTCTCTCCACCAGTGATTGGTTTATGTTAGGGAGTTGACCTGAATCACACTAACAAGACTTAACATTTCAGATGTATGTTAAAACTACTGGAGAACATAAGTTTGTTTGTTTGTTTGTTTGTTTGTCTGTTTTGAGACGGAGTCTCACTCTGTCCCCCAGGCTGGAGTGCAGTGGCGCGATCTCAGCTCAATGCAAGCTCCGCTTCCCGGGTTCATGTGGAAAACAGAATTTATCCACTGAAATCACTAGCTCTGTGAAAATATAAGCTTGGAACTCTTGGAGTTACTATAGTGAGAGGGCCTATGGTGGAATGAGAAAATCAAGCATCAGATGGAGAAATAAAAAGTGTTGATGACATCATTTTATCATTTCCTGGATCTAACCATGCCTGAAGTTAGAGCTAACCTCTGAATTTAAATTAGAAGGCACACATACACACTCCATCTCATCCTACTTTGTTATTTACACCTGATATTTTATATGTTTTATATATGCATTTTTTGTCAGACTTTTCCTCCACCAGAATATAAGATTCATGAAAATTTTTTCTTGGCAGAAGAGGAAGAGATATATTTTGTTCACTATCACATCCCTTCCTCTGGAGTAGGAATTAGCACCTGGCAGGTGCCTCAATAATTATTTGTTGAAAAAATAAGTGAGCATGATGTTGTTCCTAACCTTCTTTTCCATGACTACCACTCGCCGCTTTCCATACACATGCACACAGGATACCCTCTCATCGACCCTGCTAACGGTGCCCGAAATCCTCTGGGATCGTCATTCCTTGCATTCCATCCATAAAATTTGTACACATTGTTTCTTGATCTTCATTATCACAAAGAGATGTAAGAAGTCAGTATCCAGATATGTTTTATTTGGGGGGGTGGTGATGAGAGAGGGGGACACAAAACAGGAACTAAGGTTTATGATTGTTAAATTAGTAATCTAATCCCTAAATGAATGGGTAGAATTGGAACCCAGTACTTATATTCTTAAACATAACACTTTCAAAAATACCAACATGTAAGTTTCTTTCCCTTTCCCTCTCATTTATGTCTATATAAACATCACCTAGATAGTCCCTTGAATTCTGTATGTACTCAATCAACGTCTGCTTAATGTTGTATAGATGTAAGTTAATTGGTTAAAATTTCACTTTGTTATCCTATATTGGGTTTTTATGAAAGTCTATGTTTTTAATTCTAGGAACTGCCTCCTAATTAAGCAACCTCGCTCTATGGGTTTGCTCTAATAATGACTTTTATTCCAATTAATACAATGCAGTGGGAAAACTAATTCACTATAAAAAATTCTCTGCATTAAAGGAAAAATGGGTAGAAATTGGGTCCAAAGTGTTGCTGGTAGGAATTCTATTCTTAATTCTTATTTCCCCAACACTGAAATGGTCCCCCTCTGTGGACTGCCTGTGCTTGTACTAACTATGTAAATGTATCTATGATTGATTTTTAAAACAGCACACCAGGGTATATTCAGCCCCTGAACAAGAAAAATATCATCCAACTGTAAATATCCAGTGGAGCATTAAAACTGTTTCTTCTTCGCCCTGCGTAATTGCAGAACCCAAAGAGAGAAGAAATATTTCCTAAAATCTTGCTTCCCATTAGATTGAATAAATGTCAACTTGAAAACCAGGAAACAAAAATGCCATTAGGAGGTCTTCTGATACATAAAATATTCAAAAGTCTCTGTGGCTCAGGAAGAATTCCTAAAATTGCTAGGCACTTTCCAGCCTGATCCTGTAGGTGAATGTTTTAAAAGTTCCCATTCTAATTGCACATTGTTTTGCATGTGCATTATTCTGAAATCAGACACACTCTATGGGTTTCCACTGACAATGGCATTGGATGCCTATTAATACAGTGCTGTGGAAAACCCAATCTGTTGGATGAGCAATTCTCAGCGTTACAAGAAGCAAACTAGGGGCATGACACTATTGCCAGTTGTTGGCCAATGAGACTTTTTGCTTTTTAATTATCATTAAAACACAGCAAAAATGCAGACTGTTGAAACTGGCACATATTGGTCAATGCAACATCTTATTTGGGAAAAGAGAAAGACTAGACAATGCATCCATAGTAAGCTATTTTTAGAAATGAGGGAGACAAGAAAAAAAACCCACACATACGTTTGTGTGTCTGTGTGTGCGTTTGTATGTGTGTTTCAATAGCACTCATTAGTATACAACTTATGCTCCAAACATTTCACAGAGCGTTGGAAATTCCTATGTAAATTATTTCTGGGATAGCCATCACAACTTGGTGCTGTGTGGGCATTATTTTGCCTGAATGTTGTACAAAACTATACTCACCTCTGTGGAGCTTTTTGGAGATTCCCATGTGTAGGGGAGTCATGTAGAAAGGGGCCTTTCTTTATTCTCATCACTTTATAACTTCCTACTCTCCAGGAATATGACTTCGAAAACAGCATGGTACAGTTCTTACTCACACACCAAAAAAGGGAAAAATGTCTCGAGGATACTTCTACTCTTCCAATACTTTTCCCAACCCACTGTTCCTCCCAAAAAGAGGAACACATTTTGGTGGTTATGAGAAGTTTTTGAATAGACTTTACATGTTTGTGAGTTTCACATATTTCTTCTTTTTGAACTGTCTATTCATGCACTTTGTTCATTTCATCATAGGGTTGTTCTGAGTATTTCCCATGAAGTCACGTTAACAAGTAGGGAGGAAGTAAAGATCCAATTCGGGAGAAATTAGAGGTGGTATCCATTGGGTATAAACCCAATAGATAGGCTTGCTAACACATGATCTAAATTTGAAATACAAGCTATTAAATTGAATATTTAGATTTCTGTTCATAGTCTACAGCTCTGTATTTGATTTCTCACATGTAATTTTTAAAATTTACAGTGTAAATTTTATAGTATTGAACACTGTTATCAGAAACCTACAACAAAGAACTTAAGATTTTTGTGCTTCCTACCCTGCCCATAACAGACTATAAACACAGATCAAGCTCAAGTTCTCTCCAGCCACATGCAGAACACAAAGGCAGTAAACATTCTTCTAGTTCAGTTTTTCTAGTCCTTGGCACAACTGAAATTTTGGACTGAACAATTCTTTGTTGTGAGGGCTGTCCTGTGTATTATAGGATGTTTAGTAGCATTCCTGGCCTCTACCCACTAGATGCCATTAACACCTCTCCAGTTGTGATAATCAACTCCAGACATTGCTAGACATCCCCTGGAAGACAACATTGCTTTCATTTGAAAACCACTGATCTAATTTATACCTGGAACATAAATACTTGGTAGTCTGCAAAATGGAAATTCAGTCCCTCCTATGACAAGCCATTTTTCCAAATGCCAAAGAGACCATGGAAGGACACGTGGAAGGAAACCCTGGAGGAAAACACTGGGTCTGTATCATTGATAACTTTTGAAGAGTTAACTATGTTATGTAGCGCGTCCCGCAGTTACACTGCAATGACAAAGGTAAATTTAAAAAAGCATCCTATAATTTCCAAGAGGATAGGTTTGAAAAGTACTTGTGAACCTGCCTCAAAATGACTGCATTGTGAATTACTTCACTGAAATCACAGTGATTTGAGTTCCACATTTCACAAAGCCTTCCTCCTATTTACTTCTGACTTTCAATCCATCATCGAGTCACCTTGATTTTTTCTGGGGAAAAAACAATTATCTTGAGTTGAACTTATTTGTTTCCGAGTCCTCTACCACCCTTCTAGATTGAGTCATCAGCGTCTCTTGTTCAGCGATACCTTTCCAAGTAGTTTCCTTGTATCTATCCTTGTCTCACTTCAATCAGTGCAAGCAAGAGTAACCAGAGGAACCTTGAAAAATACCTAATTCTGATCATGTTAGTCTTTTTCCTCACACTCTTCAATAATGTCGTACTCCTTTAGAACATGCCCAAGGCTCTTACCACGGTTCAAAACCCTCCAGAATCAGGTCACAGCTTACATATAATCACGTTATCTCTTGCTCACTATACACCAGTCACACTGACCTTCTTTCAGTTTCTCTTCTGTCTCAGGACCTTGATATATATTCTTCCTCTGCCAAAATGTTCTTATTTCCACATGATTGGCTTCTTCTCATCTTTAAGTTCCAGCTCAAGCATCACCTTTCCTTACAACACAATCTGAAGCTCCCTCCCCTTTTTTCGTTTACAGCAACCTATTGTTTTCCCTTATAACACATATTTCCATTCAGTGCTTCCTTTACTACTTATATAATTGTATGCATAATGTCCATTTCTCAGATCAGACCTTCAGTTTCATGAGATCAGGGATCATATGTCTTGTTTATGTCTGTCGACAACTCAGCAACACACCCATAGCAAGCATGAGATACAAATAGTTGGAGATATTAATGATCAATTACTCCTCAATCTTCCATTACCTTTAAGTCTCTTAAGCATAATGGGAAAGGCTAGTTTGCCTATAAAGCAAAACATTATTCACTGAGGCAAAAACGACCTCATTACTCCAAAGAAAATAAAATCCAGCCTGCTCCTTTTTAAGGTAGAGGCAGAGAATAAATGAGAGTTTGATTGCAAACCTACTCAGTCCCTTTCCCACCTCTCTGAAGGGTAAACTGATCTATCATTTGTCATCAAAGTGCTCTCTTCTGTCCCTCTTTTACTCACCCAAGTTTTATTATGCTGTGGTCAATACTCTACAGCAAATCCTGCAAAGGTTAACCTGCCAGCTCTGTGAGCCCACAACCCTCTTTGCATTTTTATGTCCTTCATTACAAGTGGGCTATTTTTATACCTGTTAGCTGCTAACAATCGGCAAAACCTCAAGCTCCAGAATAAAATATGACAAGGGCCAAGAAAGGTAACAATAACATTGCCTGCACTGCAGCCAGCCTGCCGTTAATAATAGCAGGAAGAAGGAGAAAAGAAGAAGCAGGGGAAGGTGTTAAGAGGGAAAGGAGCCTCCTTGAATTTTGGTGAAGACATCCTCCTGGGGCAGAGGGACAGGTAAGTCTTGCCTGGCACGCCAGCACTGGGACCCATCTCACTCTCCATCCCTTTAACCACTGGTCTGAAATTCCTCAAGATATTCAATCTTGGAATTAGAACTAAGTCTCACAGCCTGGCAAGGCCTTACATTTCATAGTCCAAATAACCGTCGGGTATGTGAATATTTTCTACCAATAATAAAACCCACCACTGTGAAACTTTATGAAGTTCTTTCACAGTAACGCGTTTGCACATGAAAGAAAAGAGGCAGCCACAAGGATGCTCATCATTTTGTGGTTTAAAAGCAAAAATCTGAAAACAACCTAAATGTTTATCACTAGAGGGATGTTATGTAAATTTTGGTACATTTATGCTTTGGATTATTACTATATCAATATTATTATAAATTTTGCTAACTGATGTGGTATACATTTTTATTATTTATACATGTTTTCCTACACATTTTAAAATGTACTTATAGTCTGTTTTCATAACAGAGAGCTTATAAGTTCCATGAGTGCAGAGACCTTGTTTCCAGAACAGTATGGGGTACATAAAGGGTATATAATAAATATGTGTTGAATGCATGAAGAATAAATTAAAACTATGTCACCATTAAGAAAATATAGTAGGCCAGGCATAGTAGTTCATGCCTGTAATCCCAGCACTTTGGGAGGCCGAGACAGGTGGATCACCAGGTCAGGAGATCAAGACCATCCTGGCTAACATGGTGAAACCCCATCTCTACTAAAAATACAAAAAATTAGCTGGGTGTGGTGGCAGGTGCCTGTAGTCCCAGCTACTCTGGAGGCTGAGGCAGGAGAATGGCATGAACCTGGGAGGCGGAGCTTGCAGTGAACTGAGATCGTGCCACTGCACTCCAGCCTGGGCGACAGAGTGAAACTCCGTCTCAAAAAAAAAAAAAAAAAAAGGAAATATTAGTAGATCTATACATAGTTATATATGTATTTGTTTAAAAACATACAGGGAAATGTTGTTCATGGAAATCTGAGGAATGCAGTTTTTAAATGCTTCCTTATTCCTGCAGCACTGAAGGGCTACTGGAGAAAGTGGAAAACTGATGCTGAGTGTTAAACTACTACATCCTCTGCCAGGTTAACTCATCTACCCTGATGAAAAACTAAAAACCTTGGTTGAGGTTTTGAAATTCAAAGTTTTTTATAAAACTGAATGAACAACATAGTCTTCTTTCATGATTTTGACCTGCCTCTCAGCAAGCTGTCCATTATCTCATGATGATACTATCATGTCTTTTAGCCTCAAGTAGACAAACCCAGCAGCTGTGGAGCCTCCCTCTAAACAGAGAGACATCTTAATTGCCATGCACCTAGTGTTCTGCGCTAAGCTGGTTGGATCAGAGATGACTATAGAGTGGAATGGGTGTCCGTACACGTTTGACATTCTGATGGAACTGAGGTGAAACCGCTTCCTGTACCTACAGAACCTTGGCTGGGCAGGTCACTTATTCCTCTGAAGCTCAGTGTCACCATCTTCAAGAATAGACATAATACCCTAAACTGACACTGGATCATTTTAAGGATTGACTGTCTCCATGAGGAATGTAGGACAGGGGCTGGCACATGGAAAATGTTCAATAAATGGTAGTTACATGGTTTTAGATGAGGTCCTGATAAGGAACTTTATATTGTGAGGGTCCATTTCACACTATTACATGTCAAGCCACTTACTGAACCAATATGGCACCTCAATGATAGCACATACTTCACAAAGAAGGATCCAACATGAGCAAGGGTAGGTATAGTGATTCCAAACTTACTTTCATTCCTGAAAAGTAATTCGAAGCATGCCATCTCAGGTAGAACATTTTGTCCCTCCCAGTCCTCAGATCCTTTTCATCCCAGAACTTAATACATACTGAAGCCAGCATGAGAAAATGAGGCCTTTGGTAATGCTATCCAATGAACAAAAAGAAGACTGCCACTCATTAATGCATCGTAACATGCAAGAGGTATTCCAGCAGGAGGCAAATCTAATTTCACTCAGTTCAATCCTCTCTGTACTTGTTTTATTTACTTATTTTATTTACTTGTTTCTATGTTTTAAGCATGCATCTCTACTACATACATATTTAAGTTACATACATATTCTTTGTACTAAGATATTATATACATGGTAAACTTTAAAAACAGACATTATTTTTTATGAGAAAAATCATCATACATAGAAATCCTGGCATTTTCTTCTATACCCGATGTGGTGTCTTCTTTCTGTCCTGGACTTGAGCATCTCTGCCCTGAAGAGCACTGTTTTAGGGAATCCTGTCTGAGGCCTTTTTACCCTGTGGATAGAGATCTGTCCTCTTTTCCTATTCTCCCTCAATCAGGGGATTATGGGCAGGGAAGGCAAAGGGCTAAGACAAGATGTCAAATCTGCCCTCACCTATGTCATATGTGGCTTGGGTTACACACTTTTAAATTAGTTGTCAACCTTTAACAATCAGAACATTTCTCCTATCTAAAGAATTAGGAAGTCTGGAGACACTGGGTCCCTGTGTCCACTGACATTTTACTCAGCCTAAATAGCAGTCTCAGGCTTTCCTTTGATACAGTCCTTACCAAACCTACCGTGAAACCCGCTCTAATTCTTTAAGTGTTGGAGCTTGCAACTCCTCGTAGACTGAGGGGCCCCAGGGTCACAGGAGAAGCAGAGGAACATGTATGAAACAAGAGATTTCATGACCAGCAAGACTCCCTGTCTGCTGGAGAAGTTAGAAGCATGGCTGAGCAAAGCAGTGTAGAAGCCATTCCAGCGTTTTTACCCTCTGTGGTCTCTGTTGATTTTACTGTACCTCCAGAACTCAGCATAAAAGATTACTCAAATATTCTTGCTCTAGTGTTTGTGCTTGTCTAACTAAGAGTATAGTCATTTGTTATGATAAGATCATATAGTACTCTGGAGCCACATTGGAGGCTGAGGCAAAAGGAAATTTATGTGCTCCTATATGCCCTGATTAAATAATCTCCCAAATTTTGAACCAATTGCAAAAAAGTTAATAAAACCCCTAAATTTTTTTAAAAAATGACTTTATGTATAAAGTCTCATATTACCTAATATGCTCATAGGCCATTTTTCAATTCTGATACACCTACAAGAGTTGGAGGGGGGAATGACAGCCACTCAGACTGAGAAATAGGCACTAATTGCTTCCATTGTATAATAATGCAAAGTCATAAAGGGAACCATGACAACCTGTTGTTATTTACATTTTTGACATTTGGTTGAGAATTTTTACATTAATTTCGATATTTAAAGGTATGATTTAATTGCTGAGATTTTTAGTGTCTCCTGAAATTTTGTTTTTGAAGCAAGTACCTTATTGCCACTCTTTCACCTTGCCCTCGTACCAAGTCTCCTCATGCTGTGGGGCCCAGTGCTGAGTTCATGTTTTATTTTATCTCACTCAGGGAAAATCTACAGTATTATCCCTACACAGAGGCCAATGCAGCCCCCTGGGGATGCAAATGGAGCTTCAGTGGCCTCTCAGAGCCTTAGGTCCAAAACAGTATTCCAGCATGACATGATTGGCCCACACTGATGGAACCTTGGAATTATGTCCAATTCCTGAAAATAGAATTGCATTCCCTCATTTACCTACGCTCCCAACAAAAAAACATGACAACCTTACAAGGGTGGCAGTTGTTTCTCAAGCTACCAATTTTAGCTACAAGGACTTTTTTAAAAAAGTTTTCATCATTTTTTCTCACTCTTCTAGGATCCTGTGATAAACCTCAAGTGATTTATCTCCATTTGCCAGCAATGACTACTCTCCCACTTTAAAAAATTCCAAAGGCAAATTTTGAAAGTGTCCCACATAGCAAATATTCAAGGCTTCACTTCTTCCATGGTAGAAGGGATGCTAAAAATTATTTTCATCTAGATGATTAGACCCTTGCAAAGGTCAGAGGAGAAATAAATTCACCTCAGGCAGTAAAATGGAAAGATCCCATCACGGAGTTACAGCAGAGCCCGATTAGAAACTTATGCCGGTGGTAAGACCGCTCTATTGATCCAAAGGGAGAGAAGTCACAGGTGGCAGCAAACTGACAATGTGCTGTGAGTAAAATATCCATATTGTCAAAAATCTCTCCCTATCGCTAATCTTGGCATTGCTTCCTATTGACTTGCAAGAAAAATGAGTTCAACCCAGCCTATTGCAGTTTTTGTTCTTTCTTCTTTATATGAAAAAAGACAGGCTATAAAAAAACACTATAAGCATAGCAATTATTTTGTATTTGTTTCTTTCCACTTAAGGGAATGCTAAGGAAAGAGAGGGTTCCTGGGGTTTGTAATCCTAGGTGATGATGTGGGGGTAAAAAGAAACAAATTAGCCTCATTGTGTACCTCATGCCCTCCCTCAATATTCCCTTCACTGACCCTACCTCTAATATATCCAATAGTTTCTCTTCTATGCACAGAAACTGATCATGGAAAATGTATAAAGAAAGTAAATGTTAAATTTCTCTCAGGCAATTTTTCATTCACTAAAGTAGGGGCCAGCAAACATTTTTTCTGTAACAGGCCAGATAGTAAATGCGTTTGGCTTTGTGAGCCATGCCATCTCTTTGCAACTATGCAATTTTGCCCTTGTAGGGCTCAAAAGCAGCCACAGACAATATATAAACAAGTGAGTGTGGCAATTGTTTTTTTCAAACAAAGCCAAAAAGAGTAATCTTATTTACAAAAACAGGCTGTGGGCCACAGTTTGCCTTCCCCTGCTCTAAAAGGTAACTGGTGTTATGTCAGAATTTGAAGACTCTTGAATCTTACAAATAAGCAAGCAAACAAGCACCTCACTTGCAAAAAAAGAAAAATATATAGTTTTTTAGCAGACAGCAAGAAGGCTTAGTTCTTTGAGAAAACAAAAGACATTTTTCAGCTTTGGAGCTGAATGCCTATGCTTTTCCTATGGCTCTTGTTATAATGTAGATCTCATCCTTGGAGTGCCATGGGTCTTCATGTGAATGGAAAATTATAAGAGAAGTCATTATACGAAAAAGACACATGCACACACATGCTTCTAGCAGCACAATTCACAATTGCAAAGATACAGACCTGACTTAAGTGCCCATCAACCAATGGGTGGATAAAGAAAATGTGGCATATATATACCATGAAATACTTCTAGCCATAGAAAGGAATGACGTAATGTCTTTTGCAGTAACTTGAATGGAGACAGAGACCATTATTCTAAATGAAGTAACTCAGGAATGGAAAACCAAATATCACATGTTCTCACTTATAAGTGGGAGCTAAGCTATGAGGATGCAGAGGCATAAGCATGATATAATGGAAGTTGGAGACTCAGGGAGTGGAGGGAAGATTGAGAAGGGTGTAAGGGATAACAGACAATATATTGGGTACAGTGTACACTGCCTGGGTGATGGGTGCACTAAAATCTCAGAAATCATCACTAAGGAACTTCTCCATGTTCAACCAAAAGACAGCTGTATCCCAAAACTATTGAAATAAAAATAAAAATTATGAAAATAAACAAATTATAAGACAAGTGACATTTTCTTCTGCTAAAAAAGGAAAAGCAAAACTTTTTACATTGGAATTTTTATCCCTCTTTCTTTTCACCATAAATTTTAAGTCAGAAATTGCCAGAAGTCAAGTTTATTTATCAGAATGTTGGTGTTCTGTCTGGGAATGAGCTATCTGAAGAGTATGGCCAACGCATGAGCTTATCCAGTGCACCTGCTGCAAAGTTTGCCTGAGCCACTGCTGCATTTAGCAAGCTAACTTTAGACTGTATGCAAGGGTAGAACACAAATCCATCATGTTCTCTGGGACATGCCCCTTGGATCATGATGTATTTACAGAAATAGCTCCCAAGGACTGCTGTCCTTGGTGAACAAAAAGTCACACACTCTCTCTCACATACACACACATCTCTTTTATTCTTAAATTGAGACACTCTCAGTAAATAGTTTTAATATTTTTGGATGAAGCACTGCTTCAAGTATTAGATAAAAGCTATGTTTTATACAAGTGAAAAACAAACACACATAAATATTTATATGTAATTTCTGAAGGCTTAAATTCATGGTTTCCCTTCCCCGCCCTGGCCTACCTATAGATTCCAACATAAGAAGCTTCTGCTTCAGAGATATTATGATTTTCACTAGCATCAGATAAGACTAGACGAACCTGTAGAACAATGCACTTTTTCCCACAAACTGCAGGACCCCTCCAGACAGAAAGGCAACAAAAAAATATTTTTTTCCACTCTGGAAAGACCATGGAATCTAAGATCTATATGCCATGGTGTTCCAGGGCAGGGCAGATCCCAATTCAAACTTCCCACCCTTGATATTTTCCAATAACATCCTGGAAAAAGAACTACCTTTTTCAAAAAATGACCATCGACTGATTCTTCCTAGGATTATAATAAGAGTAGTTGTTTACTATTGTGGAAAAACTTAAGAGTCAAGATAAACTCCTTCCTTCCAAAATGCCTCTATTAGAAACTCCTTATTTTACTTAAGCCATTTTATCAGTTCCAGTGGTAGAACAGACATCTTTAAGTTTTTTTTGCCATTTACATCTTGCCTGAGTTTGGTTGATGTTATAAAGAAAAGTCCAATGTCTATTTTTGATAATAAGGGCTGTATAAAGGAAGGAGTCTAGGCATGATGTCTTCCACCATCTATGGGACTATGGACCAAAAACAACAATAGAGTGCCAGCACTCTGTAATATTCCCTCACTGTATATTGTGGCTTAACCCTTGCCACAGCCCTATCCAGCAGACACTGTCAATGCCCCTAGTGCACAGATGAGGAGACAAAGACTGAGAGACAGGAAGTACCTTCTTTGCACCACATGGCTAGTAAATAGAGAGTTGAAGAGTCAAACCCAGGTCCTTTGGTTCTAGAGTCTTAAGTCTTATCCACAGAAAACAAATCACATACCTCTGAAGTCCCAATCCTATTCTGGACACCACAGATTACTAAGCGACCATGGTTATATCACTTGATTGTTTTGGCTTCAGCTATAAAATTAGAAGTGGGGATGAGACAACCTTAAAGGTACTTGTCAGCTAATTTATAATGTATGATATTTTAATTATCTTTAGTAACAGTATTGTTTAAACATAGATTGCTTTTTATGTTGTGAATTTAAATAGTTTACAAGTAAAAAGAAACAAAAAGTCTATCTTAAAATTCATATGGAACCAAAAAAGAGCCTGAATAGCCAAGGAAGGCGTAAGCAAAAACAACAAAGCTGGAGACATCATGCTACCTGACTTCAAATATACTATAGAGCTATGGTAACCAAAACAGCATGGTTCTAGTACAAAAACAGACATATAGACCAATGGAACAGAACAGAGAGCCAAAAAATAAGGCCGCACGCCTATGACCATCTGATCTTCAACAAAGCTAACAAAAACAAGCAATGGAGGAAGGACCCCCTATTCAACAAATAGTGCTTGGGATAACAGGCTAGCCATATGCAGGAGATTGAAACTGGATCCCTTTCTTACATCAAATACAAAAATCAACTTAAGATGGATTAAAGATTTAAATGTAAAACCCAAGGTTATTAAAATGCTGAAAGACAACCTAGGCACTACCATCCTGGATGTAGGCACAGGCAAAGATTTCCTGATGAAGATGCTAAAAGCAATTGCAACAAAAGCAAAAATTGACAAATGAGATCTAATTAAACTTAAGAGTTTCTATACAGCAAAACAATCAACAGAGTAAACAGAAAACCTACAGAATGGGGGAAAACTTTTGCAAACTATGCATCTGACAATGGTCTAACGTCCAGCATCTACAAGGAACTTGAACAAATTTACAAGATAAAAACAAACGATCACATTTAAAAGTGAACAATGGACATGCAAAGGAACTGATAAGGTTTGGCTGTGTCCCCACCCAAATCTCAACTTATATTGTACCTCTCAGAATTCCCACATGTTGTGGGAAGGACACAGTGGGAGGTAGTTGAATCATGGAGGCCAGTCTTTCCCATGCTATCCTCATGATAGTGAATAAATCTCATGAGATCTGATGGAGTTTTCAGGGGTTTCAGCTTTTGCTTCCTCTTCATTTTTCTTTCACCACTGCATGTAAGAAGTGCCTTTTACCTCCCGACATGATTCTGAGGCCTCCCCAGCCACATGGAACTGTAAATCCAATTAAACCTCTTGTTCTTCCCAGTCTCAGGTATGTCCTTATCAGCAGCTTGGAAACAGACTAATACAGAAACTTTTCAAAAGAAGACATACATGCAGCCAATATACATATGAAAAAAAAAAAAGCTCAACATTACCAATCATTAGAAAAATGCAAATCTGGCTTGGCGTGGTGGCTCACACCTGTAATCCCGGGAGGCCAAGGTGGGTGGATCACCTGAGGTCAGGAGTTTGAGACCAGCCTGACCAACATGGAGAAACCCTGTCTCTACTATAAAACACAAAAATTAGCTGGGCATGGTGGTGCATGCCTGGAATCCCAGCTACTTGGGAAGCTGAGGCAAGAGAATTGCTTGAACCCAGGAGATGGAGGTTACAGTGAGCCAAGGTCGCACCATTGCACTCCAGCCTCGGCAACAAGAGAGAAAATCTGTCTTTAAAAAAAAAAAAAAAAGAAGAAAGAAAAATGCAAATCAAAACCACAATGAGATACCATCTCACACGGGTCAGAATGGCTACTACTAAAAACTCAAAAAACAGCAGATGCTGGTGAGGTTGTAGAGAAAAGGGAACACTTATACACTATTGGTCACTTACACACTGTTGGTGAGACTGTAAATTAGTTCAACCGTTGTATAAAACCACATGGCTCAAACAGCTAAAAACAGAACTACACTCAATCCAAAAACCCCAGAGGAATATAAATCATTCTACCATAAAGACACATGCACACAAATGTTCACTGCACAACTGTTCACAATAGCAAAGCCATGGAATCAATCTAAATGTCCATCAATGCCAGATTGGATAAAGAAAATGTGATACAGAACATGGCCGAATAGGAACAGCTCCAGTCTCCAACTCCCAGCGCGAGGGACACAGAAGACTGGTGATTTCTGCATTTTCAACTGAGGTACTGGGTTAATCTCACTAGGGAGTGCCGGA
>NW_012108364.1:0-10975 GCF_000951045.1 Mandrillus leucophaeus
TTTTTTGTAAAAGACGGGTTTCACCATGTTGGCCGGGCTGGTTTCCAACTCCTGACCTTAGGTGACCCACCCACCTTGGCCTTCCAAAGTGCTGGGATTACAGGCATGAGCCACTGTGCTGGGCCTCAGTGGGCTCTTTAAGGGCCAGCAGCAAGCTAAAATCTAGGACTACTGTGGTGCTAGTGATAGTGTTCGTGTTTTGAATCATCATTAACATTTGCTAAGAGGAAAAATATTATTATGTATTTTTTTGCTGATGCTCACTCTTCTCAAAAGAAGGCATTTATATTTATGTCTTTATGAATGTGAAAGGCTTCTTCATTCTCCTTTTGTCTCCACACCTTTCCTCTGTCTGCCTTGGCATGTAAGCTTGTTGTTTTCCCTAAATTAGACAGAAAAGAAGGAAATCTAATTTGAGTGGACCTGGGTCAGGTTTACTCTGGGAAAGATGTCTTTGCTATGCTGTTACCTACCACACACCCACTGCGTTTGGCTTTTGGGCGTTTTGCAACCCAAAGCATGGGGGAAAGAGAGAGACAGAAAGAAGGGGAAAGGGAATTACTTTGAAAGTGGTGAAACTATTCCTGAGCTGCTCTTTATTTTCCAAGCTATGCTGAGAACACCCACTCATACCAGCCACCTAATCAGACTGCTTCCTGGGGGTAATTTATGTATCTCTGACAAGAGAAGGCCCCCTGTGAGCCTGGTATTTGTACAACTGCCACCTAGAGAACTGGGAGCCGTGGGTAAAGCAGCTCTTGAAGGCAGTGCCTGGAGGCGACTCCTTGAGTGTTACAGAGGTGACTTAGTGAGTTAAGACCAGGAGTATAAAGAAATTACTCGAGAGCCCAGTGTTAAAGAGGGAGGTAGCCTGTGGTCATGTAGAAGTTTCTGCTAAGGGAGCATGAGTAGATGTCCAATGCTATAAGGTGACACCTGATAGGCTGATGGCAAAGATGAAGCCACTGGTGTTGAAATGAAAGCTGTTTGATACAAAAGTCAAAGAGGAATGTGAAGGAAGGCAACCTGTGCCTGGGATCTGAGGTTTTCTGCAAACATCATAGTAAATGACAGTTGACCATCGCAGGAAACATCAAGGTGAAGCAGGCCTGGCGTGTCAAAGGCGGGCAGTAGCACGTGCATGTTTGTATGCCAGCCGAGCGGCGGGGAGTGATCCTTTTCCAAATAGCTGGTAATGCAGCCCACAGGAAGGTAAATTAGTGTGCAGGCTCCAGGGACAGACATCACAGAAGGACAGATGTTCATGGAGCATGGCTGCTGCCCTCCAGGGGAAAATAAAGACCAAGACAATCGGGGAGCCTGTCCACATCTGAGATGGGGTGACCAACCTCAACTGGGGCCAGCCTCTGTCCACTGTGGTGGGACTGATTTCTATTTTCTTTATTATAATTTTTTGTGTTTTAAAATTTTCTAAAATGGATACTGTTTTTGGATTCCAAAAAGCTTTCTTTGAGTGTTCACTAACCCATGACAGCACTTTTTATTGCTGTGTACCGGCCATTTCCAAGTGTGCATGTCACAGTTAGGATGCATGGTGGGCACACCTAACCTTTCCCCCTTCTGCTTGTTTCTGGTTAAAGGTGGCATCACACAAAATTGGACTGTGTCGGGAGCTCTTGGGCTACTTCGGCCTCTTTCTCATTCGGTTTGGCAAGGAGGGCAAGCTCTCTGGTAAGAAGGAAGGAACAAATGAATCAGCTAGGAGATGGGGTGGACAGGTGTGAGCAGGGGCTTGATGCAGGACTCACAGCTGAGGGACTGGCCACCCACCAGGCTATGATCCCTACTGCTGTTCTCAGTCACTGGGTTAAGGGTTTGGGGAATGGGAGGTTGCGTCCTTGTTAGGGGAGAGTGGAGGCAAACCACTCATACCTTGGGTGGTCCAGTAACTGCACTTGTGCACCCCCAGCCCTAATTCTGATGCCCCTCCCCTTTACTGCAGACTAGGCCTGACCACTGACCACCTGCCTGCACCCTTTCCTGTGAATGGAGTGCTAGACTCCGGGGGTCAGGACGCCCCACCACAACATCACTTTTCCTTGTTAAGGAATATTTGTGGATGATATCAATGAGTTATTACATACCTTTTTTAAAGCGTAATGAGATAGTGTAAGAAGACAATCTGATTCTCATATCTTTTGTTTTCTCTATAGTATGTTTTAAGATATTACAAGGTTTTTGTGTGAAATGGTGTCAGTTATATCAAAGTAGTTTGTAAATGTCCTCAAGAAGCCAGGGGAGGTGATTTTGAGTTGGAAGATAAGGGGCTTGTGTAGAGGGTTGGCTGCTAGGCCCTGTGGTGAGCTGCAAAGGCGCTGGATGTCTCTGGATCTGTTTTTTCATCTGTATCACAGTGTAAAACATCCCCCACTCAAGGGGCGGATATTTTTGAGGATCAAATGATATTTATTTTTTGAATGAACTTCAGAAAGTTAAAATTACATATAAATACAGAGGATATTCTTACTGTGATTTTATTATTTCCAATAATAAGGTTTTATTTTCTCATTTGAAAGCTGCTATATATAAGCTGTCTGTGCTATTTCAGCCAGTAAGACCAGCTTTCCCCTTTCTCTAGTTGTGAAAAAATTGGCCGACTTTGAACTCCCTTATGTTAGTCTTGGAAGTTCTGAAGTGGAAAACTGTAAGGTTGGACTCCGAAAGTGGTAAGTAGGTACTGAAAATGACAGAGGCGTTTGAGGACATTTCACCATTGCCCATCAAGACTTATCAGAGTCCCGTCACATCCTGCTCACAGCCTGACAGCTGGAGACCAAGAACTTAGAGAAGGTTGTAAGAAAAGCAATGAAGGCCAGGTGCTGTGTCTTATGCCTATAATCCCAGTACTTTGGGAGACCAAGGCAAGAGGATTGCTGGAGCCCAGGAGTTCAAGATCAGCCTGGGCAACACAGCAAGACCTCATCTCCACTAAAAATAAAAAAAAAATAGCCAGCTGTGGTGTTGTGCATCTATGGTCCCAGCTATTCAGGAGGCTGAGGCAGGAGAATCACTTGAGCCCAGAAGATTGAGGCTGCAGTGAACCAAGATTACACCACTGCACTCCAACCTGGGCAGCAGTGCAAGACCCTGTCTCAAAAAGAAAAGAAAAGCCATGAAAATGAGAGAGGGTGAAATAAACTAGTTTCTGAATATTTGTCCTAAAGAATAGGATGTTGAGGATGACTTTCAGTAGTCTCAGGTAAATACTCAGGGCTGGGTGGGGTATGAAAATGAGGAGGGTAGTCATCTTTCTGTATCTCTACTGATAGGCGAACAAGAAAGTAAGACTTGAAAACCAGGGGCGGGGCCAGGGGATGTGGATCAAAGCAGGTAATGGTGAGAAACGGCTGGCCTTGGGTTTGCTTTGCAGTGCATCACTGACTGTATTAATGGAGGGACTTTGTTGGTGATTACAATCAGATCCGATTCATCCGTAGAAGTGCGGCATTCCCTGAAGGTGAAGGGTGGATTCAGCCAGTTTGCAGTGAATTTGAACTCTAAGTACTGGGCTTACACAGGCCTAAAGGATGTGTACCACGGCCATCTGTATTCCTAGATAGATAGGACACAAATGTCCCTCAGCAGAAAATACTGTCATTTCCTCTAGTAACACAGGGGCCTGTGGAGAACAAAATATTATAGAAAATAGCACCAAGCAGCAGGACCTTATGCACCCCCAGTCCTATAACCTGCAGCTCCCAGCGTTTATTACTGTGGCCGCAGGGGATTGCTCCTTAGGCTCGCTCTCTCCCAGCCCATTTATTCTGCTATCTGAGTACAGAGGTTTTAAAGAAAAGTATTTTGAAATCTAAGAATTCCCTTGACCTTGTGATGCCTTGCTCTAGAGCTCCAGTTTGTGGCTTTGAATTGTGGAAGGATATTCCCAGCGAGGCAATTTGTATACTGCCGTTCAGAAGTATCTTGAGGAGTGGTCCAGCTCTTGAGGTGTGAAACCCTGAGAAGGGGAGAAGGACTTGGTTCCATTCAATGGTTTAGAGAACAGCTCTTCTGGAAGCTGCTTACTGTAGTGAGTGGCTGAGCACAGTTGTTCCTAGAATTACAGTATGTGAATCTAAGTCGCGGCTTGCTCAGGTCTTAGCTGCATAAACCTAGCCAAGTTTGTTCAAGCTCTCTAAGCCTCAGTTTCTTTATCTGTAAAATGGGAATAATAAAAATAGTGTCTACATCATAGGATTATTGTAAGGGTTATGTAGAATAGTCCCATATACTCAGTAAGTTTTGGTCATGTTTGTGACTGTTATATTGATGATATGGTGATTATAGGAAGTAAAAAAAAAAAAATCCCTGGGGCTTAGATTTTCACTCATGTGCTCTCCTGAAAACTTGAGATCAAAGGAGAGATGACAATTCTGTTTCTTATCTTGAAGCTTGAATTAGAAATTAGGCACTGCCTATGTCTTTATTAAATAGGTAAACTCTAGGTGATACATGCAAGAGAAAACATCTACCCCAAATTATAAGCCAGCATCTCAGATTCAGGCAGATTGCCTTTGTTGATGGGAACTGGGAAGAAAGGAGGTCCCACTTCTGTTGTTACAGCTAAGGATCAGGTCTCTGGAGGGGAGATTCTGGCATAGGCTCCTGCAGGTGCCTTGCCCTCTTTCCTGAGGGAAGTCTTGTTGGGTGGGAGCTGGAAGGCTAACTCCAAAAGCCGAGTGATTCCCAGCAGGTGAAGCCTCAGTGAGGCCTGAGCGGCATCTTAAGAACTTTTCTGTCCTTAAGGAGAGATGCCTGGGTGCATCTCTCCAGTGTTGATGATATGGCTTCCTCCAGGCCAGAGGGTGCCTGTGCTGGCCTGTGGGAGCCCCAGTCTGGGATGGGTCTTTTCTCTGCACACAGGCATCTCTGGGATGTGTGGGTGCATAGTTACCTGGAATGTAAGTAGGGATGCTTCAGTTACTGCTCCCCACCCCAAAAGGAAGTTGACCTTCAAGCACCATATTTATCCCTTTCGTGGTCTAAGCCAACCCCATTGGTCTAATCACCCTATTCTTCTGAGCGTAGCAACTCTGCTTACCTCTGCCTTCTGGTTGGCAGAGATCAGCCATAGGTACCCTTTCCTGACAGTTTCAGTCCCTTCTTAACATACTACTGTGCTTCTACAGTCATTAATTTCAGTTCCTCGTGATTCTGGATCTGATAGGCAGACACGGAGCCCCTGCGATTTGCAAATCACTCTACCAAGATCCAGAGGGGCAACTCTGGATAGGCCCCTGGCCTTGGGGTTCTTCACAGATGGTGTCAAGAAAACTTAATCAGGGCGGCGATTGGAATAAACTCAGGGTGCAGAGGAAGCACAGTGGATGGGCGGGCTAATACAGCCTTGGGAAGTAGGGACCAGAGGAGGGTGCGTTGCTTGAGGCTTGCAAAGAAAGGCCAATCAGTCAGGGGAGGAGATTGGCGTGGGCTTGGTCTTCCAGGCAGGGGGACAGGAGAGAAAACATGGTTGGAATGTAGCATTGGTGGTGGGGTTGGTGAGAGATGGAACTGGAAATGAAAGTGGGGGTGGTCCCGGGAGGAGCCTTGAAAGCGAGCAGAATAAATATCTAACTCTGGAAACCATGAGAGTCTGAAAAGTTTCACAGGAAAGACCACTCTGGTTAGAATGTGGAGCATGAGGTTAAGGGCACATGGCTGACACAGAAAGCCTGGGAAGGAGGCTCCCAGAGCAGCTCAGGCAACCAATGAGGGTGGCCCTGCTGCAGGGTGGTGAATATAGGGGTGGATCCGTATGGGGCAGACGACTATGCCAGGTATTGTGCGGTGGAGAAAGGGATTCCAGGGCTTGGTGGCCAAGAGTGAGGCTGAGTATGAAGAGGGATGCAGACCATTC
The DNA here is from genome assembly GCF_000951045.1 of Mandrillus leucophaeus. Taxonomy (NCBI): domain Eukaryota; kingdom Metazoa; phylum Chordata; class Mammalia; order Primates; family Cercopithecidae; genus Mandrillus; species Mandrillus leucophaeus. The sequence goes on from NW_012108364.1 coordinate 5,876, forward strand.
CCCTAAAGCTTTATTTTTGTGCCTCTTTATTTTCAGAGCCCTCCAGGTAAGAGCTTACAGTGTAAAGAAATTAGGAAACAAAAGAGGTGGAGGGGCAGAGTGAAAGCTGGGGGAGTGGAGGTGTGGTTTTGTTAGAAAAGGGGGCCCCGGTTCATAGGGTAGAGGGCCACCACTTTCCAAAGCACTTGCCAGGTGTGTCCATGAGCCATGTCACAGGAATGAATTTCGCGCTCCTGAATTTTGCAGGTATATGGATCCATCCCTCGACTCCACGCTGATGGACTGCAGGGCGGCCCTAGATTTGCTCTACATGCAGGTGAGGGTCACCAAGAGCTCTGACAGCACCGTAGATCAAAGGCCGTGTTGGCTTGGAATCACTGAAAAAAAATCTATGGTAGTTAATAATTCTACCTCCATACCTAAAATAGGCAAATTCATAGAGACAGAAAGTAGAACAGAGGTTACCAGGGGCTGCGGGGAGTGAGGAAGGAGAAGCTGTTTGATGGGTGCAAGTTTTTTTGGGGGATGACAAAAAGTTTTAGCTCTAAATAGTGGTGACGATTATCCAACATTGTGAATGTATATAATGACTCTGAATTTTGTCAACAGTTAAAATGACAAGTTATGTTGTATATATTTTACCACGATAACAATAAAATGTAAAAAGTAGAGGAGTTTAGAGAGAGAAAAGGAACTCTATCTCTGTTTTAACAATCGCTCTCTGAATTTGCAGCTGACGCACCGTCATCATGAGCCTAGAAAGGCTATCCCTGATAACTTAAAGTCAAAGGCTATCCCTGATAACTTAAAGTCACACGTGATCCCTAAATCTCAGTCTAGCATAGCCTTCTCGCCCCTGAGCCAACAAGCAGCCTGGGTGGGCATGTGGCCCACGCGGTTGCACTGGGCTCCGGGCTCACAGAACCCATGCTTCTGTAATGATCGCTGTTATCATCTTGAAATTCTTCGTTTTATTTTTATTTTTTATTAAAAAAATTAAATTTTCATTGGTACCTAGTAGGTGTATATATAATGTTTATGGGTTACATGAGATATTTTGATGCAGGCATGCAGTGTGTAATAATCCCATCAGGGTAAATAAGGTATCTATTTCCTCAAGCATTTATCCTTTATGTTACAAACACTCCAATTATACTCTTTTAGTTATTTTTAAATGTACAATTAATTTTTTTTTTTTACTGTAGTCATCCTGTTGTGTTAGCAAATACTAGGTCTTATTCATTCTATTTTGTTGTGCCCATTAACCAAAATTTTTAATTTTTGAACAGCATTTTCATTTTGCACTAGGTAGACCCTAAAAATTATGTAGTTGGCCCTACCTACTCCTACCCCCAGCCTCTAATAAAGTGAATTTTGAGCTTGGCTTCAGTTCTCTTCTCCTGCCTCGTGTGGTGAAGCTTCTGCCAAGTCGTGGAATGGTCAGCCCGTGCTGCCCCCAACATACACACCCAGGTCACCAGCTGCCCCAGGTGTTCACACTCACCACACCGCCATCTTCAGAGACCTGATCTTTTCCAGGCTTGGCTTCCACAGTTCTGGGAAGAAAGGTCAGAAACTTCTTTCAGTGAGTTCCCTGAGAATATCTCACAGTCTATTAGGCAGCAGGCAGGGTGGTGGGTCACAGCCCTGCCCTGCTCCAACCCCTCCCAGACTTTCCGTCTCACTCAGGCTAAACCCCAAATCCCAATGTCCTTGTTCTGTTTCCTCCGTAGCATTTCTACCATCTGCCAATGTAAGTATGTGTGTGTGTTGTGTATATTTGTTTACTCTCTCCCTACTGGAATGATTTCTCCATGAAAGTGGCTATTTATTTGTTCACTGCTGCGTCCCCAGAAACTGGAACTGTTCCTGGCATGATGTCGGCATTAAGCCCTGTGGTGGGCCTGGCATCGTATTAATTAAGTGCATTATGTCATTGGAGCTTCATAACAACTCTGTAAGGCAGTTGGTACCATCCAGATTTTCAGGAAGAAAAACATTAGGTTTGCTGACAAAAGATTGAGTAGTGGGTTTGGATTAATAGAAGATGTAGATGAAGAAATTTAACAACACTTATTTGCAGGTGGCTTTTATTTAGCGTGATTCTAAGCTGCTACACTCGATAGCTTTTATAAACTCAGGAGAGAGAGAGAGAGATGGTGGGTAAGTTCTTATTTTTAATGAGCTTTTCAAGTGGAACGTTAATAAAACCTCCTGTAGTACTTCGTGTATAGAAAAAGATCAATGGTGGATTTTGATACCCTGGCTTACCAGAGGGCGTAGAAGAGGGAAAGAAACTTAACCCATGCCTCCTTAAGTGACTTTTAGAGATCAAGACCCCAAAAGCTCTTCTAAATTCTAAGAGGGTAAATCAAAATATCACTTATTAGATGTTTAATGTTCACTATTGTATTTTTATGGCTAGAATATAGCTTTGAGTTTATTCCATATTATACATTAATCAATGTATAATTATGTTCTGGTTCAGCCTGGGCACGGGGGCACACACCTGTAATCCCAGCACTTTGAGAGGCTGAGGCAGGTGGATTACTTGAGCTCAGAAGTTCAAGACCAGCCTGGGCACTATGGCAAAATCCCATCTCTACTAAAAATATAAAAGTCAGCCAGGTGTGATGGTGTATGCCTGTGGTTCCAGCTGCTCAGGAGGCTGAGGTAGGAGGATGGCTTGAGCCCAGAAGGCGGAGGTCACTTAAGATGTGATCACACCATTACACTCCAGTCTGGGCAACATACGAAGAACCTGTCTCAAAAAAAAAAAAAAAAATCACGTTCAGTGTACTTGTGTTATATGAGTTAGAGCATAATTTTCCACTCTAAATGTTTATTGAGGCCCATCCTTGCTACTGTATCCTTGCTATTATGATACATTATTAGCTGTGTCTTGTTTGATACCACGTCCTTGGTTGAGATTGCATCACATAATTCTAATATTGTTCCTGTGGGAAATGTCATCTTTATGGCATGTCTTTTGCTTCTCATTATGATGAGAGGTCAGAGCTTTGAGCATCATAATGTGACTTTTTAAATTTGTCTTCATTAAAGAGTTATAACCAGAGGGAAACAGATGATGGTACTTCCTCTGCTCAAAGCTAAAAAAGAAGGGGGCTTCATGGGAGGCACACTGAATTGCAATTTAAGAAATGAATTCTGTCCCTTGTTCTGCCACTGGTCCTCTCTCTGGGTGACTCTGGGCCAGCCACTGCATCCTTCTGAACCACGACATCTCCCTGTTGAGAGGAGGTGGAACTAACATCATCTCTAAGTTTTCTGCAAACTTTAATAGACTGTCATTCTAACCTTAGCTTATTGCCTGGCAAAGTCTCCAAAAAATTGTCGTTGATGTCATAATAATCTTTATCATCACTGTTATCATCATCATCGTCATCATCATCATCATCATCATTGTTCCCTGAATCTAGGTAGAGGAGCTAAGAAGTCAAAGGTGGGTCCAAGTTCAGTAGGAGAGTCAGGACCATAATCACTACCTCATTTGGGAGGCCTGCCTTGGCTCTCCCCAGAAGAAAATGCCTGCCTTCCTCCAACTTCTCCCAACCAGACTCTGAATGGCCAAGGGCAGAGACTGTCTCATTCCTTCTGTGTCCTGGGTGCCTGGAATATGTGAAAGACTAAGAAGTGGCCAGGCGTGGTGGCTCACACTTGTAATCCCAGCACTTTGAGAGGCCAAGGCAGGTATTTTGAGGTCAGGAGTTCAAGAATAGCCTGATCAACATGGTGAAACCCCGTCTCTACTGAAAATACAAAAATTAGCTGGGCATGGTGGCGCACGCCTGTAGTCTCAGTTACTCGGGAGGCTGAGGCAGGAGAATCACTTGAACCCAGGAGGCAGAGGTTGCAGTGAGCCAAGAATATGTCACTGTACTCCTGCTTGGGCGACAGCATGAGACTCTGTCAGAAAAGAAAAAAAAAGACTAAGAAGCAGTTATCCTTTAAAAAAGTTAACATGAAAAACTCTTGAGTTCTGATAAATAGTGGAGGCATCATAATTAACTATTAAGGGGCACAACTTTGATTTTCTAAAGCAGATGTGCCCATTGATAGCCAATGAGTCAACTGAATTCCCACAGCCTGTTTGCTTTCTTCTCCTCCTCTTTTAACCTGAGTTAAAAAATGAGAGATTACATTTAAAACTGTAAGTAAGTATAAATTTTGAAGGCTCAGTCAATTCTGGGCCTGCATTTCAGCAGGGCCATTGCTGGCCTGGACAGTAATACAAATTAGAAAAAGGTACCCCATCCTCCAGGTGGGGCTAGCCCTGCGTCGGGGCCCATGGCTTGGTGAGTGGAGGAGGGCTGACCTTTGGCTTCCTGACTCCCCCATGCCCTGGTGACCTTGTCCAGGCAAATGCGTCCCTCGCCCTTCTTTACCACGCATTAGCCAGAACCAAGTGGCAAGTGCCTGCCTTTGAGAGGCATGTGACCTCCATTTCTCGCTACTGTGCCCTCTGCAGAGGATGCTAGAGCATGTGTGATCGAAGCTCAGGAAGACCATGGCTTATGTGATTTTGCTTGAGTTTTTAATTTTTTAATTTTATTATTTTTTCTTTTTTTCTCTCTGCAGCACCTTTAGGATGCTTGATTTTTTTAAGTTCAGTTCTGCATAAACCCCTCTCAGCCAGTGTTCAGGGAACCATGTAACTGAGTAGACTTGTCTAGACTCGACTCTCATTGTCTGGACCTACTCAGAGTGAGGCACCGTATAATATCGCATTTGAGTGATGACTTGCGAACCCATAATCAGGGTCAACTCTTTTCAAAGGTAATGATATAAGGCTGGGCACAGTGGCTCACGCCTGTAATCCCAGCACTTTGGGAGGCAGAGGTGGGCAGGTCACCTGAGATTAGGAGTTTGAGACAAGCCTGGCCAATGTGGTGAAACCCTGTCTCTACTAAAAATGCAAAAATTAGCCAGGTGTGGTGGCACAAGCCTGTAGTCCCAGCTCCCAGCTACTCGAGAGGCTGGGGCGAGAGTATGGCTTGAGCCCAGGAGGCAGAAATTGCAGTGAGCTGAGATCACATCACTGCACTCCAGCCTGGGCAACAGAGTTAGACTGTCTTAAAA
>NW_012108364.1:11480-75761 GCF_000951045.1 Mandrillus leucophaeus
GTTAGTACTTACTGCCGTGACTCCTGTTTGTCTTTACACAGCCATCCCTTCTTTTCGATACTGTTCCCCTGTGCTAACAGTCCTTACCGGATTCTACCATCAAGTACAATTCAGGAAAGAAGGCAGTGTTTAGTTCTTTACACCCATGCTTTCTCGTATGGTCTGTAGATTTGGTTTGAAGAAGAACTGGTGACAAGGAGAAAGCCTTGGGGTAGCTAGCTACCTACCTGCTAAGAATTCAGTGGCTTGGGCAAGGGTAGAAGGGCCTGTTGTAGTGCCCAGACCTGGGTTTGCTCTAACTCCTGCCACTTATTCGCTGGGTCATCTTGAACATCATAACCTCTCTGAACCTCAATTTACTCATCTGTAAAATGGTGGTATTGTTCCTCCCCACAGAATAGAGTAGGCCCACCTTATCCTTGGTCTGGCTTTCTGTGGTTTCAGTTACCTGCGGTCAAGCATGGTCTGAAAATATTAAGTGGAAAAATTTCAGAAATAAACAATTCATAAGTTTTAAATTGCACGCCATTCTAAGTAGTGTGATGAAATGTCTTCCTGGCCCGGAACATGAATCATCTCTTTGTCCAGTTTATTCATCTTGTCTGCATCATCCACCCATCAGTCACTCAGTAGTGATCTCAGTTATCACTGTCCTGGTATCCCAACACTTGTGTTCAAGGCCCCAGTTTTACTTAATAATGGCCCTAAAGTGCAAGAGTAGTGATGCTGGCATATTGTTATACTTGTTCTATTTTCTTATTAGTTATTGTTGTTCGTCTCTTACTGTGCCTAGTTTATAAATTAAACTTTATCATAGGTGTGTATATGCAGGAGAAAACATAGTATATATAGAGTTTGATATTATCCATGATAGTACCAGTCCATCCTGTCTGGGAGTCTTGGATAGTATCCCCCAAGGATAAAGGGGACCACTGTAGTTGGGAAAAAGTCAATAACAAAATCGATCTAAAGCAAGTTTTCAACAAATATTAGTTATTTTTCTTCTCCTCTCTAAACCCATGTCCTTTTCCCAGCCTAAAGCAATATTTAAGGCATATTCAGCTTTTCATTATTCTCTGAGAGATAAAGCATAACCTGCCAATATCACTGAGGGATGTAACGGATAGGCTTATGTTCAGACTAAGGTGAAAATAAGTGCCTGATAATTGGCAAACAATTGCTGGGCATTGCCGTATGTAGGACACTGGGCAAGGCACGCTGAGATGACGGGCGCAGTGTCTTCCCTTAGGGGTTGACAGCCTAACTGAGGGACAATGGCCAGTTCTGCCCTGTCATGACAAGTCAGAGCAGCACAGGCCGAGTGTGTGCAGCTGAGGAGGTGGACAGCTGATTCCATGGCTTCCCCGGGGCCAGACTGGCTAAAAGGGGAAGGGAGCTGGGTGCCGAGAGGAGAGGGAAGGAGCACAGGAAAAGGTGCCTAGCTCAGGGAGGGTAGGCTGAGACAATAGGCTTTGTTACTTCCACGTTTCATGTTGCTTCACCACAATCCTGACGGGCTTCCACAGGGGGCGGTTGCCTTCCAGGAGATTTCTGCCTTTGAGCCCAGTGTCGTTCTGCTGAAGTCTACAGTGGATTAGGAAGCAACCGAGAACCCCATTAGGGATTTAGAGTTTGGGAACACTTGCTGGTGGTGGTTACCCTAGGCTGACTAGACAGGACCTAATAATATATTCAACTTTAATTTTTTTAATGTAAAATTAGTTTTTATCTTATAAAAAGTTTGCAAGTGTGGAAGAGTTCAAAAATGAAAGTAGATGTCACCCCAAATCTTAAATCAACCAGACATATAAACTATTAATTAACTCTTTGGGCATATTTATTTCATATACATTTCATGTATTTGCACATCCATTTCCTTGACTTGTAAGTATCCATATGAGGAATTCTTGTTGTTTTACATTTATTTTTTGTTGTTTTATAAAAATTAGGGTCTACTACTAGACTCTTACTTAGTAATATGATATTTTTCATGTACATTACAAACATTTCCTATGTTGTTAAATATTCTGTGTAATTTTTAATGATCGCATAGCCTATTATTTAGTTATACCCAAACTCAATTACCTCTTTTGGGGCATTTCATAACAGTACTTACGTCATAGGATGGCGGTAAGGATTGACTTTTGTTCTGAAGCAATTAGAACATTGTCTGACACACAGTAAGCACTATACATGTGTTTGCCACTATCAAGTTGAAAATGTTTCATTGTTATAAACAATAGCAGTAATTGACTTATCGATATATTTTTTCCAATATCTATGTTTATGATTCAAATATACTTATTATTTGGAATTCCTTTTTGTCAATTGCCAATACATAGCTGTTGTCCATTTTCCTGCTGGTGATGCTTACATTTTTCCTATTGCTTTATATAAATATTAACTGTTTGGTATATATGATGCAATCATTCTCCTTGGTTTTCCATTTGATTCTTAGTTTTGTTTTTGGTGGTTTTCATGTACAGAAGTTTTATGTTTTCACATAATTATATATGACTATTTCTTCATTATGACATTTTGTTTTTATATCTTAAAAAAGATATTCCCTACCTCAAGGTCAGATAAAAATATTTACCTTTTTTTTTTTTCTAATTGTTTTATGGTCTTATACATTTAAATCTTTGTCTGGAATTTATTTGATTGGGTGGTGTGGGGAAAGAGCTGATTTTATTTTCTTTTTTGCCAAGTGTTGCCAATTGTCCCCAAGCTATTGAACAATCCTTTCTTACTAATTTAAAAAATAAGGCTTATAACATGCTAAATCCCTAAATATATATCCACTTGGGTTTGTTTTTATATCCCTTCATACAAGAGTATGTTTTTGTCAGATTGATTAATTTCTGCTAAGACTGCTAATTTTACAACTTCTGTTATTTTAAGGCAATACAGGACATTGAAAAAGAGTGGGCCAAACCCACACAGGCGCAGAGGCAGAAATTAGAAGCTTTCCAGAAAGAAGACAATCAAACAAAGGTGAATCAAATATTGCTCCAAGAGAAATCCCTTGGAAGGGAGTTAAAGAAACATATTAGAATTGAACTGTTTCTGTAATTTATAAACCTACCAAGCACTAAAAGAGGGGCTCTTTTTTAAAAAATGAGAATACCTTCATTGATTGTTCTGAGTACGGAATTAGTAAAAGCTTATTGTTTAAAGATTCTAAAAAAATACAGATGGTATATTGTGAGTCCTCTGCTAAGTTAATTAATATAGATCCTCCGCATTATTTTTAGTGACTACAGAGTATTCCATTTTACGGTTATATTATCGTTTGGCTAACCACTTTTCTGTTATTGGAAGTCGGGTTGTTTCCAGCTCTTGCTGCTATAAATCACTTTGGCAGCAAGAGCCATGAGGCCCAGGGCTATGTCTAATTTATACATACTCTACGTATTCACAGCACCTGGTACAGTTCCTGGCTGAAGTCCCTGAATACTGCAGCCAACATCCTCTTTCTATGCGTATGTGTTCTATTATTGCTTAGGATATATTTCTAAACATTCATTTTTAAAGTTTCCGTAAAGGTGTTACCAACTCACATACCTCCTGCCCCTAAGCAGCGAATGTGAGTCTGACAGACAAGATGCATTTTAAGAGAAGAAACGGCCTTTGTTTCGTTGTGTTGTCTTTTTAAAAATTCTTTTGACTTTGCCAATGTTCACAACTGCAACATTGATTTTTGAATAAAATACAACCAAAATTTAGAGGACTCATTTATACGTAACAGAAAATAATTCTTCAAAGGCTCACTGAGATTTTTATTGATGAACTGCAAAAAAGAAAAAGGAAAGGCACATACTGCCACAATTTAGTATCCCCTGCCACCCGCCAGCCCGGTGTTCTACCTCAGCTTTGTCACAAAAAAAGGAGCTCAGTTTTTCTCTGTGTTTGGAAATTTTGACAAGTGCAGCTTCTATTTTGATAGATAGAATATTGCTGTTACTTTGGATGCAATTACAAACTGTGTACACCACAACCAAGTCTTTGTACGTATCTGCCCTATAAACCTCTTAATTTAGTAAGAATGTTGTTCTTACCATGCTCTGCCAAAATGTGTATTTGTAGTTTTTCCACAAAATAAATTTTATCTTCTATGATAAACATTTGATCTGAATTTACCATACTATTTGTAATAATGCTATTTTTTAAAAAATTTGCTTTGACTACATAAATTGAATGAAAAAAATTTAATTATTATTGAAATTTACTTTCTCTCAAAGCATCTGCATGTACTGATGTGCAACCAACATTATTTGTTTGTGAAGTTCTTCGGCTATGGAGCAAACACATTAACAACTATATTTTATGTACAAGAAAACTTGGAATTGAAAATGAGTGAAAGAAAGGCTGTGGTTCATGGGCCATGTTTTTTGTAAATAAAGTTTTATTGGCACACAGTTACAATCATTCATTCATGTATTGTCTAAGGCTGCTTTTGTGTTGCAGTGGCAGAGGTAAGTAGTTGCAACAGGGACCATATGTCTGTATAGCTGAAAATATTTACTAGATGGTTCTTTACATAAAAGTTTACCAATCCCTGATCAAAATGAAAATAAATTAATATAAACATATTTTTCTGCAGCTGTGTATGTCAAACTGTCTTTTTTAGATACAATCTTAACTAATTTTCAAGCAGATAATCCTTGTAGCTTTCTGTCTTCTGGTGTTCATATAGTTAGTAATATCACAACACCTGTTTATCGAATGTCAAATGCCAACAGGCATTTTATATAAGTTACTTACTCATCACCAACTTTTTTGCAAAATAGAGCTTCACTTTTCAAACACTTTCATTTCTTTTAGTTCATTGCAGCCAAGAGATTATTACAATTTTAAAGAAGTGTTATCAAACAATAAGATAAACAATTATAGATTTATACCATATCAGTTAGAAAGTGTCGTAGCAAAAGCATGACACTACTCTCTGTCTGCTCTGTGGCAAGATGACTCAGCTCCTGTCCCCAGTCACTGCACAAGTACCATGTACTCACAGCCTGTCCTTTCTGAAGTTTCTCACTGACCCAACCAAAGGCCAGCACCTTACTGCATCTCCCTAGCTGAAGCCTGGACAGTGGCACAATGAGCTGCCACATGTGGCTGGATGGGACAGTGGCTTTGAATACTCCTGCCGGCATGAGATCAGGAGTCAGCTGTCCCTTACTGCTTCTGTCTCGGCCTGTTTCACTGTATCAGAGAATGCCACTGGAGTCTTTGTAAAGGACGTGTGAGTTACCTTGCTTCAGGAAAGGATCACAAGTTGTCACTGGGTAGTGTTCTTTCTGATTTAGCCATGTGCTAAAGTGGGAACTGTTCTCTGCATGCACATCTCACATACCACTAGGCCAGGCCCATGGCGGAAGCTGGAAGAACAGAGTGGAAGTCACCAAACCCATACCAGCTTATTTAAATGCAATCATTAATAAAATGAAAAGCCCTGGACAGATGTTAATGAGACAGGATGCCTTGATCAGTGGTGTGACTGCAACTGTCCTCAGTTCTTATGTCACTTCAGAAACAGAGGGAAAAGTTAAATTTTAAAAGTCACATAAAAGTGTTCCTTTGGCAACTGGGGACTCTCTGGAATTCTATTTAGAAAGCAGACCAGCTCGTGCCCTCATTGCCATTTCTAAAATCTCTGTCTCTGGCAATTAGTAACATCATCATATAAAGCAGCCTGTAGAAATGAACTACTTTTCTTCCTACATAGATCTCAGCTTAACTTTTTAAAAGCCAATATTTTAGGCCAGGCACAGTGGCTCACGTCTGTAATCCCAGCACTTTGGGATCCGAGGCAGGCGGATCACGCCGAGATCAGGAGGTCGAGACCATCCTGGCCAACATGGTGAAACCCTGTCTCCACTAAAAATACAAAAATTAGCCGGGCATGGTGGCACTTGCCTGTAATCCCAGCTACTTGGGAGGCTGAGGCAGGAGAAATGTGTGAACCAGGGAGTCGGAGGTCGCAGTAAGCTGAGATTGCACCGCAGCACTCCAGCCTGGGTGATAGAGTGAGACTTCGGTTTTTTTTTGTTTTTTTTTTGTTTTTTTTTTGTGTTTTTTAAAGCCAACGTACACTTTTTTGTTTACTTGCTATTATAATCTGCTGAGACAGAATCATATCCTTCATCCATTTTATGGACTCTTTTCTTCATTCTTCATTTACTCATGGAATATTTTCATTTCCACTGTGTACCAAGCACCATAACAGGGGCAGGGACACAATGGTGAAAGAGGCAGGAATGGTCCCTTCCCTGGAAGGACACTCCAGGAATTTCCCCCAGGCTTCTGGTGAGCACCAGGGGCATTATCTCCATTTGTATGACCAAGAAGAAAAGGTGCTTTCACTGTGACTTAGTTCCATGTATTCTCCTAGAATGGCAGTAGCTTCTGACATGAGGTTTTCATCTGTTTCAAGTGGTCTTTTGCTTCTTCTTGTTTCCCTCCCACCCATCACCCTCTTTGGAGCAGTTTTTGGAGCTGGCCCGGGAGGTACAGCACTATGGATACCTGCAGCTGGATCCTTGTACCTGTGACTACCCAGAACCAGGCTCTGGAGCTGTTCTTTCTGTCGGCAATAACGAGATCAGCTGCTGCATCACCCTGCCTGACAGCCAGACCCAGGATGTCATTTTCCAGATGAGCAGGGTGAAGTGCTGGCAGGTCACTTTCCTTGTGAGTATCTTGGCACCTTGCTTTGCCCATGACTTAAAAATCCTAGTACACTTGATGACAAAGTTGACACTAGGGAGACAGGTTTACCATTTGAATCTGTACCTTGAGTGGAGTGACATCTAAGCCACATTAAATATCACCTAGTGGTAAAACCTATCTGTAGTCTGATGCAGGTTCCCCACCCAGGGAATCAGAAACATCGATCTTTCCACCTTCCAACAGCAGGCCTCCCTACTGCTTGAAGGGTGGCTGTAGTAATAACAGCAGATGGCAATAACAGCTATCATTTATTGAGCACTTACTACGGGCTCAGTGCTGACAAGGTCTCTACCCTTCAAGACTGGCACCGACTGGCAGAGTTTTTCTTACAACACCTTGGCATCATGCTTGCATTGCCAGCTCCTCTCAAGAGAAACCCTTATCAGATTTATTGAGTGCCCACTTTTTACCAGGGACTGTGCTGCACTGTCTCATCTATTATGTAATTCAGCCCATAAGACCCCAGTGAGCTAAGTGGTGTTATCCTCTCTACACAGGAAGCTGAGGTTAACTAATAGAGGATAAAAGTTATCAGAGCATGACACCCACTTGTTAAATCCATGGAATCCCTGGGAATTTTTCAGCTGGGCTCATACTTGACCTCTCTGTGGCATTCGATACTGTCAACCATTTCTTCCTTCTCAAAAATCTCCTTTCTCCCCTACTTTTGTGGGCCACTTCTCCCTCTGAGCATTCCTGAAATGCTGGTGTTTCTGGCATTGCATTCTAGCATAATTCCTCTACATATTCTATGAAATCAATCGCCCAGATCCTTCTCAAAGGCCCAGTTTTTCCTACCTCCGGATGCCTTCAACCAGGTGTCTCACAGACATCTCAAACTCAGCCTTTACCCAAAGCAGATGTGTCCTTTCCTCCTCATGCCTTTCATGGGGTTCTTCTGCCTGTGTTCCCTATCTTGGTCAAGGGAATTTCCACTACCACACCCTAACTGCCAAACCAGAAATCTTGAAATTATCTCTGACTTTTCTCTCTCTCTGACCCTACACATTTAAGTGCTAATGGAGGCCTATCCATTCTATACTTTGCTGTCCCTCAAAAGTCTCCCTTACCAGCCTGGGCAACATGGCAAAATCCCATCTCTACAAACTAATACAAAAATAAGCCAGGCATGGTGGTGTGCACCTGTGGTCCCAGCTACTGGGGAGGCTGAGGTGGGAGAATCCATTGAGCACGGGAGGTAGAGGCTGCAGTGAGCTGAGATTATGCCACTGCACTCCAACCTGGGCAACAGTGAAACCCTGTCTCAAAAAAATAAAAATAAAAAAATAAAAAGACAAAAAAAAATTTCCCTCTATCTCCGCACTCACAGCTTGGTCTCAACATGCCCTGTGTGGATGGATTGAACAGTTTCCTAACCCTTCTCCCTATACCACTGTTTCCTCCTGGAGGTCAGAGAAAATATTTTGTATGATCTTAGCCCTTTGAAACATACAGAAACATGTGTTGTGGCCCCAGCTCTGATCTATCTTGATAAATGTTTCACATGTATTTTAAAAGAATGTGCCTTCCATTTTGGGTAGAACATTCTATAAATATCAATTGCCTTAGAGATTGGCTCGTTTTTGCTCTGCATAACTTGTTGGAAGTCCATCCAGTTGCTGACTGTATCAGTAGTTTGTCTCTTTTTCTTGTTGAGCAGCAGTCCATGGTCTGGTTGTTCCAAAGTTTGCTTCACCATTTACTCATTGAAGAACCTCTGGTTGTTTCTAGTTTTTAGCTATTATGAATAGAGCTGCTATAAACCTTCACATACAGGTGTGTGTTTGACCATGAGTCTTCATTTTCCTGGAATAAATGCCGAGGAGTACAATTGCTGGGTCATATAGTAATTGCATGTTTACTTTTTAAAGAAACTGCCAAACTGTTTTTGAGAATGGCTATATCATTTTACATTCCCACCAGGAATGTACGAGTGAGCCAGTTTTCTGCATTCTCACCAGCATTTGGTGTTGTCACTATTTTTTTTTTTATTGTAGTCATTCTAATATATGTGTAAAGGTATTTCATTGTGACTTAAGTTTGCATTTCCCAATGGGTTATGATGCTGAATATCTTCATGTGTTTATTTGCCATCTGCATATCTTCTTTGGTAAAATGTCTTCTCATATATTTTACCCATTTTTGAATTGGATTGTTTGGCTTTTCCTGTTGAGTTTTGAGAGTTATTTATGGATTCTAGATACGTGTTCTTTGTTGGCCATCTGGTTTCCAAATATTTTCTCTTACTCTATAGTTTCGGGTTTTTTTGTTTGTTTGTTTGTTTTTGTTTTGAGACAGAGTCTCACTCTGTCACCCAGGCTGGAGTGCAGTGGTGCAATCTCAGCTCACTGCAGCCTCTGCCTCCCAGGTTCAAGGGATTCTCCTGCCTCAGCCTCCCGAGTAGCTGGGAATACAGGCATGCGCCACCAGGCCCGGCTAATATTTTGTATTTTTAGTAGAGCTGGGGTTTCACCATGTTGTCTTGGCTGGCCTCAAACTCCTGACCTCAAACAATCTGCTCATCTCGGCCTCCCAAAGTTCTGGGATTACAGGTGTGAGCCACCACACCTGGCCCACTCTATAGTTTTTCATCCTCTTAAACAAGGTCTTTTGCAGAGCAAAAATTTTTAATTTTGATTAAATCTGATTCATCAGTTTTCCTTCTTTGGATTGTGCTTTTACTGTCAAGTCCAAGAACTCTTTGATAAATCCTGTTATAGATGCTGAAGTTTTTCTATTTTTTTTCCTTAAAGTTTTACAGTTAGGGGTTTTACATGTAAGTTCATGATCTATTTTCAGTTAATTTTTGTATGGAGGATGAGACTTAGGATAAGGTTATCAGACCAGGCGCAGTGGCTCATGCCTATAATTCCAGTGCTTTGGAGGGCCAAGGCGGGCAGATTGCTTGAGGTCAGGAGTCTGAGAGCAGCCTGGCCAACATGGAGAAACCCTGTCTCTACTAAAACTACAAAAATGAGTGGGCTGTGGTGGTGTACACCTGTAATCCCAGCTACTTGGGAGGCTGAGGTAGGAGAATCCCTTGAGTCCGGGAGGGGGAGGTTGCAGTGAGCTGAGATTACGCCATTGCACTCCAATCTGGGAGACAGAGCAAGACCCTGTCTTAAAATAAAATAAAATAAAATAAAATAAAATAAAATAAAATAAAAATAAGATGGTTATTCCCCCATCCCCAACCTTTTGTTTGTTTGTTTGTTTGCTTCTGGAGATCCAGTTGCTCCAGTACCATTTGTTGAAATGACTGTCTGTCCTCAATTGAGTTATTTTCACACCTTTGTCAAAAATCAGTCGGACATGTTTGTATGGGTCTGTTTCTAGGTTCTCTGTTCTGTTTGGCTGATCTATGTGTGTATTCCCCCACCAATATCACACATGTCTTTCTTTGTAACAGCTTTATTGAGATATAATTCACATACCATACAATTCACCCATATAAAGTATACGATTCAATGGTATGGTATTTAGTATATTCACAGAGTTGTGCAGCCATCACCACAATCAATTTTAGAACACTTTATCGCCTGAAAAAGAAGCCCCATACCCTTTAGTTGTCACCTTCCTGTCCCCCCAGCCCTAAAAAACCACTAATCTACTTTCTGTCTCTATAGAATAGATTTGCCTATTCTGGATATTTTATATTAATGGAATCATATGACATGTGATGCTTGTGACTAGCTTTTTACTTAGCATGTTTCCCGGTTCATTCTTGTAGCATGTATCATCAGTACTTTATTATTTTTTATGGCCAAATAATAGTCCACTTTATGGTTATAGCATATTCTACCCATTCGTCCATTGATAGACTTTTGGGTTGCTTCTATATTTTGGCTGTCATGGTTTATGCTGCTATGAACATTTGTGCACAAGCTTTTGTGTAGACGTATGTTTTTATGTCTCTTGGGTATATACCTAGGAGTAGAATTATCATTGGGTCAAATGATATTCTGTGTTTAACTTTTTGAGGAACTGCCAGCCTACTTTCCAAAGTGGCTGCACCATTTTATATCCCCACTAGCAGTGGAGGGTTTTGATTTCTCCCCATCCTTGCCAGTACTTGTTATCAATTTTTTATTATAGCCAACCTAGTAGATAGATGTGACATGGTATCCCATTGTGATTTTATTTATCTTAGTATTTTTTCTCTCTCTGCTTTATTTGGGGTTGTTTCTATTGCTATAGCTTTAAGATTATTGCTATTTTCTTCTGTAATGTCTAACATTGCTATTTATCCCATCCAGTGCATTTATACTTCTAGTGTTGTATTTTCCATCTCTAGAAGTTCTGTTTAGGTCTTTTTTACATCTTTCATTTCTCTCCTTATCATACTTCTATTTTTCTCCAAATTCCTGAGTGTATGGAACATACTTTAAATAGCAGTTTCAATATTTTTGCTACTATTTCCATCATCTCTGTCATTTCCGGATCTACTTCTACTGATCGATACTTTTTTCTTTTTTCTTTTTGCTTGTTTTTATCACCTGACACTGAGTATGCACCATTGATTGATTTTTCTACTGTTTGCAGATCATATCTTCCTCCTCCTATGCATGCCAGGTAATTTTTTGTGGTATGCTAAACATTGTGAATTTTACATTGTTGAATGTCGCATTTTACTGAATTCCTTTAAAGAATATTAGATGTTATTCTGGCGTGCAGTTAAATTACTTAGGATTGGTTTTACTTTTTTTTTTTTTCTTTTTAAAGAGATAGGGTCTCACTCTCTTACCCAGGCTGGAGTGCAGTGGCACAATTATGGCTTACTGCAGCCTTAACCCCGTGGGCTCAAGAGATCCTCCTGCCTCAGCCTCCCAAGTAGCTGGGACTACAAGCATGTGCCTATGCCCCGCTAATTTTCATTTTTTGCAGAAACAGGGTCTTGCTATGTTTCCCACGCTGATCTTGAACTCCTGGCCTCAAGCAGTCATCTACTTCACCTTCCCAAAGTGCTGGGATTACAGGCATGAGCCCCCATGCCTGGCCAGTTTTACTTTTTTGATGCTTGCTTTTAAACTTTCTTTTCTTTTTTTATTTTTTATTTATTTATTTTTTTGAGATGGAGTCTCGCTCTTGTCGCTTAGGCTGGAGTGCAGTGGTGCGATCTCTGCTCACTGCAAGCTCTGCCTCCCGGATTCAGGCCATTGTCCTGCCTCAGCCTCCCGAGTAGCTGGGACTACAGATGCCCGCCTGCCTTAATGAAGTTGCAGAGCAGTCTTTAGGGCTAATTTAGCCCTTTATGCCTTAGCTACCATTCTTAAGACTCTACCTGACATCTTGTCTATTGTCTCTCTGCTCTGGCTGATGGGAACATGAACTCTTTCCATCCTTGTTTGTGAGCTTCTGCAATTTCCAACCTACTGCTTTCCAGATGTTCTTTCCCCAGCCTCGTGTAGGTTTACTCTATACACACACAGATCATTATTCAGCCAAAGATCTGTCAAAACCTCTCTAGAGCTCTCGCTGTGTTTAAAGCCCTAGTCTTTGGTATTCTGCACCAAAAATTCCAATCTCAACTTCTTGAAACTTTTACCCTTTCTCCTCCACCCACTGAGACCCCTGGGCTCTGTTTGGGTTCCCTGTCTTTGTGTTATATCCTGGAAACCCCTTCAGGTAGTAAGCTGGGATACTTATGGGCTCACTTCATTTGGTTTTCCTTCTCTCTGGGTTACCAGTGCTGCATTATCTGTTGTTCAGTGTCTGAAAACAGCTGTTTTCCAATTCATGTTTTTGTTGTTGTTGTTGTTGTTGTTGTTTTGGAGATGGAGTCTTACTCTGTTGCCCAGGCTGGAGTGCAGTGGCACAATCTCAGCTCACTGCAACCTTCACCTCCCAGGATCAAGCGATTATCCTGCCTCAGCCTCCTGAGTAGCTGGGATTACAGGCACCAGACACCACACCCAGCTAATTTTTGGTGTGTTTTTAGTAGAGATGGGGTGTCACCATGTTGGCCAGGCTGGTCTCAAACTCCTGACCTCAAGTGATCTGCCTGCCTCAGCCTCCCAAATTGTTGGAATTACAGGCATGAACCGCTGCACCCAGCCTCCAATTCATGTTTTAACTGATGCTGCCAGACCAATATTTCTAAAATATAAATATAATTCCTGTTTTTGGAGACAAGGTCTTGCTATGGTGCCCAGGCTGGTTTTGAACTCCTGGCTCAAGAAATTCTCTTGCCTCAGCCTCCCAAAGTGCTGGGATTACAGGCATGAGCTACCATACCTGGCTAAAACCTCTTAAGGAAAAGCTGTCGCCCTTGGGATAATGTCTGTTGCCCCCTGGGGGAAAAATATCTTTTTTCTTTCCCTATTTCTTTTTTCTGTACTGCATATGATCTGCAGGAAGGGATTCTTAGCTTATAGAACCTGTAAGAGTTAAGGCTCTTTGGTGGCAAGCAATAGAAACCAACACATTGGACTCTAGTGGAAAACGGGATGTGTTGGAAGGATATGGAGTAACCTACAGATTCAAAGGAAAAACTGATGCAGAGGTTTTAGAAAGTTAAGAACCAAAGGAGCTCAAGCTTTCTAAGAAATAGGAACTCTATCAGCACCTACGATTTGGGTCTGTCTGACTGAAATAACATGAGAAGCAGAGAGAATTACTTGTCCAGTTGGCCTGAAATTGGGTCATATGCCGCCCTCTGACTTTTCATTCCCTGACAGTCCTACATAGATAGCCAACAGTGGAAGAGGGATGGTTTTCCCAAGGGTATTTGAGACTCCATTACTAGGAAAAAGAATGATGGATGTTGCAAAGCAAAAATCACAGATGTTGCCTACCAGGCTTTCAGGATCTGGTCCTAGGCCTCTTCTCATATCACCCACCATGCCTTGGAGCCTGTGCTGCAGTGACATGCATGGTCCCTTTCAGTGTCTCCAATATGCCTCAGGACATTTGCACTCACTATAGTATTTCCTCTTTCAAAAATCACTTCTCACCTCCCCTACACACCACCAAAATAAAACCACCACAACAAACTTGGGTAGTTTCTACCTCTGCTCAGATGGACCTTCCAGGGAGCCTTCCTTTGCCCTCCTAGCCTGGGTTAGGTGCCCCTCCTATTTACTTCCATAGACCTGTGTTTCCTTCCTAACACTTAACTATTAACTTATCAAACTGTGGTGATTTACTTTCATGGCTCCTCCATAGACTGATACCTTCTTGGAAATAGGGACAGTCTCCCTCATTTTGATATTTTGCCCAACACATTAATGAGCTTTTTTTTTTTTTTTTTTTCACCCAGGCTGGAATGCAATGGCGTGATCTTGGCTCACCGCAAACTCCGCCTCCCTAGTTCAAGTGATTCTCCTGCCTCAGCCTCCCGAGTAGCTGGGATTACAGGCACCTGCCACCATGCCTGGCCAATTTTTGTATTTTTAGTAGAGATGGGGTTTCACCATGTTGGCCAGGCTGGTCTCGAACTCCTGACCTCAGGCAATCTGCCTGCCTCAGCTGGGATTACAGGTGTTAGCCACTACATCTGACCAATTAATGGGTATTTAAATTTACATTGAATATAAAATATTTTCCTTTGTAGGGAACTCTGCTGGATATGGATGGGCCCCAGAGAACTTTCAACCAGAACTTAGAGCTCAGATTTCAATACAGTGAGGATAGTTGCTGGCAGTGGTTTGTTATTTACACCAAACAGGTGAGTTCTCAGGGCAGACCTTGAATACCCTCTGTGCTGAAATGCTGTCTTGCTTGCTGGGGTGGACGAAGCACATGACCCTAACCCAACTAGAGCAGGACACTAGAGTATTCTATGTACTCTCGTTTGGACTGTAATACCTTTTATTTTGTTTTAGGTTTTGTTTTATTTTACTAGTCACCATGGCCTTTGTGTCAGTTAGAAATGAATTTAGTTAACAAGTGATAGAAGATTCAACCAACAGTGGCTTAGAGCAGGAGTCCATAGACTTTTTCTTAAAGGACCAGATAGTAAATATTTTAGGATTTGAGATCCATACAGTCTCTGTTGCAACTGCTCAACTCTGTTAAAAGCAGCCATAGACAGTAGATAAACAAGTGGGTCTGGTTATGTTCCAATAAAACTTTATTTATAGAAACAGAGAGTGATCTGGCCTTGTTTGCCAACTCCTGACTTAGGCAATATAGATTTTTATGATCTCAGTTAATAAGAATACTGAAGGTAGATGATATTATTCTTTTGACCTTTTCCAAGCAGATAAAAAGCCACCGGTTGAGTAGCCCTTATCCCAAATGCTTAGGACCAGAATTGTTTCCAACTGCAGATTTTTTTTTTTATCTTGAAATATTTGCATATACATTCATGTAGTACATAACTTTTTGGTCAATGACAGTGTGTATATATGGCAGTGGTCCCATAAGATTATAATATAGTATTTTTACTGTACCTTTTTTATTTTTTTTTTTAATGTTTCACCTTTTTCCTGCAGTACCTTTTCAATGTTTAAGTGATACACATACTTATCACTGTGTTACAATTGCCTCAGTATTTATTCAGTACAGTAGCACACTGAACAGGTTTATAGTCTAGGGAGGCTCTATCATCTAGCTTAGGTATATAGCAGGCTCTACGATCTAGGTTTATGTAACTACACTCTATGTTGTTTGCACAATGACAAACTTGTCTAATGATGCATTTCTCAGAACTTACCCCCATCATCATTAAGTGATGTATAACTGTATATAATGAGATATCTTGAGGATGGGACCCAAGTCTAAACATGATTCAATTATATTTCATATACACCTTAAACACACAGCCTGAAGGTAATTTTATATGATGTTTTAAATAAATTTGTGCATGGAACAAAGTTTGTGGACATTGAACCATCAGAAAGCAAAGGCGTCACTACCTCAGCCACCCATGTGGACCATCTGTGGTTGTTGTTGGGCATCACCATCATTCCCGACTCTGAATTTATATGCTACTGATAAGCAATCCATTTCTTATACTTATTCCCATGTGAATAATCGACAGTAGAAAATATGACATACATTAATACAGTGAAGAATTATGTGTTCAGGGTAGCTAATCAGCACAATAGCACCACCAGAATACCTGTATCAGCTGTGAAACCTGTGAAACAACAGTAACAGAATCTGTGCTGTACACCTGGATTTTGACTGTTACTAGTCACAGGAGGTCAGGTGTGGAATTTCCCACTTGTGGCATCATGTAAGTGGCTCAAAAAGTTTCACATTTTGGACTTTTGGATTAGGGATGCTCAACCCATATCTCTCTTATCTGGAAAGCAAAAGTTTTACCCCAGAAACCTCCAGTAGACTTCCTATTGTGTTTCAATGGCCAGAACTGGATCCTATGACCACTCCTAGCTGCAAGGGAGTCTGGGAACCAAGCATCTAGCAAAGAGAAACAGGCTTTATGATTGACTTAGAGTAAGCATGAACCATTGCCAGGGGCTGAGCACGTTATTGTCCCAAACAAAATCAGGATCTCTTAGGAAAGAAGGGGCAATGGCTGTTGGGTAGCCAACTATCCATGTCTACCATAGGTTTTTAAC
Organism: Mandrillus leucophaeus; assembly: GCF_000951045.1. Lineage (NCBI taxonomy): Eukaryota > Metazoa > Chordata > Mammalia > Primates > Cercopithecidae > Mandrillus > Mandrillus leucophaeus. The sequence goes on from NW_012108364.1 coordinate 27,740, forward strand.
TAAAATTGGAGTAGAAATGCTAAAAAAGAGAACATCTAAACACCAAATCCAATTGAAAAGTCCTTTTTACTAAATTAAGTCATTTCAAATCGGAACCAAAATTGTAGATGTTCTGAAATGGAATCAAAATAGTAAAGTACTCTTTGCATCAATGTCATATTCAACCTGAGTCTCTGGTGATCAGGCTAAGTTCCATGGAACATTCTGGTTCAGAAACCAAGGCCCCTTTCGACTCTTTACTTCTAGTATAGTTGAGTCATTATATCAAAGTCCTCTGAAAACATGAAGTACTAAACCGAAATTCTAGGTTAAAGCAGTGGGTCCTTAGGTTCACCTTAAATATGAAACATCTTTAGGGAAATGGTAGACTGGTTTGCTGAGGCAAGATTGTCAGTCACTTGGAGAGACACAGAGAGATTTGGGTAGTAAAACTACCTCCCAACCTCAGAATGCTAAGTGTGGTTAAATTTTACTATGATTTTTAAATCTAGTCAGTAGCAAATGAGTTTAAACCACCATAAAGAGGTGCAATAAACATTCTTTCAAAGGATTCCTAGTAAGGTCTTATTTCCCCTGGAGTGTGAGTTTTATTGATGTACATCCAAGGGCTACTTTTTAAGAAGTTATAATTTTTATGGATATATAATAGTTGTACATACTCAAGGGCTAGTTTTGCAAAATTGGAAATGTGACTTGTGTGCTTTGCAAATACAAATGAGGGCTTGGGCCCAAATCTTTTTGAGACCTTTTAAATGAAATCTGAATCCTTGGCCAGAAGCGGTGGTTCATCCTGTAATCCCAGCACTTGGGGAGGCCAAGGCAGGCAGGTTGCTTGAAGTCAGGAGCTCGAGACCAGCCTGGTCAATATGGTGAAACACCATCTCTACTAAAAGAACAAAAATTATCCGGGCATGGTGGCAGGCACCTGTAATCCCAGCTACTCGGGAGGTTAAGGCAGGAGAATCCCATGAACCTGGGAGGCGAAGGTTGCAGTGAGCCAAGATTACACCACTGTGCTCCAGCCTGTCCAGCCTGGGTGACAGAGCAAGACTGAGTCTCAAAAAAAAAAAAAACAAAAAAAAACAAAAAACACAAAAACCACAACAACTCAATCCTATTACTTTGTCTTTTTAAAATTTTTTATTCATTTTCAATCTTTTCATATTTAACAAACCTGACGGTTTATAGCAGAGTCCTGGCCTACGTACTTGTGTACATTGTATAGCAATATGGAATTGGTCTGACACTATTAAACATCCTACCTAGGTGCATTTGCTCAGGATTTTGTTGTTTATTTTATTATCTGGTTTTGCATAGGTTACATATATGAACATATAAACAGGGCTAGTTATTAGCAAAACTAGGAAGTCAAAATGTTTGCACAAATGCCACATCTGTTAATTCTTTTAAAAATTGATGTCAGTCCTTTCTTCTTCTTCCCTCTTTTCCCCTTTTAAATAAAATTAATTCCTATCATGCTCTACACCCTTGCAAGACACTGAGAGCTGTATGTAGCCCATTTTCCCTCTAATTCTGCTTTCCGTGTTGTCCCCTCCAAGAACTTTCTACTTGGCTACCACCCCAGACTGTACTTTCTCTCACTGTCTCCTCCCTTCTCCTTTCCATCCTCCCCTCCAACACAGTGACCATCCCTGAACACAACACTGTGCTAAGGTCTTATAGCCTCAACATTCATTGACAGTTTTCCCAAACCTTAGTAGGGCCAACGGAGAAAACAGCAAGCCAAGAATCAAGAGCAGGACAAGAGAGAAAAAGGATTAGTGGGAAAGGAGCAAATGGGAAAATCATAGGGAACCTTCAGTTTTGCTCACAGTAGTGCAAAGCCTGGAATAAGGAAGCCCAGCTTTTGTGTAGCAAGATGTACAACTGTGAGTGTCTTGGCACCAATGATGATTAAGCCATGAAGGATAGTGGAGGTGACCATCAGTCTAGAACATGAGTGATTAAAGATACTAGAAAAATAAGAAAGTAGGCCGGACACAGTGGCTCACCCCTGTAATCCCAGCACTTTGGGAGGCCGAGGCGGGTGGATCACTTGAGGTCAGGAGTTCGAGACCAGTCTGGCCAACATGGTGAAACCCTGTCTCTACTAAAAATACAAAAAAATTAGCTGGGCATGGTGGCGGGCTGAGGTGGGAGAATCGCTTGAACCCAGGAGTCGGGGGCTGCAGTGAGCCGAGATCGCAGCCACAGCACTCCAGCCTGGGTGACAGAGCAAGACTCTGTCTCAGAAAAAAAAAAAAAAAAAAGAAAGAAAAAGAAAAAGAAGAAAATGAAGTGAAGAATAACAGCTAACCTTTTTTTTCAGTTTAGTAAAAGCAATAAGTTGCTAATATGTTCTTTCAAACAAACCAGTTACTATTTATGCTCAGTAGAGGTCTCTCAATAATTATGTATACAATGTCTAGAATTAAATATAGGATTGACCATCATCAGTTCATCTCATTATAATAATAATTCATTTTTATTGTTTGTTGCTCAAAAAACATGACCTGCTTACAAAATAATAGAAAACATGGGATGCAAGGGGGTGAGTTTTAAGAGGAAAAATATTAATAGTGAGATCTTGGACATTTTTCATTTCTTTAAAAAATTTGCTGTAAATATATCCACATAATTGAGAAAATTTATAGTTACTTCCTAACTGGATCTTAAAACTTCTGGAAGTTAACGAAGAAATCTAAATTCTTGAATGTGTGTTATTGGAGGGCAGAGCTCAAAATCTGCCTTGTGGTGTGAGGAGGGAAGAAAGAGAGTGAAGATTTCTTCAGTTACAAGAGTTCTTTATTCCTGCATTTCTTAGGCTTTTTTGCTGAGTAGCTGCTTGAAAAAGATGATCTCAGAAAAGATGGTAAAGCTAGCTGCTAAGAATCCAGAAATGGTGAGTGCTCTCATCTGTGTATATTTTTCACTTTACGTTCCCATCATCAGCCAACAGTTGGAGACCAGTCTACACTTATGAGCTCTCCGGGCCAGCAGGTCTGGTCCTAAAGGGAGGACTCCAAACCACAGAAGTGAGCTCCTCTTCCCACTGGTAGCTCAGTGCTCAGGATGGCAGGGCAGAAGGAAGCCTGTCTTTAGAATTAAAGTCATTTTTCCAATGAGAAGTCATCTTTGGGTTACTGAGAATTCTAACCCTCAACTTTGTATTGTTTTATTTCAGCCTTCTCTGACATGGAGGCTTTCAGATTTATTATAGAAGCTACATCTTCAAGTCAGGGTCTTGAGGGGGTCTTTAACACAATGGGGATGATCTTATTATAAGTTTGTCTCTAGAAAGAATCCATAGCTTCTTGATAATTCCATTGTGCCAAATGAAAATGCCTTTAACAGTTGGGAGGAGTAAAATAAACTCTCAAGGCTATTTTTTTTCCCTCAATATAAAATTAAACTTTATTGTTCTAGTGTACATTTATTTATTAAAGGCCTAGTAACTCATCAAAAAGATTGGTGAGAAGGCTGTGAAAAAATTAGATTTTAAACTGTTTTAATTGCCTAGTCATCATCATGATACAAGTATGTCCCAAACAAGACAGTACAATTTTTTTTTTAAATGATTAGAAATACCAATGCCTGGGGCCAGGCATAGTGGCTCATGCCTGTAATCCCAGCACTTCAGGAGGCCAAAGTGGGGGGATCACTTGAGGTCAGGAGTTCGAGACCAGCCTGGCCAACATGGTGAACCCCCGTCTCCACTAAATATACAAAATTAGTTGGGCTTGGTGGTGTGCACCTGTAGTCCCAGCTACTGGGGAGGCTGAGGCAGGAGAATTGCTTGATCCCAGAAGACAGAGGTTGCAGTGAGCCAAGGTGACACCATTACATTCCAGCCTGGGCGACAGAGTGAGACTCCATCTTAAAAAAATAAAAAAGAAAGAAAGAAAGAAATACCAATGCCTGGTTGACATTCATAAACTTAATTCTTTTGTAGAATATTACATTAATTTTTAAAAATATAATAGAAAATATTGGGAAATTTTTCTTTTTTTCTTTTTCTTTCTTTTTTTTTTTTTTGAGACAGAGTCTCTGTCGCCCAGGCTGGAGTGAGTGCAGTGGCACAATCTCTGGTCACTGCAAGCTCTGCCTCCTGGGGTCACGCCATTCTCCTGCCTCAGCCTCCTGAGTAGCTGGGACTACAGGCGCCCTCCACCACTCCTGGCTAATTTTTTGTATTTTTTTTTTTAGTAGAGACGGGGCTTCACCTTGTTAGCCAGGATGGTCTCGATCTCCTGACCTCATGATTCACCCATCTCAGCCTCCCAAAGTGCTGGGACTACAGGCATGAGTCACCGCGTCCGGCTGGCAAACTTTTCTAATGTTTTCATTTAAATTTAGTCTAAGAGGGTGGATAACATCTTTAGTTAACATTGATCTTTACTTTCCAGCTTTTTTCTAAGAAAATAGTTGTGTTTTGTAATTATTTCTCTTTCTTCTAGAACTGAACGTACCTTTTCCAAGGAAAATAAATTCACTGCCTCTTGTTGATCGAACAATTCAAAATGTACTAGAGAGTAGTAAATGAAAGCAATAAAAGAATCAAGGAAACTCTTTTTAAAACAGTAGTATAATAAAATCCAACCTCTCAGGCAGGATGGACCCTCTTAGGCTGAGATTATTGTAGGTATAAAAAAGAAGAAAGAAAAAAGTAATTAACTGAAGTAGCCTCATTAAAAGGGAGAAGTGCTCTCAAATGTGGATGAATAAAATGTAAGCTACTTGATTCAGGAAATACTTGTACAATGAGTAGCTAGAGTTAACTCAGTAAAATGGAGAAAGTAGTAATCCATTTAAAGTTTTCAAGAAAAACAACCACAGTATATTCCTTAAGTTTGCACATGAGTTGAAATCCCTAATTTATCTCTGAGGTTAGCAAAATCAGCACATTAGTCAGTACCCTTGTATTGCTTTATCTAAATATTTAACACGTTTTATTTCTGGAAACTCTTTATTTTTTTACTTATTTTGGCTCTTGGAATGAAAAGTTCAGACCTTTCATTTTGAAAATTGGGTTTCCAAGAGGATTTTGTAAGGATAGTTTGCATTTTAATCTTGAATTTTATTTACGAAGCTCTGGGTAGAATGGAACCTGGAAGGTAGAGAGAACAGACAGTTCGGTGTTTGAACTCTTCCTGAGTTCTGGGCGCCCTCACAAGTACAGTCGACTGAAGTCATTCTGTGGCTCAAGGAAACCATATAAATGTACCATGGTGACATTCCCTTGTTTTCCAGGGAAACACACCAAGTCAAAACTGACACATAGCACTTGTAGAAGGCTTGTATGGACTAGGACACAGAGTCTGTATTTTTCAGGGCAGGTTCTGAGTTCAAGATTTTGATCATCTTAAAGAATCTGAAGCAGGGAAGAGAACTGTAATCAAATGAGCCCCATAAATAAGGCAGATGGTCCCCAGAAGCAGATTAAATAGTGCTAGTTTTATCCTAGTAAGAAGAAATGAGGGAAAAAAGAAATGTATTGTTAACTTAGCTTAGTTAGCTTTAGGTAATGTTTCAAAGATAAAACTTGTGCTCTGTTTATGAAGACATTATTAAAATTTTGGTCAAGAAAATGCACTGAAGAATAATATAAACATACAGCCACAACAAAAATATATTAAGTTCTTAAATTATATATGTGTGTATATATATATATGTGTGTGTGTGTGTGTGTGTATATAAATAATATATATACACACACACACATATATATTAATTATATATATATATACACACACATATATATACAATTTTTTTAAAGACAGGACGCTCTGTCACCCGGGCTGGAGTGCAGTGGTGCAATCATGGCTCACTGCAGCCTCAACTTCCCAGACTGAGGTGATTCTCTTACTTCGGCCTCCCAAGTAGCTGGGACCACTGGCATATGCCACCACACCCAGCTAATTTTTTATTTTTATTTATTTATTTTTTTGTAGAGATAAGATCTCTCTATGTTTCCCAGGCTGGTCTCGAGCTCCTGAGCTCATCCCACCTCGGCTTCCCAAAGTGCTGAGATTACAGACAAGAGCCACTGTACCTGGCCCTTAAAGGCAATATTAACCATAAACCAGAGGAAAAAAAAAAGTGTAACATTCTTCTTAAAGCTATGCTCCTGTACAAAAGCTTGAATCAATTTCCTTAATATTTGCTGCTCTTAATTAGAGCAGAATTATAAAGGAGTGCTTTATTTAAAAATAAAGTATATTAGTTAGAGTTAGGTTTTGCTGCATATAATAGAAAATAAAAGACAAAACAAGTGTCTTAGACACAATAAAAGTTTGTTTCTCTCTCATCTAAAAGAAGTTCAGAGGTAGGCAGTCTAGGGCTGGATGGTGGCTCCATAATATCAACACAAACCTTTCTGTTGTGCCATCTTCTGTGTGTGGCCTTCACCTCATGCTCAAAATGGCTGCCAGAACGCTCATCATTACATCCACATTCTAGGCAGCAAGTATGAGGAAAATATGAAGCAGGGCTTACTTCTTCTCTTCAAGGAGGAGTTCCAGAAGTCTCACACAGAATGTCCCCTACAACCATTGGCCAGAAGATAGTCATATCACAGGCCGACGCCTAGCTGCAAGGGAGTCTGGTAAATGTAGACTTTTAGCAGGGTGTGTTGTCTGTTCAAATAAAACTGGGTGTAATTACTAAGGAAGAAGGGCAGAATGGATAATGGAGTAAACTACCAACAATCTCTGCCATTTAGAGAATTCCAAAAGACACCAAGAAATGAAAGTTGATGTATTTTATGCAATAGATGTGTTCCTAAGGAATTTCTGAAAGTGCATTATTATTATTTTACATATTGAACCATAATCTGGATATATGAGATGCACATCAGCAGTATGCTGGTGAATAATTTTCTGACTTAAAAAGACTTTTTTTTTTTTTTTTTCTGACAGGCTCTGTCTCCAGGCTCGAGTGCAGGGGTGCAATCTCAGCTCACTGCAACCTCCGCCTCCCAAGTTAAAGCCATCCTCCCCACCTCAGTCTCCTAAGTAGCTGGTACTATAGTCACACACCACCATGCCTGGCTAATTTTGTATTTTTGGTAGAGACAGGGGTCTCACTATGTTGCCCAAGCTAGTGTCAAACTCCTGAGCTTGAGCTCAGCCTGTCTTGGCCTCCTGAAGTGCTGGGATTACAGGTATGAGCTACCATGCCTGGCAAGAAACAATTTGTACTTCTAATAATATATACCTAGTTTGTATATTTTTCCCTTTGATTTTCTTAAAAGTAGATCTGATCTCAAAATTAGTTTCCCTCAAAAATGGCAAAGAACAAGACAGCTTTCTGATTTCTGATTACCTTTCACCTCTCACTCCATCCTCAACTACCATCACCAGATGTATTTTTCCCTCCATTCTTCTTTTCTTTTAGGCAAGGTGAAACTATTTAAAAGGCAACTGGCAATTTAAAAAATGTTTCTATTATATGGTGAGGAGGCGAAACACCAAGGGCAGTGGCCTCTGATATCTGAGGAATGTTAGCCTTTTGAAGAGCTAGTCCAATATAGAAAATGGAAAAACTGTGCATGGCAGTCAGGATAATGGTATGAGCATAGCAGGAGGACACAGTTTTAGAGAATCAGGGGGAAATTACTGTGCAGAAATGAGTGATTGTGTTATTAACAGAAACTATTCTATTGGTTAAAAAGAAAGTGTGGGAATACTGCATTATGAGAAAAGATTTGCTTGTTTCCCCAGCTTTAGTTCCCCCTAGTATATAAAGTATTGAAGGTCTTACTGCAACAAGTCAAGGAAGCTGATTATATCAGGAATTGCTTAACATTTGTAGTGGTTCTATTTTATTTACTTTGACATAGGGGTCAGGAGGGGAAGGAAACTAGAAGAGAGAAAATTCTGAGAATTTTCCTCCAAGTTCTGTATTTCATGGCTGCAAGACTCTTTACAAACTCTAAGGTAACATTGTAAAATAATAATAATAGTAGCAAAACACATAAAACATCAGAGTGTTAATTTCTCATTTACCAAGACTTAATAACTAGTTTTTAAAAAAATATTGAGGCTGGGCACAGTGACTCGCACCTGTAATCCCAGCACTTTGGGAGGCTGAGGCAGGTGGATAACTTGAGGTCAGGAGTTTGAGACCAGCCTGGCCAACATGGTGAAACCCCATCTCTACCAAAAATACAAAAGTTAGATGGGCATGGTGGTGCGTACCTGTAGTCCCAGCTACTTGGGAAGCTGAGGCAAGAGAATCGTTTGAATCCAGGAGGTGGAGGTTGCAGTGAGCCAAGATTGTGCCACTGTATTCTAGCATGGGCAACATGGCAAGACTCTGTCTCAAAATAAAATAAAATAATTGAAATAGGCTTGAATATGTGAACATTTCCATTAAGAATACTAACCTAAAGGAAGTCTTATGCATACCTCCTTAAAGCAATTGATTTTACAACAAAGTTAACCATAGTTAAAAGAATGCTTTTTTGCAGTGTCATGTTATTTAGCCTACTTATTTTGAAATGTCTCAGTCTACATTCTCATGAGAAGTAAGCAATAATAAACAATTAATTCACTCTTTCATTCTGTCATTTATGAATGCCTGTGTGTACCATATGATGGCTAAACCTGAGAATCCAGGGTCAAAGAACTACTATGTTGGAGGAGAAAGGCAATTAGTACAGAGATGTTGACAATTGTAGAGTGAATAAATACTGTGCCCTGTTTGAGTTACATACCTAATGCACAGTTGTTTAATAGCAGTTCTCTTCTTTCCCATTAAGAAGAATCTAAGTACTCTTTCCCCAAAAAACCTGGCTAGGTGGTGTTTACTAGGTGTGCCAGGCACTCTGCCTTTCCAGATTCACTCCCACTCTGCTCTGTGCCCTGAGAGACTGTGTACTGCAACCTTACCCTCAGTGGGATAACTCAAGCTTGTCCAACTCACAGCCTGTGGGCTGCATGCAGCCCAGGACAGGTCTGAATGTGACCTAATGCAAATTCATAAACTTTCTTAAAACACTGAGGTTTTTTTGTGATTTTTAAAAAGCTCATTAGCTATGTTACGTGGGGACCAAGACAATTCTCTTCTTCCAGTGTGGTCCAGGAAAGCCAAAAGATTGGACATCCCTGGATAACTCATTGGGAAACCCAGCAGGAGATTGGAGGCTGGGAGAAAAGTGACAGTGGGTGTTTATTTCTCCACGTTGGAACCTGCTGGGTCTCTGTGGTTGGAATGTCCCTCTACTGAGGGCTACAGCTCCCGTCAGGCAATCTCTCCTCTTTATGGCTACAGCTACTCTCTGGTTCCAGCCACAGCTGCTCCCTCGCCCCTTCAGGCCTAGAGGTGGTAAGAATCTTCTGGAAATCCCCCTCATTGCTAGCCCCTGGGGGCCCCAATATCCCTTCATGGATTCAATGTAATCCTGCCCACACCTCCATTAAATAGTTAAACGGTTCCTTCCTAACATACTCCTCAATTACCCCAAGATTGCACCATCTGTTTCCTGCTGGTATATTGAGTTTACCTTATGTACATGAGGTATATTCAAGTGTCTTGAACTTCGCTTTGATTCTTCGTTTGATTAATGGTGCCTTTTGATTAACCAAAGCCCTGCTGGGCTTTGAGTCAGCATATGGATTGCAACCCCAAGAATTATTTCAGGATTTAGAAGGACATTTCATTTCGTGTGATGTTCTTTTAAAAGCTTTCTTCAATCACAAAATCCATAGGCAACCACTAATGTGAAACATTAAGTTTTACTAAACTTTTTGGGACTCTTATTTCTATAACATTTAGACCTTGACAAACGAAAGAGGAATGCACAGATGACAAGCAGGTGTACCTGTTGACTGGCAGCCTTTGGGAATGTTAAGAGGATTATCGTGGAAGGGAAAGTGTGCTAGTTAAATAGATTGTTTGTGTGCTTGCTTCTCTGGGCGGAGCTGACTGACATTTCACTAATCTATTTAGCAGATTGAAGTTCCGGAACAAAGCAAAAGTAAAAAATACCACATTCAACAAAGCCAGGTCTGTGAGTAAAATTATGTAATTGATATATTATAATTTTGATAAATCTGATCTTTCTTCCTCTTTAACCAAAGTCATCCCACTTTCAATATTAAGTCAGAATTCTGTTTCTCAGAAGCTCCTCTATGTAGATTGGGCCAATTGGAAGGCCATCACAAAAATATAGTATTTTTATTGTAGCACCCCATAGCACTACCAAGAATTTTTACATAGAAAGTTTCCAAGAGAAACACAAAATTTCCTTGGTGATTTTTTTTTGTACACCCCATGCATTTTTTTGGAGGCAACTCTCTTTCTAGTTTGTATATGTTACATATCTAGTATATTTTGGTCTCATAGGTTTTCTGCAGTATACTCTGTATAAAGTAACTTTTAAGTTTATAAAATACTTTTTTGAGCATTTAGGTCTGCTGTGCAGATAATAAAAGAAAAAAATCACAATCAATGGCATTTTTGAGCACTCATTATTGCCAGGCAGTATTCTAAGCACTTTTATGTGAATTAACACATTCCTCACAGCCCTGTAAATAAGTTGAGGAAATTAGGGCGCAGAGAGGTTATGTGACTTGCCAAGGTTGCACAGCCGTCAATGATGGAAGGAAGCAGGCAGTCTGACCCTGGAACTGTGCCCTTAACTAACTGTGCCCTTACTAACTCTTCCTTTCTAAGTCCAAATCCTAGTGTAGATGAATGAAAGAAAAGTGACTTCTAAGTAGCATTTGAATGGGATTTCTTATTGCTCCAGCACCTTCACAGAGACTGGTGTGTATGTAAGCATCCTTAGTGTATATGTACAGTATTTATAAATATGTAAGTATATAAAGTCCTTTCTTAAATGAATATAGTCAGGGAAAAATAAACTAGCATAAATGCAAAGCATTTTCCTTCATAATCACAGCATTTCTGGCTGGTTGGATAGAGAGAGGAGATAGGAACTCTACTGCTTACTGGCTATGTGTCGTTAGGCAGATCCAAAACCTAACTGCACCGCACTTCCATTTCTTTATCTGTAAGATGCAGATGGTAATCACTTCATCATTTTAATGCACCCATTTTAGCAGCATGCCGACAGCATGGAGCTGTGGTTCTCAACTTTGGCTGTACATTGGAATCACCTGGGGACCTCTAAAAACCAATACTTGAGTCCCACCCTCAGAAATTGGGAATTAATTGGTCTGAGGGGCCTGGGCAATGGAATTTTTAAAAGCTCCCCAAGTGGTCCTATTATACAACCAGACTTGGAACCATTATCCTAGAACACCAGTTCTCAGTGTGTGGTCCCTGGACCAACAGCATCTGTATCACGTGGTTCTTATTAGAAATTCAAATTCTCAGGCCCCAAACCTACTGGATCAGCAGCTCTGGGGGAAGACCGCAGCAATCTCTTTAACACGCCCACCAGACAAACCTGATGCATGTTCAAGTTTGAGAGCCACTGTCCTAGAACAACAGATAACACTCAGCACAACTGTGATCAGTTCAGCTGTCCTCTCAGATGAGTGGTAACTCTAATGCAGGCCAACTACCTCATGCTGTGACTAGGACCAGCAGGTCAGAAAGAGACCTAATGTCCAACTATATTGAGTTTTAATTTATTTTGCAAACCCTTATATACACCTTATCCCGAGCCATGAACTGCTATAACTACTTTTTATGTATAACTCTTTTAATCCCAGTAAACAACCAAAGCACTGTTGTTATTCACATAGAGAACTGAAACACAGAAAGGTTAAGTCACTTGCTCAAGGTCACACAGTCAGTTAACATCAGAGCCAGTATTTGAACCCACGCAGTCTTTATTCATTGTTTAACAAATAAAATTAGTTTGTTGCTTTAACCACTCGGGAGTGAGGGCCCTCTATCAAAACAAATCCCTCGTAGAAAAAAAAAAAAAATGTAGCCCACCTGCCCATTGAGGGGCTCTGCAGCTTTTTTTCACTTTCCGCTTTCCATAACCCTGTCTTTGAGATTTCTTAAGTACCGAAGGCAAATTACTCATTAAAGATTTGCAGTAACCCTAACCTCTAAAATGTGTTAAGTGTAATATATATATATATATATTTTTAAGTGAGACAGAGTCTCACTCTCTCGCCCAGGCTGGAGTGTGGTGGTGTGATCTCGGCTCACTGCAACCTCTGCCTCCCAGGTTCAAGCTCAGCCTCCTGAGTAGGTGGGATTAGAGGCGCACACCACCAGGTCCGGCTAGTTTTTGTAGTTTTGGTAGAGACAGGGTTTCACCATGTTGGTCAGGCTAGCCTTGAACTCCTGGCCTCAAGTGATCCACCGCCTCAGCCTCCCAAAGTGCTGGGATTACAGGAGTGAGCCACTGTGCCAGGACTCTTTTTTTTTTTTTTCTTGAGACGGAGTGTCACTCTGTCACCAGGCTGGAGTGCAGTGGCACAATCTCGGCTCACTGAAACCTCTGCCTCCAGGGTTCAAGCAATTCCCCTGCCTCAGCCTTCTGAGTAGCTGGGACCACAGGTGCCAGCCACCACGCCTAGCTAATTTTTTTGTATTTTAGTAGAGACGGGGTTTCACCATGTTGGCCAAGATGGTCTTGATCTCCTGACCTCATGATCCGCCTGCCGCCTGCCTTGGCCTCCCAAAGTGCTGGGATTACAGGCGTGAACCACTGTGCTCGGCCGCCCAACCTCTTTTTTAAAGTTTGTGTTTGTGTGGAATGTGCACTAAAGATTTTGGGCAAAGTTAAAAATGGAAAGTTGCATGGCTTTAAGGGGGAAAGAGGCAAGACAGGTAGAGTTAAATGTTACCTGGGTGACATCACAGGGCCCCAAAAGATGCTCAGGACACATCAAACCAGTAGGCGGCGCTCTTCTCAGCCCTAACGAGTGTTTTTACAGTCACCTAAAATAAAGCTTCTACAGAATAAAACTGTTTAAAATAACCATTGCTTATACAAATATAATCTTTCTGTTGCCCTTTCAGTACTATTTTAACCTCTGTGACTTTGTTATTGTTATGGAAATGATTTCCTTTCATTTACATTTCTGACCTCTCTGTTTACTTCACAGCAGAAAGACTATTCTAGTTTTCTATCAAGAAAAAGCAAGATTAAGATAGCTAAAGATGACTGTGTTTTTGGGAACATAAAGGAAGAAGACCTCTGAAGAAAACTCTCATATTTTAAAAATCCTTGGAGGCTATCTTAAGACAGTGAAAGAACTTGGGGATTCAGGTGGGCTACCTACCATCAATGGAGGAAATTTGACCTCTTCCGATTGTTTTGGCATTAAGATAGACTGTATTCATCAAGATATTATACCACAGCACTCTATGGAAATCTCAAGATTAGAAAAAAAGGAACCATGTTATAGAGTTAGTTTTTATTTTATTTTTGCACTTCGTCATGACCGTATAGAGTTTGTTTTTAATGTCTCATAAATGACAAGTGGCAAATTCAAATCAACTCATATGAAGCTCATTCTATTTTTTCTCTAAAATACATGTTTATGTGGCTTCATGAAGTCCTTTAGGTGTTCTGGATTTACATAAATGAAAGTCTCATAAAATATCATAAATGTATTTTGGGTCAATTTCTAAAGATGTGACTCTTCAATGGAGGAAAATATGTCTCTAAGAAGTGGAATCACTGAAAAAGAAACCTGGGTTTCTCTGATCTATCCACACAGAATTAGAGCAAGGAGGTGATGAGATACTGATTTGTTTCCTCACAGCAGTCTGAGCCTACCAATATGGATGTAGTCAAAGTAAAAGGCTGCCCCGTTCTCTGCTTGACCATTGTTATGATTGTATTCTGTCCTTAGAGTACTGAAAGCAGTTCGATAATCAACATGCTATTTGGAATGTTTTAATTTGGAAAGCAGTAGGGCCCTGCACCTGATATCAGATACCTTATAAGTCTCTTAGCTTTAAAACTATGTATACTTTCTCACAAGGTTTTTCCTTATCTAGCTTCATTTCTCTCATGGTAATTAATGTAATTATGTATAGAATTAAGACCACAATAAAGGAGATGATCAGAGGAATCTGTATAGTGTAATTAGAAAAAGTGCAATATTCTAATGTTCTAACTGGGGTGTACACCTAATTATATAATAAATACAAAATAATTCTAGTGAATATAAAATTTGTTGATTAAAATTCCATGAATAATCTTTTTGAAATACAGAATGTATTAAAAATTCTATAATATTTATAAACATATGCCTATAGCCGTAACTCTTAGTACTGGAAGTTTTTATTTTTAAATCTTAGGCTGTAGTAGGATGTTTTTGCAGAGACTCACAAACATGTCAAATCATCCTAAGTGAATGTATTAATGGACTAGGATCCTCTTCAGATTAAAATGGAAGTTTATCTACTATTTTGCCAATTTAAGAGTAGTCAAGCTCTCTCTCTTTTTAATAGCAAACACCTACACAATGGAAGAGGCTATAAGAGAAAACAAGAATGCAAAGAATTGTATTTGGGATAAGAAGACACATAAATTGAACCGTATATAACTGCTGTCCTTGTAGGCCAAAAATAGTTTTATGTTGACAATTTCATGTTTCAACTTGATATATAAGAGAGTGAGTAATCCCAGACAACATGTGGTTGGTATTAAAAGTGTGGTATGTGGGCCGGGCACAGTGGCTCACTCCTGTAATCTCAGCACTTTGGGAGGCCAAGGCAGGAGGATCACTTGAGCCCAGTAGTTCAAGACCAGCCTGGGTAACATGAGACCCAATATCTATTAAACAACAACAACAACAACAACAACATAGTGTGGACCTGCATGTCAAAGGAAGTCGGGGCCATCAGGAAAGCCCCAAGGGGAAGAGGGACTTTGAAGAATGAGTAGATCCATGTGAGCAAAGGTGGGGGCACCCTAGAGAAAGGGAAGGATAGTTACAGATGGGAGAATACTTGTGACATTGCAGAAAAAATGAGTAAACATACTCTGTGCTAGCGCAGTTTGAGGTTAAGGGAGTAGTTAGGAGATAAAGCTAAGAAGTGGGATGGGTCAGAAATATATGCATATCCTAATGCAGCATCTCCACAATATATGTAAAGCAGTTTATCCTTTGAGGATGACAAAAACAGAAGCATTTTATTTAATAGTTTTTTTTCCAAACATTGAGATTATCATCAGTGTCAGAATATGAGAAGAAAAATACAATTGATGACATGCATTCTACAGCATATAATTATAACATGAAGAATAAAGGAACTAGGGTAGCACCTGATAAACAAAACAAAAATTCAAACAAAATTCAAAACTTATTTTGTAAAATGATACATTTCTTATTAGTTAAGTGAGAGAAGAAGGAGCTATTAGCCTTTTTCTGGGATTACTGGGCCTAGTTTTATTTAGGAATTTAGGAGTTTAAATCACTTCTGGATCAAAACACTTGATCATTGCGTAAAAAGTCAGAACTTCAGCTGCCAGAGTGAGCTCCCCAGCTGCAGGGACTGGGAGAAGATGGCGAGTGAGACCCCCTCATCACTCTGGGAGGTGAGGACCTCACCGTGCGGCAGTCCCTGCCACCGGCACAGCTGCCCCAGCACTGGAGAAGCCGTCAGCTGGTGCATGGCTTTATCAGGTAGGTGACTGTTGATATCCTTCAGTAACTGCTAATCCTAAGGGGTGTGACATGGCTTTGCCAATTACCAGCCTTTGTCCACAGATTCACTCCTCATATCCCTGCAAAAATGGTCCCCAGGCAGTCACATTTTCTCCTGCCATGTCTATGTCCACCATCACTTCTTTCCACTTCTAGACAGTCATATAAGATTTTACTGCTGTTTATACTCCTAAAATAACTAGCATAAGCAATTTGCCCACAGGCAAACACAACTGAGTTTGGAAATTTCACACAAACCATAATGAGATTAACTATTGGACAGAGGTGATTAAATTGTGGTCAGGCCCCACCGAGCCCCCTTGGACCTATGGAGGGAAGCATGTGCAGGTTTGATTGAAGAGCTGACAGCAGAGAAACATGCTACAGGGAGTGGCAGTGCCCAGAAGAGTTCCACAATAACATGGAAATGGTTTCTAGGGGATCATGCCACCTGGGGAATGCAAGAAGGAGATACTCATGAGCAGGGAGCCTCTTTACCCCCAGGACTGACGCAAACTGTGAGGTGCTGCTGGTTTCTATAGACACTTGGACAGTGCCCTGTGAACAGCTCTTGATTGACCAACAAGGAGCTGCTCTGTTTACAGAAAGCATTTCCAAAGTGAATGGACAACATCCTCCTGTTTGGAAGGCTGCTGCTTTGATCAAAGAAGGTAAAAACAGATCAGCTCAGTGGGCTGAACTGCATGCTGTTTTTCTTACAGTAATGGAAGAACTGAACAGTAGTAGAAGCCCCCATGTTTGGGTTTTTACTGATTCATGGGCAGTGACCAATCACCTGGCCATACACTCAGGCAAGAGGACAATGGAAATCTGGTCTATTAAAGGAATGTCCATATGGGATATAGCCCTGTAGAAATTTGAGAGGTGCGCTAAAGGAGAATAAGTCAATGCCCATCAGAAGAACTTCCTCCCCAGGCTGGGAAGGTGACTGGAATAGACAAGCAGCTATCTCTGTGTTTGCCCTTGTGGTCGCCACCTGGGTCCCTGAAGGGAGTGGATATAGGAATACTGCAGAGTATTATCTGTACTGCAGAGTACAGAGATGGGCTGAATCTAAACAGGTTCATTTTGCATCCTTGCAGGCACAGAATGCCAATAAGAAGAACTGTCCTGTTTGTCAGCAAGAGAGACAGAAACTGTTGATGGCTGTGGGGCAGATTGCCTGGTGGGAAGGCCCTGACCAGAGCTGGCAAGTGAGACTGATGCTGGTAGCCCTGGGGGGCTACAAATGGGTCTTGACAGAAATTAGATGCTGACTCTGGACTGGGCTTTGCTTCCTTAGTGGAAGATGAAAATGCTCAGAGCACCATTAAAAAAAAAAAAAAAACAAGAACTGAAGACATGCATGGATTTGTACAGACAACTGTCATTTTTTCAGACCAAGGAACAATGTATAAGCCATAATATCCAACGATGAGCAGAGAGATACCTCCTTAGAGTAATAGTTTAGTAATAGAGAAGTAGAACAAGTATAAAATGTTGGTTGTCTAGAACAGGGAGATAAAGTATGAAGGGCTGGCTTACACGCCTTCACAGGTAGGTGCTCACACTCAACATGAGTGGGACTAAGGGAGTGTCCCCGCTAGATTTTTCTGGTTTTTAATTTTTTTTGGTTGATCTGGGGGAGAGGGGTTGGGGAGGATGCTGATAGCACTATGCAGTTCTTGCCAAGAGAGGAGTACACTGGTATAATGACTATAATTTTCTCTTTCTTCCCCAAATAACCTCAATTTTTTTTTCTCTCCTCTGTCTGATGCAATGATCCTAGGACCAGGGCTACAACTACAAGTGCTGGAAGCAAGGATGATTTCTAAGCAAGAAGCTGTAACTACAGTTTTAAAGTTTGTATCTGAATTCCTAACGGGATAATGGGGGGCGGATTGTGCCTTCACCCCATCTAAGAAATTGGGATCAAGAGTGAATGCCGCTATGTTCTCTGGTGGCAAAACTAGCTCACTAGTTCTGCACCTGTGTAACCTTACTCTATCTGAATGGCAGCAGACTGAGGAGGAGCTACTTCCTAGAGTAATATTTCTGCCCACCATCTAAACCAGCACAGTGGCAATTCTAATGTCCCTTCCAAAGGTGAAAATGGTTGAGTATTAATGGAGAGAAGGAGAAATAGTAGCTGAGAGCAAAGAAAAAAATGGTGATTAATGGAAAGAAATTCAATATTACATTAACACCTCAAAAGAGTCTCAGAGCAAAAGATGACATGATGTCTCAGCTCGGTTATTCTAGATGCCTGAAAGGGTGAGGCTATACAGTTGCCAAGACCACTCCTGTTTTTGGCACCTGACAAGATTGAGAGGAAACCTGCAAACCTGAGTGACTTTACTCTGGGAGACATTCATACACTATGACGGACTGGACTAATTATTAATTACTACATGAGAGTCTAGTAATAAGGCAGTATCTTTTAAATTATATATCCTTTTTTAAAAATTATTTTTCTGTAGAGACAAGGTCTTGCTATGTTACCTAGGCTGGTCTCAAACTCCTGGGCTCAAGTGATCCTTCTACCTCTGCCTCCCAAAGTGCTGGAATGACAGGCGTGAGCCCCCATGCCTGGCCTCTATATTCTTTTGATGTAAGGGATCTGTGTTTGAAAACCAGGGGGTGGCCTGATAGTTTAGAGTAATCATTTAGTAATAAAGAAGTAGAACAACTAATTAGGGCATTGGTTGTCTAGAATCGGGAGATAAAAGTATGGAGGGCTGGCTTACATGCCTTCACAAATATGTGTTCACACTCAACATGAAGGGACTAAAGGACTGTCCTCATCAGTGGCCAGTGGTGTTATGATATATATGTGTTTTCATCCATGGTTCCTGGCTTCTAACTCCTAAAATCCCTGGGACATATATATATATATGCTAACATCCTCCCCAGAACTAGGTCTCAGTCTACATCAGCATATGGTCAGCATACAGCTTGCACACATCCCTATATGGACATTTAAGCAAATTTTGCATTAAATATTTCAGTTAGAAATTATCTTAAGCTTACCCTCAAAGTAAATTTGAGACGAGCTTGGTGATCCTAATTGTGGGAAAAACAAGTAGGTGCCAACCTTTGGTGGTAAAACAGTGGCAAAATGTTTCTAAAATACCAAACAAAGGAAAACTACAAAAGAAAACTCAGCAATAGAGGCAAGTCTACCTTCTCAGCTGCTGTTTTAGCTGTCCCTTGTCCTGCAGTGCACATTCAGTGGCCCATCAGGCAGGCTGAGGGGAGTGGCTTGTGTGGACACAGGACTATGGAAGACGGGAGTTCTCTCCTTCACAGGGTGGTCTCCTTCCTGTCACCCACAGTCCAAGAAAAATGTCAAAAAAGTAAGTACGATTTTCTGTTACACAAAAAAAGACATGCTGAGTTAACTTTAAAAAAGTATGGCTAACCAATGATTTCTTACAAGGTGGCTTTTAAGCTTTGTAAGTGTACTTTCTCCCCACTTTATTGAGGTATAATTATATTTTGCTCATAAGTTACTTTATAATAGCTAACAGTTGTATTCTTATGAAGTAAGTTGTTTGTATCACAATTTTAAGAAAAATTAGATAGCTCCTGAAAAGTATATGATGTCCTTGGTGGGCTTGGGTCTTTGGTCTAGCCCTAGCCCATGTATTTTTCTGTAAGGCTAAGTCTTTAGCTAACCAGATAGCTTTACTTGTGTGATAGCTTGAAAGAGGTTAGACATTCTGTTGATTTAAAGGTGCTGACCTTAGTGATTTTGCACTGCTCCTGCACCAAATGTGGTTTCTTTCCCAGAAATGTGGGAACACACAGTTCGCTGTCCTTCCTAATGGGTTTTCCATCTGTCCACATGAGCTCATATATATTTGATGGGTTCCGAGTTGCAGCAGTTGTCTGGGCGGAGGCACTCAGAGCAGCAGGCTGAAACTGGTCCTGAGTTGGCTTTGCTGTGGGCATGCATGCTCTTATCCTCACTGGAAACTGGTCCTGGCAGAATTTCTGGGGAGATCCCCTTTGTCATGGTGTCTAGTGTGTAGAGGAAGAGAAGATGGAAATCTACTACTGTATTTGGGTCCTGATCAGGGGAAGTTCAGAATTTGATTTTCCAGAAAACAAAAATGCTGAGTAAAACAAGTGAAATGGCAGTTATTAAACTTCTTAGGTATATTGTAAAAGTCAGCTACCTGAAGGCAAATTTCGTTCCAAAATCAGCTATTGAACTGATACCTGGGTGTTGCCTCACAATAGCTGGTGGAACATCATGCTCTCCAGAGGCACATTGCCAACAAGTATCCCACTTACGCACAGAGAGAAAGCGATTCCACTACCATGACTTGCATAGCACCACATTAAGGAAGAAAATAGTAAGATTATAAATTAGGGCTTATTTTTAATTATTGACTGGATACAAGTCATAGTGGTTAAACCTAACATTTTTACAGGCAACTGGATTTTTACTAATCATGTAATATAAGTATTAGTTACTCTTTTGCAATTAACTATGGGTTGTTTGTGTCATAGATTCATAGATTTTTTTTTAATCCCCCTCCTTTTTTTTTAACTTCCTCTGTTTTCCCTTTTTCTTTGTCAAAATTAAAACAGGTGACAGGCATGCAGTCTGGGGGTTCACAATGAAGACAGGATGAGGAAATCTTAGCCAGTGAATTCACTGTAGAAAAATCCTAAAACCTTACTGCCCTACTGCAAACTCTTACCTGGGACTTAAAAAATCCTGTTGGGTGACTAACAAAACAAAAACACAAAAAGCAACTAACTCCATTTATTTTGTTAATGTCTCTTGTGACCTGCTAGATAAACATATAAAATTCAGTTTTCAGATCTTTGAAAAATAAAAATCAGGCCAGGCATGGTGGCTCACGCCTGTAATCCCAGCACTTTGGGAGGCTGAGGCGGGAGGATCACGAGGTCAGGAGATTGAGACCAACACGGTGAAACCCCTTCTCTACTAAAATTAGAAAAAATTAGCCGGGCGTGGTGGCAGGCACCTGTAGTCCCAGCTACTCGGGAGGCTGAGGCAGGAGAATGGCTTGAACCCGGGAGGTGGAGCTTGCAGTGAGCCAAGATCGCACCACTGCATTCCAGCCTAGGCAACAGAGCAAGACTCCATCTCAAAAAATAGTAATAAAACAAAATAAAATAAAATAATTTGAAGTCATTGTTAAGAGTCTTTTCTCATTCTGTTTGCCTTAAAATAAATGCATAGGCTAACAGCAATTTGTATTACTTATCTACCTATTTGTTTTTCTTATAAAAATGTCAAAAGTTTCCTTTCTTGCTGGTCACAAGCTACAATAGTTTCAATGTATGTGTCCCTCCAAATTTCATATGTTAGAGCTTAAACTCCAAAGTGATGGTACTAAAAGGTACGGCCTTTGGGAAAATGACTAAGTTAAGAGGGCCCTCCCTCATGAATGGATTAGTGCTCTTATAAAGGAGGTTGATGGGAACACCCTAGTGCATTTTGCCCTTTCAAATTCTGCCACATGAGGACACAGCAAGAAGGCACCACCTTGGAAGCAGAAAGAAGCCTTCACCAGACACAGAATCTGCTGGTGCCTTGATCTTGGACTTCCCAGCCTCCAGAGCTGTGAGAAATCAATTTCTATTCTTTTTAAGTTGTCTAGTCTGTGGTATTTTATTATGGCAGCCTAAATGGAATCAGGCAGGAGTGTATGTTCAAAAGATATGTTTGTTCAGTTGTATTTGCAGAAAATAGTTGTCAGAGTATGACTATATCCTCAAAAGTCAGAGTAGGATAGCCTCAGGCTTTACCCTGATATTGGCATCACAATTTTGTAAAGGTGGAAATGAAACCACAGGGTCAGTGTTTTGAGACGAGGAGAGCAGATCTGAGGCAAAGTCTAATACAGCTCCTGGCATATGTTTCAAGGTTGAGAAGGAGATGTGCTTTGCTTCTGTTTCAATGATTGCCAGGAGTTTGTTTTGAGCTAATGTGAGAGTTAAGATCCCTCTAAGCCTAAGATTTCAGTTCAGTATAAGTCTCTGGGGTAAGCTAAGTTCCATTTTAGGGTTGAAGTGAATCTTTTAACAACACAGATTGCTGGAATCCTCAAATCTCCTCATTATCTGAACTGAATGGGTATCCCAGAGACTTATGGGACCCATATGATCCCTTAACTTTACCTTTGCCCAGACTTAAGAAGCCATGAACTATCCTGGTCTCAAAGGAGTTGAAATATTACAAGATTAGAAAGGAAACTGGGGTCAGAAAGGAACTGGAGGAAAGGTAAGATGAGCCTGGACCATGAGCTTTTCTAGTATTCTGTTACTTTTCCTTGCCTGCCTCTAAGCAAATTTATCAAACCATTTGCTATGATTTGAATATGTTCCTCAAAAAGCATGTGTTGGAAACTTAATTCCCAAAGCAGCAGGGCTAGGGGGTGTATAGGACATGAGAGCTCCACCCTCACCTCATGGATGGATTAATGCTGCTTATAAAAGGGCTTGAGTCTTCAAGGTTGATCTCTTGCTCTCTCTTTCACCCTCTGGCCTTCCATCATGGGATGACACAGCAAGAAGGTCCTCCCCAGATGCTGGCCAGCATCTTGATATTGGACTTCCCAGCCTCCAGAATTGTATTAAAAAAAAAAAAGAGTATCTTTTCTTCATAAATTACCCGGTCTTGAGTATTCTGTTATAGAAACACAAAATGGACTAAGACGCCTATTGACTTCCAGAATTTCTGGTGCTTGTTCTGAAGTATAAAATAAATGACCAAATACGTGGGCATCATCACTTCTTACACACTTTGGAGTTTTCATTGACTTTTTCAATGATATTCAGCAGTGCTCTTTGGTATCATTTTTAGGAACTTTGGAATCCAAGTTCTCATATTCTAAATCCCAAGCAAGATACAGTGTTCTGCTGTCATCCTCAGTTTTACTTTCCATGGTTTTGGTTACCAATGGTCAACTGTGGTCTGAAAACAGGTAAATATACTACAATAAGATCTTCTGAGAGAGAGAGAAATTATACTCATATAACTTTTATTACAGTATATTTTTATAATTGTTCATTAATTTTTTACTGTGCCTAATTTATAAATTAAATTTTATCATAGGTATGTATGTACAAGAAAAAACATGGTACATGTAGTATTTGATACTACCTATGGCTTCAGGTATCCACTGGGGGTCTTGGAACTTATCCTCCATAGGTAAGGGGGACTACTGTACTACTTTAAAATGCCTGATAGTCGTATCTCACTACTCAGTTTGAGATCTGGTGGCCACAAGCATAACTATGCACCAGAAATCCCCTGTAACCCAGGTGCCCAGAGATGACAGAATCAAGATAGTCCAACTTAGGCATAATGATGGTACGGAAACTACTCATGGACTCCTAGCCTAGGGAGGAAACTCAGAAGTGACGCATAAAATATTTCTATGATTATCTGCTTGAAACACTTAAGTGTTTAAGTTCCACAAAAGATGGGAGGCATGACAGTGCAGTGGAAGATGACCCCTCTGATCTGAACTCTACGCTTGCTTCTGCCTCCAGTTACCAATGTACATTTAGGCAAGTTACCTAACTTACATGGTACTCAGTTCTCTCATCTGCAGAATTAGTTGTAAGAGTCTACATGTGTGTTAGATTATTTTTGTGTTTTGTCAGTTTGGCTAAGTTGGGAACTACAGAAGGCACCACCTTGGAAGCAGAAAGAAGCCTTCACCAGACACAGAATCTGCTGGTGCCTTGATCTTGGACTTCCCAGCCTCCAGAGCTGTGAGAAATCAATTTCTATTCTTTTTAAGTTGTCTAGTCTGTGGTATTTTATTATGGCAGCCTAAATGGAATCAGGCAGGAGTGTATGTTCAAAAGATATGTTTGTTCAGTTGTATTTGCAGAAAATAGTTGTCAGAGTATGACTATATCCTCAAAAGTCAGAGTAGGATAGCCTCAGGCTTTACCCTGACATTGGCATCACAATTTTGTAAAGGTGGAAATGAAACCACAGGGTCAGTGTTTTGAGACGAGGAGAGCAGATCTGAGGCAAAGTCTAATACAGCTCCTGGCATATGTTTCAAGGTTGAGAAGGAGATGTGCTTTGCTTCTGTTTCAATGATTGCCAGGAGTTTGTTTTGAGCTAATGTGAGAGTTAAGATCCCTCTAAGCCTAAGATTTCAGTTCAGTATAAGTCTCTGGGGTAAGCTAAGTTCCATTTTAGGGTTGAAGTGAATCTTTTAACAACACAGATTGCTGGAATCCTCAAATCTCCTCATTATCTGAACTGAATGGGTATCCCAGAGACTTATGGGACCCATATGATCCCTTAACTTTACCTTTGCCCAGACTTAAGAAGCCATGAACTATCCTGGTCTCAAAGGAGTTGAAATATTACAAGATTAGAAAGGAAACTGGGGTCAGAAAGGAACTGGAGGAAAGGTAAGATGAGCCTGGACCATGAGCTTTTCTAGTATTCTGTTACTTTTCCTTGCCTGCCTCTAAGCAAATTTATCAAACCATTTGCTATGATTTGAATATGTTCCTCAAAAAGCATGTGTTGGAAACTTAATTCCCAAAGCAGCAGGGCTAGGGGGTGTATAGGACATGAGAGCTCCACCCTCACCTCATGGATGGATTAATGCTGCTTATAAAAGGGCTTGAGTCTTCAAGGTTGATCTCTTGCTCTCTCTTTCACCCTCTGGCCTTCCATCATGGGATGACACAGCAAGAAGGTCCTCCCCAGATGCTGGCCAGCATCTTGATATTGGACTTCCCAGCCTCCAGAATTGTATTAAAAAAAAAAAAGAGTATCTTTTCTTCATAAATTACCCGGTCTTGAGTATTCTGTTATAGAAACACAAAATGGACTAAGACGCCTATTGACTTCCAGAATTTCTGGTGCTTGTTCTGAAGTATAAAATAAATGACCAAATACGTGGGCATCATCACTTCTTACACACTTTGGAGTTTTCATTGACTTTTTCAATGATATTCAGCAGTGCTCTTTGGTATCATTTTTAGGAACTTTGGAATCCAAGTTCTCATATTCTAAATCCCAAGCAAGATACAGTGTTCTGCTGTCATCCTCAGTTTTACTTTCCATGGTTTTGGTTACCAATGGTCAACTGTGGTCTGAAAACAGGTAAATATACTACAATAAGATCTTCTGAGAGAGAGAGAAATTATACTCATATAACTTTTATTACAGTATATTTTTATAATTGTTCATTAATTTTTTACTGTGCCTAATTTATAAATTAAATTTTATCATAGGTATGTATGTACAAGAAAAAACATGGTACATGTAGTATTTGATACTACCTATGGCTTCAGGTATCCACTGGGGGTCTTGGAACTTATCCTCCATAGGTAAGGGGGACTACTGTACTACTTTAAAATGCCTGATAGTCGTATCTCACTACTCAGTTTGAGATCTGGTGGCCACAAGCATAACTATGCACCAGAAATCCCCTGTAACCCAGGTGCCCAGAGATGACAGAATCAAGATAGTCCAACTTAGGCATAATGATGGTACGGAAACTACTCATGGACTCCTAGCCTAGGGAGGAAACTCAGAAGTGACGCATAAAATATTTCTATGATTATCTGCTTGAAACACTTAAGTGTTTAAGTTCCACAAAAGATGGGAGGCATGACAGTGCAGTGGAAGATGACCCCTCTGATCTGAACTCTACGCTTGCTTCTGCCTCCAGTTACCAATGTACATTTAGGCAAGTTACCTAACTTACATGGTACTCAGTTCTCTCATCTGCAGAATTAGTTGTAAGAGTCTACATGTGTGTTAGATTATTTTTGTGTTTTGTCAGTTTGGCTAAGTTGGGAACTACATTTTTCCAGAATCCCCTCTCCTATATGGTTCCAGTTTAGATTTAGCCCAAAGAGGACTTTGCATGAAAGTTGGGAGACAATAAGGGAATGGCTGATACCCTCTGAAGGTCTTTTTACAATCACATAGGGTGACATGCAGAGGCAGAGGTGCCTGGCAGTCTCCAGCTTGCTTTTGACACCCTCCAGTCCATATTCAGCTCTTCCTGACTGCTGGCCCTTCAGACCACCAGAACCCCAGGCCCACCACCAGATGCTTGGTGGAGGCCTCTCAGAAGCAGTAGCTACACAGAGGCAACAGCATCCACAGACCATTCCACCAGCTTCCTCTTAGTGGCTCCACATCAGTAGGGACCCAAGCCATGCTTGGCTTCCCAGAATCATCAGACTAGTTTGTGTTTTTTTATCTGATCCTTGAAAAATCCCTCCCAAACCTTCACTTTCTGCACCCCTGCTGCTGCCGTGTAAGGTGGAATTCCTGGAATAAATCTGTTATTCCATAACACAGTAGTTCTGCTTCCCTGACTGATACCAGCATTTCACTGACCACCTTTACAAGCCTTACACAGCATTTGCTTAAACGTTTGCAAAAGGTATTTCCTTACAATCAATTCCTTAATTTTTAGAAGGGAATATTAATCAGGCAGAGGGGATTCTGGGGAATGTAGTTTCCAACTTAGTCAAACTGACATAAAACAAAAATAATCCAGCATATACATAGGCTCTTGCAACTAATTTTGTGGATGAGAAAACTGAGTACCATATGTTAGGTAACTTGCCTAAATGTACATCCCATCACATTATCTCGCTGCGTGTTTGTGTGTGTGTGTGTGTGTGTGTGTGTGTGTGTGTGACAATCTGTGTGGTTCTGGCATGTGTAGGTAAGTGGAAAGAGAAATGACAGGTGGATATTATGGTAAGGAGCTGAGATCTTTTTTTTTTTTTTCTTTCCAAGGGTCCAACTGTTATCTTAGTAACTTCAGAAACTCAAGGACATCTAAGATGTTTACGCTGCAATTAACAAAAGAGATCCCTTTCTGAAAGTTTTGCTTGAATATTTTTTAGTTGTGCCAGTTGCTCTAGGAAAATATTATTCTCCTAGGCTTCAAATGTTTTTCCTAACAGTTTCGCAAATACGTCCGGCACACAAAACACTTCGCTTTTTTTTTTTTCTGGTTGTTTAAATGTTTAAAATTGTTGGGGAACTGAAATGACCCTAACTTTGGTGTAGATAAATATGTGCTACTTGTCCCCTCTCCTGTAGCTTACTCATTCCATTGTTATGCCTGAGAACTCACAGTGTTGTGGAAAACACCTGATTCGTGCTAGCCGGGCTTAAGAGATGGGGGAACCCATGGAAGCAACACCTGTCAGGAGCATGTCTCCCTCTCACGGTCATTCATCAGTACTACAGAAACCAAATGCACCCTGGAATAGGAAAGTAGAGCTCAAAACCCCTTACTTCATAGGTGCGGTGTATTTTTTTCAAACCCCTCCCCATTCTGACCACATCTCCTTTCTACAGAGACAACTAGTTACACTGGGATAATTGCTAGATCACTTTCAGTCTCTTGATGAGCATTCAAGTATAATATTTTTGAAAGTCTGTCTGCATTTTTTAAGA
Source organism: Mandrillus leucophaeus (assembly GCF_000951045.1). Classification (NCBI taxonomy): domain Eukaryota; kingdom Metazoa; phylum Chordata; class Mammalia; order Primates; family Cercopithecidae; genus Mandrillus; species Mandrillus leucophaeus. The sequence continues at coordinate 54,791 of NW_012108364.1, forward strand.
CTGGATAGGAACTTATATCACAAATATAGCCAAAACCTTTCTTATTCCTAATAAGAAAATTTTCTAAATGAAAACCCTACCCAAAGCAAATATTTCCTTTCACTTATTCATTAATTCACTCAATTGCATCTAATACAGCGATTCTTAACTCAATCCTAGCTGCACATTAGAGTCCCCCGAGCAACTTTTAAAAATGTAGATATCTGGGCCGTACTTCCAAACAATTCTAACTTGATTTTGGCTAGGGTCCAGGCACTGTTTTTTTGTTTGTTTGTTTTTGTTTTTGAGACAGAGTCTCGCCCTGTTGCCTAGGCTGGAGTGCAATGGTGCGATCTTGGCTCACTGCAACCTGTGGCTCCCAGGTTCAAGCAAGTCTCTGCCTCAGCCTCCCGAGTAGCTGGGATTACAGGAGCCCACCAACAAAAAAACATTAGCCAAGCTAATGTTTGTATCTTTAGTAGAGATGGGGTTTCACCATCTTGGCCAGGCTGCTCTTGAACTCCTGATCTCATGATCCGCCCGCCTCGGCCTCACAAAGTGCTGGGATTACAGGCATGAGATGCCTCGCCCGGCTGGCACTGGTATTTTTTAAGCTGCTGCATGATTGTAACGTGCTGCCAGGTTGAAAACTACTAAGCTAATATTCCTGAACACGTCTGATGTGCCAGTCACGGTGGTGGTGCTAAGGATTCAGTGGTAGAGATACTGCCGCAGAAGGTGACAGCTTTCTGCTATCACCATTCACAGGCCACACATATCATCTCCTCTGTCTAGAAGACCTCCCTTGTTCATTATATAATTAATTCCTCATGCTTTGCACCTTAGATTAAATATCACTTATTTAAAGACATTGTTGCCCTTCTATCTAAATTAACTCCCATATTGTTTGCCCTCAAGGAATCTTTTCTCTTTCCCTTCATGACATTTATCCCGGTTGTAATTCTAGGCATTCCGCCGCCATTGGAACTCTCACAATCAAAACTCAGGACCAAATAGATTTTGGTAATTCTGGCTAACATTGGAGTGACTAGAGGCATTTTGGGGATCCAGCTAAGCAGAAATGCAGTTGGGGGTACTTCGGTTTGCATTTAATGGGACATGTTCATGTGGTTCGTGGTCACTTCCATGCAGATTTGGTAAGAAGAGGCAGGCTTACCTGAAGAGAATGAAGTTTAAGCTTCAGGGCTCTTGCGGTAGGCTGGATAACAGTTGCTCAGAGATGTCCACATGCTAATCCTAATCCCCAGAATCTATGAATATGTTGCTTTGCATGGTAAAAAGGGCTTTGCAAATGTGATTAAGTGAAAGATCTTGAGCTGGGGAGATTATTCTGGATTATCCAAGTGTGCCCAGTATAATCACAAGGGTCCTTATAAGGAGGCAGGAGAATCATAGAGGAAATGCAAGGACAGAAGCAGAAGTCAGAGGGGAGGAAAGATGCTATACTGCTAGCTTCAAGGATGGAAAAAGGAGCCATGAGCCAGGGGATGTAGGTGGCTTCTAGGAGCTGGAGAAGGCATGGCAACCAACTCTCCAGAGAATCTCCAGAAGGAAAGCACTTCCTGCACTTTGATTTTAGCTCAGTGAAACTGATTTTGGACTTCTGACCTCTTGAGCTGTAAGATAATTCTTGTTTTAAATTATTAAATTTAGGATAATTTGTTACAGTGACAATAGGAAGCCAATATACAGCCCTCCCTTGTTCAGGCCCCTTCCAAGACCCTGGGAAGCAGTCTGGAAATGTGTTGACATGGTTATATGTTTTTGTAAAGCTTGCAAAATTAAAATACTTTACTTACAATTGATTAAGATTTCTCTTTCCACTCAGACTTCCTGAGTATTCTTCTACTGGCTAACATCGGAGTGACTAGAGGCATTTTTGGGATCCAGTTAAGCAGAAATGCAGTTGGGGGTACTTGGGTTTGCATTTAATGGGACATGTTCATGTGATTCATGGTCACTTCCATGCAGCATTAAGTTATTGCTGGAGTGTAGCAATGGCTTCTATGAACGCTCCTGTATTAGTCCATTCTCACACTGCTATGAAGAAATACCTAAGACTGAGTAATTTATAAGAGATGTAATTGACTCACAGTTGAATCACAGTTCTGCATGGCTGGGGCAGCCTTAGGAAACTTACAATCATGGCAGAAGGCATTTCTTGACAGGCTGGTAGGAGACAGAATGAGTGCTGAGCAAAAGGAGAAGCCCCTTATAAAACCATCAGATCTCATGAGAACTCACTTGCTCTCATAAGAATAGCATAGGGGAAACTGCCTCCATGATTCAATTATCTCCACCTGGTCCTGCCCTTGACCTATGGGTATTATTATAATTCAAGATGAGATTTTGGGCAGGGACACAGCCAAACCATATCAGCTCCCAACAGCCACTGTGTCAAAGTGCCCAGGTGTGGTAACATGAAGGAGTCATAGAATATGTGCAGCATGCAGTTCACTTCTTTAATCCCATCAGAGAAAAAGCTGTCTTCACCATCCCTAAATTTTTTCATATCAATCAAAAGCAGTAATTCATGAAAAGGAAGAGATAAATTTGAATAGAAGTAAAAGGATAGGCTCTCAGATTGTTGGATGAGTCAACTAATGAAGAGTAAATCTTACAAATACATTGGGAAAAGCTTTAATTTCCTTGCTAATTTGGCATAATTTATAGGCATCAGTGGAGATATTACAAACTCAATACATGACCACAAGGAGGACATCAATAACGAACTGATTAATAAATGTCATCAATTTAACAAGTAATATTGCTGATTAGTCATAGCACAATAAAATGTGAAATGCCTGAGATCTTAAAACTTTTTTTTTTTTTTTGAGATGGAGTCTTGTTCTGTTACCCAGGCTGGAGTGCAGTGGCGAGATCTCGGCTCATTGTGACCTCCGCCTTTTGGGGTTCAAGGATTTATGTGCCTCAGCCTCCTGAGTAGCTGGGATTACACGTGTGCAACACCATGCCTGGCTAATTTTTGTATTTTTAGTAGAACCGGGGTTTCACCATGTTGGCCAGGCTGGTCTCGAACTCCTGACCTCAAGTGATCTGCCCACCCCAGCATCCCAAAGTGCTGGGATTACAGGTGTGAGCCACTGTGCATGGTCAGATCTTATAATTCTTACATGAAAGAAATTTAATAGTGATTTCCTCAAATATGACAATAGTCCTAAACCTTTACATGACATTTTCAAGAACAAATTATTGGACGGGGTAGATGGTGCTTGAATGAATGAACCATGAGATACCCTAGAGCAGGTGTGTCCAATCTTTTGGGTTCCCTGGGCCACATTGGAAGAAGAATTGTCTTGGACCACACATAAAATACACTAACACCAGCAATTGTTGATGAGCTAAAAAAAAATTGCAAAAAAAAAAAAAAAAAAACCCTCATAATGTTTTAAGAAAGTTTACGAATTTGTGTTGGGCTGCATTCTAAACTGTCTTGGCTGCATGCAGCCTGCAGGTGTGGGCCATGGGTTGGACAAGTTTGCCATAGAGGGTGGCTTGGTTGGATGAGGGTGCTAGAAATCAGAGGACGGTCACTGTGCAGTGGGAGTGTCTTGGCTGTAGGACTGGAGTTGGTAAACTGAAAAAAAGAAAAAACTAGTTTTGCATGAAAGAATGTTTCCAGCATATGAATGTCCCACTGTGCTTTTAGTTAGTCTTGACTGTACATGTTGCAATAAACCAAGGAACCCTACAAAGTAGGATGGAAGGATTAAAACCGAATTGCTTGAACTCGGAAGGCGGAGTTTGGAGTATGCAGTGAGCCGAGGTTGCGCAACTGCACTTCAGCCTGGGCGACAGAGTGAGACTCCGTCTAAAAAAAAAAAATTCAAACTGCTTTTGAAAAAAATAAAAATGCAGGGTTATATTTTAGAAAAAGCGCAGCCAATCATTAGTGGCTATTCCTGATATGTCAATTTGGGGTCTATAGAAGACCTGCCTAGCGGCCAGCAACTATTAATTGATGCTTACTTATAGCACCTAATGAAACTGCCCTTGCCTTTGAAGCCCCCATTTAGTTAAGGGGATTGGATGTGAATTTAGAATAGGACGTGAAAAGTGCGAAATGCTCCCGGACTCAGATCGGATAAACCTCTTCTAGGTTGTCTTTCTCTTCTGAAGCCACAGTTTTGATGCTTTCCCTAATTCAGAGCAAGCTTTCCCAGAGTCTCTGACTCAGAGCAACCCGAGCCACCGTGAGGACAGCCCACCTGCAGGGGGCGCGCCGGGGGCTGCAGCGCGAGACCGCTCTGGCCCAGCTGGGACTCCGACTGCGCCCGTCTGGCCCCTCCCCTCCGCCCGTCACCGGCGCTGGGTGTCGCCGCCGCTCGTTGGAGTCGCAGGTAACTGGCCCCGGGCCCATGGGCAGACAGAGCCTGGGCGAGAGCCACTTGATACCTCTTGCACCGTCCCTGTGGCACTGGAGGTCCAGTCGGCCTGGCCGAGGGCCCTGAGGGGCGAGGGTGCCCCGGGTCGCCGCACCTTCCGCGGCGACTGGAGGGAGCCGGGCCGAGGAAGCGACCACGGCTCCGTGATGGCTTCTTCGCGGTCTGTGTGTTCAAGAGGGCCGGGAAGAGGCCTGCGAGGGTTCTCGTTTGCGCTTGCGGGTTAGGGCTGTGGTCCGGGGAACCCCTCGGCGGCGCGGGCAGCGCTGACTCGCGGTTAATCTGGGGGTGAGCGCGGAAGCCCCGCTGCAAGTCCAGCTGCTCGGCCGGGGCGAGACGGTGCTTTCGCGGTGTGTGCTTGGAGGAGCGCACAGTTCAGGCGCCGGGACAAGCTGTTGGGGTGTGAGTGAGCTCTCCAGAATGGCACATTTAACACGGGGTGCCCGTGTTAAAAGGCAGGATTTGCACACCTTCCACTTAGGGCTCGGGTAATCGCAAACTTCCTTTCTGAATTGGCGTGCAATGCTAAAAAGCAGATCGTTCTCTCTGAGGTTTTCCCAAAAGTACCTCAAGAAAAAAACATCTGTTTTTTAAAACGTTCCACGGTATTCGGAATTGGCTACAGAACGTAATAAAGTAAAAATATGCCATTGAATAGTAACACTTCTCAATCTTTAAAAAATGACGGTGGTACCTAGGAGCCTCTTAAAGAGCTGTAATATGAGTGGTGTGGGGATTATTTTTATGCTCTAGTAATAGCTATTATCAGTGCTTATTTTATGTCAGACACGGTGCCGTTGCTTTAAATACCTAGTACCTTTAATCCTTGAAGCAACCCTATCAGGTACCATTTCCATTATACAGATAGGGAAACTGAGGCACCGAGAGTCTGACTTGTCCAAGGTCAGACAGCTAGCAAAGGCTGAGCGAGATTTGGTCTCATCTTCCTTACCTCAGTATCCCTGCGTCTGTTATCTAGCCAGACATGTAGTGCTAAGAGTTTTATCAATTAGATTTGTAGCCTGAACAGTTTTCTCTCAGGCTTAGTTTTCATGGCTATATGCAGGAGTCCTATATGAACTCCTTTTTAGTTTAAAAGGAGTTTAATAAGAAAAATGTTAGCTCATTAAGGACTATAGTGATAATAAAGTTAAACTTGGACTGGGTTTCTCAGTGTGCCAGCACAATTTGATTTGAAATCGAGATGAATTTGTTTGGTTGTTAACACACTTTATTACATTTCTTCATTATTTATGTTTCCATACCATTTTTAATGAGTTCACTTTGCCTTTGCAGTATTATGATAGCAGTACCAGAGGGAAATCAAATATTTTTTGATGATAGTTAATATTTTACAGAATACAGGAAAGGCATTGGAGAGAGGCTGTGAAGTGATAAGGAATTTTTGGCATGTTATTTAGAGTAAATTGTGTTACTTACTATGGAAAACAAGGGATTCTCACAGTTCTTTGTAAAAAGGGAAATTGTATTTCCCATTGTGGAAAGAAGTTGGGCTTTATAGTCCCAAACTTCTCAGCCTTACCTATTATAGATTTAAGAATTTGCATATTCGGCATCCATATAGCAAGCATATATTGAGTGCCTTCTATGGCCAGGCTCTGTTCTAAGCACTTGGGATGTGAGAGTGAACAAATGAAGTCCTTGTCTTCCAGGAGCTAACATGTCACTGGGGGAAGGTGGGGTTGGGGACAATAAACAGAGTTTGTGAAAGTTAATGTATCTGCAGTTAGCTGGTAACAGTTACTAAGAAGAAAAATGAAGTAGCAAAGGGGGATAGGAAGCACCAAGGCAGGAACAGGTGCAGTTTTAAAATAAGGACTGGTGCCATGGAAAAGACTCAAGCAAAACTGAAGGCATCGGGGACCGCCATGCAGCTGTCTAGCGAAAGAGCATACGAAGCAAGGGCAAAAGCCCAGAACCCGTCAGTCTCACTGGAGGAACAGCAAGGGAGGAATAGCAAGGGGGCCAGTAGATTTGAGCACCCAAAGGGAAGGAGGATGAGACAAGGTCAGAGAGCTAATGGGCCCGAGTAAGGACTTTTGCTTTTACTTTGAGTAAGAAGGGAGGTGGTTGGAGGGTTTTGAGCAGAGGAGTGAGGGGATTTTTAAAGGATCATTCTGGCTGCTGTGTTCAGAGTTGACTGTAAGGGCAAGGATGGAAGCGGGCAACCTGTTAGGTTGATGCAGTAATGGAAGCCAGAGAGAATGGTGGCTTAGACCAGGTGGGTAGTAAGAAAGGCAGTAAGAAGCTGTCGTATTCTGAATATTGCTGATAGGATTTGCTTATGGTTTGGATGTGCTTATGAGAGAAAGGGTGAAGCATGACTCTGTGGCCTTTGGCCTGAGCTATTGGAAGGCTTTAGTTACAGTGTACTGAGATGGAGAAGACTGAATGTGAAGGTAGGTGGAGCCAGTTTTAGTCAGGTTTGAGATGCCTGTTCAAGTGGAGTTACAGAGACGGGAGTTGAAGAGAAAGGTCCAACTGGAAATAGAGGTTTGGGAGTCACTAATGCAAGCTTGTGCAACCCAAATTTGTAAACTTTCTTAAAGCATTATGAGATTGTTTGCATTCTTTTTAAGCTCATCGGCTATCGTTATATGTGTGGCCCAAGACAGTTGTTCTTCCACTGTGGCCCAGGAAAGCCAAAAGATTGGCCACCCCTGCATGGAAGGGTGGTATTTAAAGCCATGAGCCTATGAGATCTAGTGTAAGGAAATGAGAATTGAGCCCTAGGGCTTTCCACATTCAGATATTGGAGAGATGAATAATTACAAAGGAGACTACAGAGGAGAGGCTTTTGAAGGTAGGAGGGAAAGGGGCCTAGTATGGAGTACTGAAGGCCAAGTAAAGAGTATTTCAGGGAGAAAGTGGCCAACTGTGTCACCTCCTGCTGATTGACAAGTAAGATGAAGACCAGGAGATGACCACTGGATTTAGTAATAGGAAGGTCCTTGGTAACCTTGCAAGAACATTTTCAGGAGAATAGTGAGGAAGAAAACCTGATTGGTGTGGTTTCAGGAGACAACAGGAGGAAAGGAATTGGAGACTGCAGTACGGGCAGCTCTTTGGAAGAGGTTAGCTGTAAATTTTTCATGTGTCGGTTATTTGAAAGTACTGTAGTCATTCCCATAATAAATTTTTATTTCTAACTTAAGCTACTGATTAATACCTACTACACTTGAATTGTTTTATCAATGACTGGTGGAAATAAAATAGCTATCCTACTGCTAATCATAATAATAATGTATACTTAACTTTCTAAACCAGTAAAGCTTGTCCTTTTTACATGGTACATTTCAGAGCCCATAAAAATGCTTGGGGGAGCTGGGCGCAGTGGCTCATACCTGTAATCGCAACACTTTGGGAGGCTGAGATGGGAGGATCTCAGGAGTTCGAGACCAGCCTGGACAACATAGGGAGAGCTCATCTCTACAAAAAATTTAAAAATTAATTGGGCGTGGTAGCACACAGCTGTGGTCCCAGCTACTTGGAAGGCTGAGGTGGAACCATCTCATGGGCCTGGGAGATTGAGGCTTCAGTGAGCCATGATTGAGCCACTGCATAGTTTCAAAAGGTAGTAAGTGTGTAAAAAGAGTGCAATTTTAACCTTAAGACATGAGTTCAGGTTCTTGTTTCTGCCCTCAGCAAGTTAATGTCCAAACCCAAATACAAAATAATCAAGGTATGCAGTAAAATACCAGATTTACACCATCCTGACTGGACACATGTGCCTTTTCCATAGCAAATACAGCCATCTGTTGCATTGTAGATGTAAAATGATTAAAATATTTCAAAGTTTAGGGTTATAGCTACTGATTTTTTAAATCCAATAATTTTATCTAAAAGGTGACAGGTCCTTTATACATTGAAATCTTTTTTTCTTTTTAGCTGAGGAAAATATTAAGTTGGTGCCTTTTGCTTTCTTCTTGTTTTTTTCTCCAGGAATTTTTCATTGGTTGGCTTTCCTTTCTTGTTCTCATTGCTGTCATCTCACACATCCTTTCTAACTTTTTTCTTTTGCATAGCTTCTTAAGTTAGGCCCTTCCATCACTGATTTCCTTACAGCTTGCAATTTGGATTTTAAATTTCTGTTGTGTTTTTATTTAACTTAGTCTTTTTTTTTAAGTCCCAATCTTCTCCAATACTGTTTTTCCTGCACCCTGAGTTCTTAATTTTTTGTATGTCCCTGAGAGCACAGTATTTTTCTGGATTTTTTTCATTTTCTTGTGGTAAATAATTCTCAGTGGTGTGCTTTTCTTCATGTAGATCTAGTGCACCTCTTTGCTTCTGGTGTAGAATTTTTTCACTGACTCCGTGTTGACTTTCTTTCTTTTTTTTTTTTTTTTAATCCTTTAAAAATGAAAGAACTTGTGAGACTATAATTTTGAATTTGTCATACTAGTACCATTCTACTGAAGATTTTCTCTAGATTTCCTATGAGGAAAATAGAGAATTGGGTTTTGTCTAGGCATTCTATAAAAAACACTATTGTGATGTTTGTAAAAGATTTCTATTTAAAATAACTTTCAGTATTATTAAAACTTAAGTTTATGGTTATATCTTTGCGAAAGTTTTTTTTGTTTTTTTTTTTTTTTTGGACGTAGAGTCTCACTCTGTCACCCAGGTTGGAATGCAGTGGCACAATCTTGGCTCACTGCATGAAACAATTCTTCTGCCTCAGCCTCCTGAGTAGCTGGGATCACAGGCACACACCACCACACCCGGCTAATTTTTGTATTTTTAGTAGAGATGAGATTTCACCATGTTGGCCAGGCTGGTCTCTAACTCCTGACCTCAAGTGATCCACCTCAGCCTCTCAAAGTGCTGGTATTACAGGCATGAGCCACTGTGCCTGGCTAAGTACTTTTTTTTTTTTCCTTGTGTTTTTTTTGAGACAGGGCTTTGCTCTGTTGCCCAGGCTGGAGTGCAGTGGCACAATCATGGCTGAATGCACCCTCCACCTCCTGGGCTCGAGTGATCCTCCTGCCTTAGCCTCGAGTACCTGGGACAACAGGCACGCACCACCATGCAAGGTTTATTTTTAAATGTTTTTGTAGAGATGGGGTTTCACACTGTGTTGCCCAGGCTGGTCTGGAATCCTTAGGCTCAAGTGATCCTCTTGCTCCAGATTTCCAAAAGTGCTGGGACTACAGGTGTGAGTCACTGCACCCAGCCAAGTACTTTTTAAAATTAAACTGGCAAACAGACATTAGAAATTACCAATGGAAACTTTATATCTAAAACCAAAATCAGTTACAAAGGATCATTATTTTCCAAAGTAGATACTTTTTTTTAGTGCTGTTCAGTTTTTCTGAAGCTTATCTTTGTTCACAAGGATTGTTAGCACTTCCACCAAATCAGTGTTTAGATACCTTAAATAACTTAATGTCTGACTTGCCAGTACATTATTAGAGAAACAATTCCAAAGCCAAAACATGTTGAATAAACAGGAGATATACACCAATTTGATTTTAAAATGGACAGCTTTCCTGTCTCTAGCTCTCTCTCATGTTGCCTTAAACACACATATGCCAAAGAAATCATATACAGATACTTGCATGCATTTAGTAAACTAGTAAGTGGTACTTTTAATAAATTTCTGAATACAATCAATTAAAAGATTTGTGCACAATATTATTTAGGTATGGTACCAAGTAAATCAGAAACAAATGCAAGAGCACAAATGGTTTATTTAGCTACCTTTCCATATTGGGTCTTTATGACATTCGATACTCTACTGTATTTTATTTTTTAAACTAAACATATGAAAACTAGCTAAATAACCTGTATTTTCTTTTATTACATTATGATGCCTTTTTTTGGTTCACCTAAGTTTTTTTGTTTTTTGTTTGTTTGTTTGTTTTTGAGATGGAATTTTGCCTGTCTCCCAGGCTGGAGTGCAGTGGTGCAACCTCAGCTCACTGTAGCCTCTGCCTCCTGGGTTGAAGCAATTCTCCTGTCTCAACCTCCCAAGTAGCTGCGACTACAGGCACATGCCATCACACCCAGCTAAGTTTTGTATTTTTAGTGGAGACGGGGTTTGACTATATTGGCCAGGCTGGTCTCAAACTCCTGACCTCAAGTGATCTGCTGGGGCCTCCCAAAGTGCTAGGATTACAGGCATGAGCCACCGAGCTCAACCTGCCTAAGTTTAATTAAAAAAACAAAAATGTTCTGAGTGTGACTTTGTTGAAACAACTTATACAGGCATTTTAACTTTGGTGGCAGTTTTAGTCCTACTATCAGTCATCTTTTTTCCATTAGCCCAGCAGTGCTGCTACTTTAATTTAAATCTGCCCCTCTGCCCTCTCCTCAGTCTTTTGGCTGTATTTTGCCCATTGACTGTTAATGCTGATTTTTTTTTTAAACACAACAGAAACTGTGGATTGCTTATAAAAGAGTTTTCCCACAATAGGCTTATTTTTATTTCACTTGTTTATTAAGAATATTCTTTCAGCTTGTTCTTCAGGTTATCTCCTTGGTTATTTCCTAGAATTTACCAAGTTCTCAGTCAGTGTTCAATCTCCTGTGCTGAACATGAGATTTCTTAGGCCTTAATTCAACTCCTTCTCAAAGGAAGTTAAATATCAGTGTACTTCACCCTTCCTTTGACCTTTGTCTTTTGCTGAAACATGTACTACAAACAGTGTTTTTTTCCTTTTTTAAGAAGCAGTGACAGAAACATGTAAGAGTGGAAATCAAATAGTAATGACCACTTCAGATTCTGTGTCATTTAGATATTTTGTTCTAAGTAACAGAAAACCTAATTTAAACTGTCTTAAAAAGATCCTTTATTGATACCCGTAATATGAGAAGCCCAAGGCTTGGCCCTGTTTATCTGTTCTGCCTTACTCTGTATACTTGCTATCTATGAAATATATATCAAAATGACAAAAGCAGTTTTAGATATCTCATTTACATACCATATTTTTAGAAAAATAAAGTGAATGTATTTCTGTGGCATTCCAAGCAAAGAGTTTTTATTGCACTGGTCACTTGCTCACCTTTAAATAAACCACAATAGCTGGGGGAATGTGATCTGTTACATGGCTTTAGATAATGAAGACCGACCCCTCCAAAGCGTATGAGCAGTGAAGAGTAGTAGAGCTGAGTATCAGCGGAACAGGTGGGAATGGAGTCTAGGTAGGCCGTGGACATCTGAGGAAATTAGAAACACATAGTTGATTTTCAGTCAAAGTAATATATTAAATTCATGTTTGGGCACCTGGCAATAACTGATGAGAAAAAAAAAAAAGCCCCAAAGTATAGTCAGAATAGTAAATAGGTTAACCATCTCTATAGAGTACAAGCACAAAGTAATGAGTGAGGCTGTAGCTGTTTTGGAACTGGCCAAAATAGAAATCATCCAATATCTGATCTCAGACCAAAAGGAATTGAATTAGAATTTGATAACAGAAAGATAGCTGGAAAATCACTGAATTCTTAGAAATTAAATAACACATTTCTAAATAACATAAGTCAATGAAGAAATCTCTAGAGAAATTAATAAATATTTTGAACCAAATGAAAGTGAAAACATAGCCTGACATTTGTGGGATACAGCAAAAGCAGTGCTTAGAGGAAAATTTATAGTATTGAATGTATATATTGGAAAAGAAGAAACATCCAAAATCAACCATCTAAAGCTTCCACCTTATGAAACTAGAAAAAGAAGAGCAAATTAAACCCAAAGTAAGCAGAAGAAAAGAAATAAGAATTAGAGCATAAATTAATAAAACTGAAAGAGAAATCAATAGAGAAAATCAGGGAAACCAAAAGTTGGTTCTTTGAAAAGACCAGTAAAATTAATAAGCCTCCAGCCACGCTAAGAAAAGAGAGGACATATATTACTAATATCAGAAATGAGAGAGGACATCACTAGAGATCCCATGGACATTAAAAGGATAATAAAGGAATACTACAAACAACTCTCTGCCCACAAATTTGATAACCTAGGTGAAATTCACCAACTATTTGAAAAGCACAAGCTACCAAAATTCACACAAAAAGAAATAAACCATCGGAATAGGTGTATATTCATTCATTAGAGAAATTTAATAAAAAATGCATAACCTCCTAAAACAGGATCAGGCCCAGGTGGGTTCACTGGTGAATTCTACCACACATGTAAGGAAGAAGTTATACCAACTGCCTACAACCTCTTTCAGAGGATAGAAGCAGAGGCAATACTTCTTAACTCATTCAATGAGGCCAACATTCCCCTAATACCAAAACCAAAGACATTACAGGAAAATAAAACTATAGACCAATATTTCTCATGAACAAAGATGCAAAAATCCTCAACAAAATATTAGCAAATCAGATCTAACAATGTACAAAAATACTTAGCATCCTCACCAAGTGGAATTTATCCCAGATATGCCAGGCTGCTTCAACATTTGAAAATCAGTTAATGTAATTCATCACATTCATTAGGCTAAAGAAGAAAAATCACATGATACTATAAGTAGATGTAAGAAAAGCATTTAATAAAATCTAAAACCTGTTTATGATTACGAAAAAACTCTCAGTAAACTACAAATAAAGGAGAACTTCCTTAACTCAATAAAAAAAAAGATCTTCAAAAACCCTACAGCTAATATACCTAATGATGAGAAACTTGGAGGTTTCTCACTGAGATGAGGAACAAAGCAAGGATGTTCCTTTTTACCACTGCTTTTCAATGTCCTATTGGAAGTCCTAGCTAATACAGTAAGAAAAGAAAATAAAAATTACACAGGCCAGGCGCAGTGGCTCACGCCTGTAATCCCAGCTACTTGGGATTCTGAGGCAGGAGAATCGCTTGAGCCCAGGAAGCAGAGGTTGCAGTGAGCCGAGATTGCACCACTAAACTCCAGCCGGGGTGACAGCATGAGACTCCATCTCAAAACATAAAGTAAAATAAATAAAAGTTATACAGATTGGGAATAAAGAAATAAAACTGCCTTTATTTGCAGATGACATGATCATCTATGTAGAAAATCTGAATTAACTGACAAAACCCCTCCTGGAACTAATAAACAATTATAGCAAGAATGCAGGATACAAAGGTAATAGGCAAAGATTAATTGCTTTCCTATATAACAGCAATGAACAAGTGGAATTTGTAATTAAAAACACAATACTGTTTACATTAGCACCCTCCAAAAGCAATCTAACAAAATATGCATTAGACTATAGGAGGAAAACTACAAAACTGATTAAAGAAATCAAAGAAGAACTAAACTAATGGAGAGATATTCCAGGCTTGTGTATAGACTGACTCAGTATTGTCAAGATGTCACTTTTTCCCAACCCAATCAATCCCAGTCAAAATCCCAGCAAGTTGTTTTGTGGATATTGACAAACTGATTATAAAGATTATGTGGAAAGACAAAAGACCCAGAATAACCACCACAAGATTGGAACAGAGCAAAGTTGGAAGACTGACACTCCCCACCTTCAGGATTTACTGTGAAGCTATGGTAATGGAACCAAATAGAAAGCCTAGAAATAGACCTACATAAATATAGTCAGCTGATCTTTGACAAAAAAGCAAAGGATACAATGGAGAAAAATAGTTTTTCAATAAATGATGCTGGAACAACTGGACATTTACATGCAAAAAAATTTGATCTCGACACAGACTTTACACCCGTCGTAAAAATGAACTGAAAGTGGATCACAGACCTAAATGTAAAACACAGAAGTATAAAACTCCTAGAAGATAACATAGGAGAAAATCCAGATGACCTTGCGTTTGGTGATGACTTTTTAGATACGACACCAAAGGCATGATTTCTTTCACGATTAGGGTTCACTCAGTGTTACATTTTCTGTGTGTTTGGACAAATTTATAATGACATGTATCCATATTATAGTATCATACAGGTTAGGTTCACTGCCCTAAAAATCGTCTGTGCCCTGCCTGTTCTTTTGTCCCTCCTTTCTAACCCCAAACCATGGATATTTTTACTGTCTCTTTAATTTTGTCTTTCCCAGAGTGTCACTTAATTGAAATTGTACAGTATGAAAGAATTGATAGTTGGACTTCATTAAAATTAAAATTCTCTGCTCTGCAGAGACACTATTAAGAGAATAAAAATAAAAGGCACAGATTGGGAGAAATGTTTTTTTTTCTTTTTTTTTTTTTTTTAGACGGAGTCTCACTCTGTCACCCAGGCTGGAGTGCAGTGGTGCGATCTTGGCTCACTGCAACCTCCTCTCCTGCCTCAGCCTCCTGAGTTCCTGGAATTACAGATGTACACCACTATGCCTGGCTAATTTTTGTATTTTTAGTAGAGACGGGGGTTTCACCATGTTGGCCAGGCTGGTCTCGAACTCCTGACCTCAGGTAATCTGCCCACCTCGGTCTCCCAAAGTGCTGGGATTACAGGTGTGAGCCACTGCACCCAGCCCAAAATGTTTTCAAAAGACATATATGATAAAGGCTGTTATCCAAAATACACAAAGAACTCTTAAAACTCAACAAAAAGAAAGGTGGGTATGGGCGCTGGCTGGAGTTGCTCAGTGCTCACCATCCTCTTCTCAAAGCCATGTCTGTAAGACACCATGGTGAAGGTGAAGGCCAGAGTAAATAGATTTGGCCATATTGAGCGCCTGGTCACCAGGGCTGCTTTTAACTCTAGTAAAGTGGATATTGTCACCATCAATGACCCTTCATTGACCTCAGCTACATGGTCAACATCTTCCAGTATTTCTACCCATGGCAAATCCCACTGTACCGTCAAGGCTGAGAATGGGAAGCTTGTCATTAATGGAAATCCCATCACCATCTTCCAGGAGCAAGATCCCACCAAAATCAAATGGGGTGATGCTGACACTGAGTACGCTGTGGAGTCCACTGGCATCTTCACGACCATGGAGAATCTCGGCCAGGGCTTACGTAACGGGGGAGCCAAAAGGGTCATTATCTCTACCCCCTCTGCTGATGCCCCCATGTTCATAATGGGCATGATCCATGAGAAGTATGAAAACAGCCTCAAGATCATCAGCAATGCCTCCTGTACTACCAACTGCTTAATCCCACTGACCAAGGCCACCCATGACAACTCTGGCATTGTGGAAGGACTCGTGACCCAGAAGACTGTGGATGCTCTCCGTGGGAAACTGTGGCATGATGTCTGTGGGGCTCTCCAGAACATCATCCCTGTATCTACTGGTGCTGCCAAGACTGTAGGCAAGGCCATCCCCGAGCTGAACAGGAAGCTCACTGACATGGCCTTCCATGTCCCCTTCTGCAAATGTGTTGGTTGTGGACCTGACCTGCCATCTGGAGAAACCTGCCAAATATGATGACATCAAAAAGGTGGTGAAGCAGGCGTTGGAGGGCCCCTCAAGGGCATCCTGGGCTACGCTGAACACCAGGTTGTTTCCTCTGACTTGAATAGTGACACCCACTTTTCCACTTTCAGTGCTGGGGCTGGCTTTGCCCTCAGTGACCACTTTGTCAAGATCATTTCCTCATATAACAATGAATTTGGCTACAGCAACAGGGTGGTGGCCCATATGGCCTCCAAGGAGTAAGACTCCTTGACAGCCAGCCCCAGTGAGAGCACAAGAGGAAGAGAGAGACCTTCAGCTTCTGGGGAGTCCCTGTCACGCTCAGTCCCCCACCACACTTGGAATCTCCCCTCCTCACAATTTCCATGCAGACCCCACAAAGCTCTACGTTGTCGTGTACCATCAATGAAGTCCCCTGTACTCAAAAAAAAAAAAAAAAAGAAAAAGAAAGAAAATGAACAACCTGATTTTAAAAATAAGCCAAAGATCTTAATGGACACCTCATCACAGAAGATATACACATGGCAAATAAACATATGAAAAAGATGCTCCACGTCATATGTCATCAGGGAAATGCAAATTAAAACAGTGAGATCCCACTGCACACTTACTAAAATGGCTAAAATCTAGAATGCTGACACCACCACCAAATGCTGGTGAAGATATGGAGTGACACGAACTCTCATCTATTGCTGTTGGGCATGCAAAATGGTACAGCCACTTTGGGAGACAATTTGGTGGTTTCTTAAAAAAACTAAACATGCTCTTACCATCCAGCAATTACATTCCTTGGTATTTAGCCAAAGGAGTGAAAAACTGTCCACACAGAAACCTGCATGTGGATGTTCACATCAGCCTTATTCATAATTGCCAGAACATGGAAGCAACCAAGATGTCCTTCAGTAGGTGAACAGATAAACTGTAATACATACGAAGAATGGTATATTATGCAGTCCTAAAGAGAAGCTATGAAGCCGTGAAAAGATACAGGAAACTTAATACATATTACGAGGGAAAGAAGCCAATCTGAAACAGCTACATACTGTATGATTTCCGTTATATGACATTCTGGAAAAGGCAAAATGATAGAGACAATAAAAATATCAGGGGTTGGGTAAAGGGAGGGATGCATAGGCAGAGCCCCGAAGATTTTTAGGGCAGTGAACCTAATCTGCATGATACTGTAATGATGAATACATGTCATTATACATTTGTCTAAACCCATAGAATGTATAACACCAAGAGTGAACCCTAATGTAAACTATGGACTCTGGGTGATAATGATGTGTTAGTGTAGGATCATCAGTCATAACAGATGTACCCTCTGGTGGTGGCAGGGTGGGGGATATGGGAAATCTGCTCAGTGTTGCTGTGAACCCAAAACTGATCTAAAAAGTAAAGACCATTTTTAAAAAGATAAATAATGAAAGATATGCTCACAGCTCAGTCGTGATACTAGTAATGCAGTTTTTTTTAAAATTTTTTTTGCAGAATTGTGCTTTTGAAGAAATCAGAATGTTATTCTCAATTTTTTGGTGATTATTTAAATTTTCCCCATTTTTATATGGCTTCTTTTAAAATGTTTCACTTTATTCTTTTCCTAATTTATATTAGAATGGCAATATATGTTTAACACTTGTATTTTTATACATTTATGGGTTTTTAATGTTCTGAAATGTTGTTTTTTACTTCAAATATGTTGAATATTTAACTTGTTAAAACATTCCAGGCTGGGCACAGTGGCTCACACTTGTAGTCCTAGCACTTTGGGAGGTTAAGGCAGGAGGATCACTTGAGCCCAGGAGTTTGAGGCCAGCCTGGGCAGCATAGTGAGACACCATCTGTTTAAAAAAAAAATCTGAATTAAAAAAAAAAAAAAACCAGCATTAATGCTAGTGTTCCATATTATGTAAAATAAGTGTGAAATACCCAAACTATTGTTTTGCTTTCATATTGCTATTGCATTTCTTTCTTTCTTTCTTTTTTCATTTCTGAGTAGATCTTTAAAATTTGTTTTTAATTTAAAAAAATTTCTTATTTCTAAAAATTTTTGTGGATACATAAATAGGTGTATATCATATTGCATTTCTATCTAATATGTACCTGCTTATGGGAAGAGTCAACAAATGTTTATTATTTCTAAATACTCCTATTTCTCGGACATTAAAAGATGTTCAAGAAGTAGTCATGTGAACATGATTTCTTTTTAAATGTGATATCAATTTTATTGGTACCCAATTTTTGTCATACATTTTTAGTTTAGTTATATTTTTTGGGTACCTTCAGTGAATGCCTTCATTTTCTTTCTTTTTTTTTGTTTTTGAGATGGAGTCTCGCTCTGTCCCCCAGGCTGGAGTGCAGTGGCGCGATCTCAGCTCACTGCAAGCTCCGCCTCCTGGGTTTATGCCATTCTCCTGCCTCAGCCTCCCGAGTAGCTGGGACTACAGGCACCTGCCACCATACCCGGCTAATTTTTTGTATTTTTAGTAGAGACAGGGTTTCACCATGTTAGCCAGGGTGGTCTCGATCTCCTGACCTCGTGATCCACCCGCCTCAGCCTCCCAAAGTACTGGGATTACAGACGTGAGCCACCGCGCCCTGCCAATTCCTTCATTTTCATTGTCATTATATAAGCATTTATACTGACTTCCAGACTCCACTGAAAGACTTGTTTGAATGCATATTTTGTGTTTGGACCATACATTCACTTAACAGAAAAGATACAGGTTGAGCACTTAGTGTGTAATAGGTAATGCGAAATACTGTGGATAGTGCAGAACAAGACAAACTCATGCGCTCAAAGTTTACTTTCAAACTGGGGAGATGTGTACATCATGATTAAGCACATAAATAAGAAAATTATAGATTGTAATGAAAACACGAACAAAGTAAGCAGGGTGATGTGAGAAGTAACGTGGGGAGAAGTAGGTGACATTTGAGCTGAGACCTGAATGATTCTCCATCCAGGGGAAGTACATTCCAGCAGAAAGAGAAGTAAGTGCACCCCTTAGGCAGGAAGGAGCTTCAGGGAATGTAAAGGAGGCAATCACGGGTAGAGTATAGAAAACAAGAAAGGGGAATGGTTAAAGATGAATTTGGAGAGGTAGGCAGGAACAAAATTATCAGGGCTTTGTAGCCTTATAATTTATCCTTTATTAAGGATTTTGGCTGTTTTAAATGCATTGGGCTGCCATTGACATATTTCAGGTAAGGAAATGGTTTGTGTTTTTGGAAGATTTTTTTTTTCCTGTGTTGAGAACGGATTGTAGAGAGGCAAAAGTGGAAATGGAGAATAACTAAAGTAGAAGGCCATGCTTGGGCCATGGGAGCTACTAAAAATACTTTTAGCTTGGAAGTGATGTTCACAAAGCATGGGATGAAAAAATGAGCATGGTAGCTTCATGCGATTGACTGGGGTTAGGGGGTGACAGAAGAGAGAATGAGACTGAGAGACCAGTTAGGAAGATACTGGAAAACTTCATGTATAAAATTGTTTGTTAGGGCACAAATTAAGAGTGAAGGCAGTGTCAATAAAATGGAAAAAGAATTTGCAAGACAATGAAAGAACTGACAGGGCTTTGTGTCTGATTCAGTGTCAGGAGAAAAGAAAGCATCAAGGATTTGAAGACAGGGTTTCTAGGGAGGTATTGTTACCACCGGCAGAGAATTTTGGAGCAGTGTCTTTGGAGTATATGTATGGAGTACTGGTTTTATTTTATTTTATTCTATTTTTTAAGACAAGATCTTACTCTGTTGCCCAGGCTAGAGTGCTGTGGCATGATCACAGCTTACTGCAGCCTCAAGCTCCCAGGCTTAAGCCATTTGAATTAGTCTGTTTTCACACTGCTCTAAATAGCTTATAAACAAAAGAAGTTCAATTGACTAACAGTTCCTCATGGCTGGAGAGGCCTCAGGAAACTTAGAATCCCTGGGGAAGGTAAAAGGTAAGCAAGGCACATCTTATATGACGACAGGAGAGAGAGAGAAAATGCCACTTTTAAAACCATCAAATCTCATGAGCACTCCCTCAGTATCATGAAAACAGCATGAGGGAAACCGCCCCTATGATCCAGTCACCTCCCACCAGGTCCCTCCCTTGACATATGGGGATTACAATTTGAGATGAGATTTGGGTGGGGACATAGAGCCAAACCATATCGTTCTGCCCCTGGCCCCTCCAAAATATGTCCTTTTCACATTTCAAACCAATCATGCCTTCCCAATAGTCCCCCAGAGTCTTAACTCATTCCAACATTAACCTAAAGTCCAAGTCCAAAGTCTGATCTGAGACAAGGCAAGTCTCTTCCATCTATGAGTCTGTAAAATCAAAAGCAAGTTAGTTACTTCCAAGATACAATGGGGGCACAGGCATTGGGTAGATGCTCCCATTCCAAATGGGAGAAATTGGCCAAAACAAAGGGGCCTCAGGCCCTATGCAAGTCTGAAACCCAGCTACGCAGTCATTAAATCTTAAACTCCAAAATCTCCTTTAACTCATGTCTCACACCCAGGGTACGCTGATGCAAGGGGTGTGCTCCCATGGCCTTGGGCAGCTTTGCCCCTGTGGCTCTGCAGGGTACAGCCCCTGTGGTGCTTTCATGGGCTGGCATTGAATGCCTGTTGCTTTTCCAGACGCACGGTGCAAGCTGTCATTAGATCTACTTTTCTGTGGTCTGGAGGACAGTGGCCCTCTTCTCATAGTTCCACTAGGCAGTGCCCCAGTGGGGACTCGGTGTGGGGGCTCCATCCCCACATTTCCCTTCCACACTGCCCTAGCAGAGGTTCTCTATAAGGGTTCTGCCCCTGCAGCAGACTTCCGTCTGGACATCCAGGCATTTCCATATGTCCTCTGAAATCTAGATGGAGGTTCCCAAAGCTCAACTCTTGTCTTCTGCACACCCACAGGCCCAACACCACATGGAAGCTGCCAAGGCTTGGGGCCCGCACCCTCAGAAGCAATGGTCTGAGCTGTAGTCTGGCCCCTTTTAGCCATGGCTGGAGCTGGAGTAACCGGGACGCTGGACACCATATTCTGAGACTGCAGAGAGCAGCAGGGGCCTGATCCCAGACCACAAAACCATTTTTCCCTCCTAGGCCTTCTGGCCTGTGATGGAAGGGGCTGCCATGAAGATCTCTGACATGCCTTGGCGAAATTTTTCCCATTTTCTTGGCTATTAACATTCTGTTCCTTGTTGCTTAGGCAAATTTTTGCAGCATGCTTGAGTTTCTCCCCAGAAAATGGGGTTTTCTTTTCTACCAGTCAG
>NW_012108364.1:76696-89859 GCF_000951045.1 Mandrillus leucophaeus
CTGGGCGACAGAGCAAGACTCTGTCTCAAAAAAAAAAAAAAAGAAAAGACACTACTTGAGGCTGGGTAATTTATAAACAAAAGGTTTAATTGATGCGTGGTTCCACATGGTTGGGGAGGCTTCAAGAAACTTGGAATCATGGTGGAAGGTTATGGAGAAGCAAGGAACGTCTTTTAAGGCGGCAAGAGAGAGTATGTGGGGGAAACTGTCAATTTTAAAACCATCTGATCTTGTTAGTTCTCCCTCATTATCATGAGAACAGCACAGGAGAAACCACCCCTATGCTCCATTCACCTCCTACCAGGTCCCTCCCTTGACATGTGGGGACTACAATTTAAGATGAGATTTGAGTGAGGACACGAAGCCAAATCATATCACCATCCTCCCACCTCAGTCTCCCGAGTAGCTGGGACTACAGGTGCGTGTCACCACACCCAACTAATACATACACACACACACACACACATATACATATGTGTGTGTGTGTATATATGTGTATATATGTATATTTTTTTTAAGAGACAGGGTCTCACTATGTTGCCCAGGCTTGTCTCGAATGCCTGGGCTGAAGCAATTCTCCCACCTCTGCCTCCCAAAGTGCTGGGATTACAGGCATGAGTCAGCACACCCAGCCTCTGGAGTGCTAGTTTTAGATATGATATTAAAGCTTTGGCAAAATATCCATTTGAGACTTTGATCTGCCCTATGTACGTACTCCTGTGCCAGTGTACAATACTGTTATTATCTCCTTGGGCTTCTCTGCTTGTTCATTCTGTAAAGAGCACCGAACTCTACAAGTTGCTCTGACCCCGTTCAAGGCAGAAATCTTTTTACTTGTTGTTACCAAGATGTGGAAATCATTTTACCCTTAACTCAAAGTGAACTTATTTTGAGGGAAACTTTTACTAAGAAACTAAGAAAAAAATATATGGCATCTTATATTTGTATATTTCATTATAGTTTTCAAAGTTCTGTACAAAAATATTGTGAAGTAGGTAAGACAGATATTATCCCAGTTTTGCAAATGAGGAAACTGGGACTCTTAGAGTTGGACTACTCAAGAGAGTACCTTAGAAAATGGCAGAGTTGGGACCTAAGATGCAAACCTTTTGATTGGTGTGTAGTACTTATTGCTTATCCTGAAAAATAATTCTGGATAAATTCACAGATCATGGATCTCTTGATTCAAGTCTGGAAGTCTGCCTTCGCTGTTTATCATTTAAGATCGCTTGATTGTTTTTCCTAGCTTCAGCCTTGTCTAGAGTGAGAGGCAAGTTGTACTTTGAGGTTAGCAGAATCCTGACACTGAGATTTGATCCAATGCTCAGTTCTTTCTAGATGTTGATTATAGTCTTTTCTCCAATTGCTAGGCCTCTCCCCAACTTTATACTTATGTTCATTGTCCTTGCTTCTGTATGTCTTGATTTCATGGATGGGTAAGGGATTTTCTTTCCTGGTGGAAGTGGAAGTGATCTGCTTTGAAGCTGGCTGAAGAGTTAGGGATGGTGGTACAGGCAGATTTCTTCCTGCTAGGGGTAGCCAAAAGGAGGATAAGGGAGAGATTGAGAGACATAAATGAGAAATATTTCCTAAAGTGTAAGGGAATAGAAAAGGTAGTTGTGAGTCAAGATCTGGGCGGTGGAGTTAAGTTCTAAGTGTGCAAAGTCCAACTAAGTGGTGGAAGTGATGTGGAGATAAAGGTCTTTGACATTAAAAACTCTGGGGTTAATCTTTAAATGATTTCAGTTACACTGCTGAAACCATCCAATAAAATAAAATTAAAAACAAAAATTTGGGCCAGAGAGACATGGTATGAAAGGACACTCTTTGAATAAAATATTTAGATGTATTTAGAATAGATTTATTTTGGTAGTTGTCACTGAAGAAGACATGCAAAAATATTAGTGGTAAATTTAATAGCTACCGTAAACCTGAAAGTTTCCCTTTAATTTGTTTTTGTGTGTTTTTTCTTATACTTCTCTACAGCTTAAGATATAACATTTTATATTATAGTTAATTTCCCCAAATTCAAAGCTTGTCAATCCTCAGAGTGTAATTTATTTATTTAAAAACACGAATCTTACTCTCTTATTGTTTGAAGACTGTGAAGCTGCTGTCTTCTGATAGCATTTTAAAGAACAATTTTTAAATCATAATTATCTTTGCTTAACACTGTAGTTCTCTTGAGTACAAGGACAAAAGTTTAAAGTAGCAGTTGTTCAGACTTTTAAAAACGAGTTCTTAACAGCTTTATATTGTGTCCTGCTCCTATCTACAAGTCATTTAGAAAATTGTTTTTTGAGATAAAGAAATTTACCATATTATTTCCAGTTTCCTTAGTATTTGTTATAGAACGAATGGCAAAATATTAAATGGTTTTGAGATTGAGAATAAGAATTAGAAGGAAATAAGGTTTGTATTAACAGTTGCTAACACTAGGAATTAGTTTTGGAATTAGTTTTAATTGACAGTGTTTAAACAAAGCCTGTTTATTAAAGACATTTCCTAGAAAGCAGCAAATCTGGAAGAGCTGTGTAGCTATTAAAACTTAAGATCCATAGTCTTTGACCATTCTTTCCCATGTTAGTCACAATGGGCAGGTCTCTGGTCTCTGGGCAGTTTGCAAAAATAGCTCCATGGGAAACTGATACAGGAACTTGTCATCCTCTATTCCCTTTTCTAAAAGATTGTCCAGAATGCTCTGAGTACACTCATGTAAACTGAGCTAACTCACAGATTCACCATTTTAATAGGAGAGGCTATGTGT
This sequence comes from Mandrillus leucophaeus, assembly GCF_000951045.1. NCBI lineage: Eukaryota > Metazoa > Chordata > Mammalia > Primates > Cercopithecidae > Mandrillus > Mandrillus leucophaeus. Next base: position 79,464 of record NW_012108364.1, read on the forward strand.
AGGGGCCAGGGCTCAGTCAGAAAGAGAATTGCTGTAATTCATTGTCTTCTGCTTGAAATTATTACTCTACTGAAGAAGTTATCAGGACTGGTGATTGAGCTCTGCTTTAGAATATTGGTGTCTTCCACTTCTTGCCCCACCCCTTCCTAATTGGCAGCATGAAGAAGGCACTAGCCAAAAGTTACAACTTCTGCCTATAATCCTTTATTTATTTCTATCCTCATAAACTAGGCTAGAAAACCTGGGGGGCAGCGAATCTCTGTTTTTCTTTTGTGAATCTGGAGCCATTTCTAAGCATGTACTTCCTACTTTCTTTGCAGAAAAGACTCCTTCCCAAAATAGGTTACCCCTAGTCCAGAGCAGGGACAGCAGGAAAAGAGCCACACATTCCCTTTAAACCCACAGACACTGCTCAACTCCCTTAGATATAAGACTATTTATTCCTTTTCTACCAAAGGTCTCAGCATTAAATCAACATTTCCAGTGGAGAGAAAAGAAATACATCTAATACCACACATACGAGTCATTCTGCTGTTCCTCAGTTGTTTCACGTCTGTTCTAGAAACATGCCATTTTAAAAATACAGTTTGACTAAGCCGTCTCTTTAGTCCACTGTCCAGTTGTCTTTTGTTGTATATCCTTACTTACGAGGGCCCCAGAAGGTTGGAGTGAGTGAGGTGGGATGTGGGTGTAATAAGGATACGTAAGGAATTCTGAATTTTAAGGGTTTACCTAGGCCATAGATGTATATATGGTAAATGTAGGCTAGAGTGGTTTGCATAGCTTCACACACAGCAGACCCCACCTTAAAGAAGTCCACTAGATCCTCCAGGGTTTTATAGTGTAGGGAGGAGGGCCCTTGTCCACCCACTGTCGTTAGGTGTGTTTTGTGTGAAGGATGCAGTACATGCTTGTACCCATCTAGCACATAATCTAGAGCATGGAAAGGAACAAATTACAACAGAATTGTGAAAAATAAACTATTATGTTGAAGATGATGTACAGTCATGCGTTGCTTAATGACAGGCACATGCAGTCTGAGAAATTCACCATTAGATTATTTCATTGTTGTGTAAACATTGCAGAGTGTACTTACTACCCAAACCTAGATAGAAGAGCCTACTGCACACCCAGGCCATATGGTATGGCCTGTTGTTCCTAGGCTACAGCCCTATATGGCATGTTACTGTACTGACTACTGTAGGCAGTTTTAACACTGTGGTGAATATTTGTATCTAAACATAGAAAAGTTATAGTAAGAATACTGTATTCTAATCTTACGGGACCACCTTCATATATGCAGTCCATCGTTGACCAAAATGTTACTATGCAGTGCACGACTGCATTTTGTATTTCAACAGTGAATCATGAATAGGACTGGGACCTGTGGGGATAAGGGGTAACGTGTAAAGTAGCAAAGTTACAGCCTTTCTGGTTTCAGTGTCCTTATTTGTAAAATAATGAGATTGAGTTAAATGATGTTGGATGGCCTTCCAGCTCTAAGAATTTTGTGGAAATACAGTCATGTATAGCATGGGCATGTAGTAGGCTATGTCCTCTAGACTTGTGTAGGAACCTAAGGATACTCTGATGTTCACATAACAGTGAAAGCACCTGACAGTGCTGTTCTCAGAACATATCCCCATCATTAAGCGACACATGGCTACTACAGTTAAGCTTCTTCTAAGAATACAGTCTCATACCTTCAAACTTATTTAGGGTGAAGTCTGGTTTAAATTTTGTAGACTATTTAGAAAATAAGGAATATTTTGCAAAAGCTACAATTCTTATATTTTGAAACAACACAATAAATGAATAAGTTAGAATGCCATTTAAGCAGCACTTTATATAAAGTCTGCTAAGGTCAGTTTAATGAGGTTTAGATTTCTGAATAGGCCTAGAATCATATTTTTGCTATTAATTTTCTTGATAAAGTTTTTTTAAAAGGAAAATTGAACTTCATCCCAACTTTAGATTTTCACAAATTCAGTTAGTGAGAATTATGGTAAATAACTTGAAATGGAACGGTGAAACTTCAGAGGTACAGTCTTCTCACCTTATGCCATACTAGATGCTGTTGAACTTGAAGCCTACGCAGGCCACAAGGTGGCACCCTTAGGCCATATAAGTAAAGTGCTGTTGCAACTAGAGAAAACAGTTCTAAAGAATCAAATAACTTTATTATGTAATGATAGACAATAAACTGGAAGCCTCCTGAGGACGAAGTCCCTTGCTAAGAATTTTAAACATGGTAAAATTACGTAGTAAAGATTTTGGAAAATACTAAGATATTAGAATATGAAATAAAATATCCAAAATAACCAGCATTCCTTTTGTGAACAATTAATTTTGATTTGTCTTAAGCCAGTACCTTTTCTAAAAGTTGAATTGTAACTAAACTTTAATAATGCAAACAAATAATAGTTAAGCAATATAAATATTGCCAGAAATATATCAGAAATCCTTGTTTGGTGTTTTTTGATTTCCTGAAGGAGAAAGAAAAATTTAGGTGTTTTCTTGTTATCTCAGTCAGTAAGAAGTACTTGAGAATAATGAATGTAAGAATTTAGTCACCTGTGAAGCAGAAGATTTTTCCAAAAATATTTTATTGTTATTTTTCCATACTTTAAAAAGTTACTTTGTATGAGATGATTAAAAAGAGTTAATTTGGCTTATGTGTGCTAGAATATTTTCTGTAAAGTAAAAGACATTTCCAAGTATTGTTTCTACAATTTAAAAAGAAGTTCAGTTTGAATGAAATGATTGTAAAGAGTTATATGGAATGTATATGCTAGACTAATGTTCTTATGTTTGATGAAGACATTTGCTAACCTAATTCATTAGACAAAAAATCTTATGAAACAAACTTAGTGACTCTTTTTTTTTTAACTCATGAAATGGTTATAATGATAGTATGCAGTACCTTGTAGGGCTTCTATGAGGATTAACTATGAACTATGCCTGCAGTGTAACTTAATAAATGTGGAATACTGTGTATCTCAGATGTTGCCAAGTAATTATTTGCATAGTAATACCAGACATAACAAACAAGAAATTCTTTTTTCCCTTTTCATTAAGCTTAATTCCAGAACAACATCTAAGCAATAGCTGATTAACCGAGTTTTAATTATTATATGAACTTAACACAATGCACTGGCCTTTTTTGTTTTTTGTACAGACAGGGTCTTGTATTGTTGCCCAGGCTGGTCTCGAACTCCTGGGCTCAAGCAATCCTCCCACCTTGGCCTCCCAAAGTGCTGGGATTATAGGTATAAGCCACTGCACCTGGCTAGTGACCTGTCTTTAAGTATCATTCTGTAATTCACATACTTCAAATTAACCTCACTTTTACTGCATTAATAGTTTTAATTATGAAGTTACTGATAGCTTTGTATTGAAGACATCACGAAGTTAATTTTAGACACAGCCACATTAGACTAAAATGTTGGAAATAACACAAAATGTGTGTTTTCTACAAAGTTGGATATAAAATAAAAATGTGTGTTTGTGGTAGATCCATATCTGCCTAAAAATTTCTCCAAAAAGTTGCTAAAAATTGGAACTTTTGTTATTATTGAGCCTTGGAAATAAAATTCAGAAGATTCTGCTTATAAACTTTTTCCTTCCAATGTTTTTCATAGTACTGGGATATCCTAAAAGGATAGTATTCTTAGTTCCTTCTTTTATTTACTTCCTGCAGAAAGAGAGCAACTCTTTTCCTAAGAATCCAAATAAATATTCACATATTTTATCTTTATTTAGGACAGATCACTAAAAGGTTAAAAACTGGGGTCCTAGCCATATGATCAGGGAGAATTTACTTCCTAGGCCCTTGTAATACAATTTTCTAAAAAATAGAGAAATAAGGAACTTAAATCCAGCCAGATTTAGGATGAACCGTAAACCAGAATCTTAGAAGTTTTGCAGTGAGCAAAGAAAGCATTGCATCAAGATTGTCATCACAGTAAAACTGTTCACCGGTCAGAGACTGGTTCCACAGCCATACATTAGACAGCTTTCATCTGCATCACAAAATTCTGTTTATATTTTGATTAGCCAAAAATGTCAATGAATCTATGTGATAGGAAAAATATAGGACAAATTTATAGGCAAGGAAAAAAGCCATGTTGAAAAGAAATTTAGCTGTAAGCAAGTAAGAATTTTAACAATTTAAAATCCTTCCCAAAACATTAACAATATATTTCTTCAGTCTGCTTATCTTCAGCAGCTATTTAAACAGTAACTATTTCTCCAACAGAGAATACATAATGTGTATTCTCTTTTAATGTGCTAAGGAATTCAATAAAATTATGGTACATACCCAGAATACAGTCATCCCTTAGTATCCATGGGGGATGGGTTTCAGGACCTCATGCAGTTACCAAATTCACAGGTGCTCACATCCCTGGTACAGAATGATATAGTATTTGCATATAACCTATGCACATCTTTTCATATACTTCAAATCATCTCTAGGTTACTTATAATACCTAATACAATGTAAATGCTACAGAAGTAGTTGTTACACTGTATTGTTTAGGAAATAAGAAAGAAAGTGTACTTACGTGTTCCCTACAGATGCAATTTTTTTCCCCGAATATTTCTGATTCATGGTTGGTTGAATCATGAATTTGATTTGATTGTGTGCAGCCTTTAGTTTCTTCTCTTTTTTCATATTTATTTCCTAAAAATTCTTACAATGCACTGCAGAACTAGTCATAAGAAAAAAATATTACTTTAAAATCCTGTGACAATGAACTTGAGTGTACATTCAGGAAAGAATTATTGGATTTCCCTGTGTCTAGACTTCAAGAAAAATTAATGTACCAGGCATTGCAGTCAGCCAGTATATATAGACAAATCAGGCCCATTTCTTGGCTTCTAGAAACATATTCTGGCAGGAATTTTAGGACGGCTGTGAACAAGCAACAAAGTTTTACATGAACTGTTTTCTCCTGATTATCTTGACAACTTACAGTGGCTGCAGGGCACATTGAAAATATATAAACTAAATATGAAGCGTCACCCTGCCACTTAAAGCAGTATGGCCCTAGACTCAATGCCTGTGGGCCTTAGGAATTAAGATCACTCTGTTAGAGAAATAGTTACTGTTTAAATAGCTGCTGAAGATAAGCAGACTGAAGAAATATATTGTTAATGTTTTGAGAAGGATTTTAAATTGTTAAAATTCTTACTTGCTTACAGCTAAATTTCTTTTCAACATGGCTTTTTTCCTTGCCCAATATCTTTGGATTTTTGCAGAGCTCAGGTTTTAAGAACAGTAATTTTAAAGTACTAGCAGTTTAACGGATTTAATGACTTCACTGGAAATTTTTGTTTTATAGTTCTCTGAGATTGTATTTTGAAACAACTGCATCCTCATAAAAGGATAAGAATAACCAAGTGATAGAATCTAGATTTGGGGTTTCATTTACTGTGGATCATTCATTTTTTCAGTTTTAGTACTTTTCTTTGACATTAGAAAATGGCAAAGGCAATAAGATCTGATAGAGTATCTTTCCAGCTGTGTCGTTTTTTCCTTGTGTTTTGCTGAAATGTCTGGTGCTTTGATCTCTGACCAAAATTGCTTGTGTAGGCATAATGTAGTCAGTCCATTTGAAGCAAGAATGTGGTACTTAGTCCTGCCTTTCCAAATGGCCTTTCAAAATGAAAAATCAATCTATTATGTATTCTTGTTGATATTGGATATAGAACAGTTTTTAGTTATTATAAGTATGCATTAACTGAACATATTTTCTCCATTAGTTGTAAACCATTAAGGATACTATTATATCTTAAAGTTTTACAGATTGACCTAAGATTGTGGATCCAGAATTTGAGATATAAAAGAAAATTAGGCATGACTTTTCCTCAAGTCAGTGAATCACAAGCTTCCATCAAAATCTTTTTATTGTTGTTTGGGTTGGGACAAGCGCGCTGGTTGACATAAGAAGCTCTTGTTGCCGAGATCTAAGTGACTGCGCCATGTGAAGAAAGGATAAATGACTCTATCTTCATCGAGTCTCTCAGGCTGTGCCACAGAACACAGAGTGAGGAGTTTTAAGTGTCAGGCTGCACCAGCCCTCTAAAACCTGACCCCCAAAGTTCTGCTTTTAACAATGCCAGCTAGTCTGCCTCTGAACCAGTCGTTGGACACTGTTCCTCATGGACACTGTTCCTTGGGAACCAGGGCGCTGGTCAGCAACCAGTGTCCTTTCTGGGGCGTGGTTATTCCCATATTGGCTGTTCTTGCACTAGACTACGTGGTTTTTCCTCTGCCAGGAACCAGTTATTTTATTTTTCTTTCCTGGAGGTCTTCACTCCCCACTAGATGTCACCCCATTATCAGAAGCTGCTTTATTACCAGGGGCTCAGTGCTGTACGCAAGCTTTCTTCTGTACAGCTGAGGACGGTCTCCCCAGAGCTGTGCTAGCCTGAAAAGGATAATAACTTATTTTTGAGTGCTAAGTCATACAGCTAGTAAGTAGCTGAGCTGGGGTTCAAACCCAGGCAGTCCAGCTCCGTATATGTTCCGGGTGGAGTAATCAAGTTCTTTTAACAGCATCTGACAAGAAAATTGTCTCTCTATGTACACTCGTAAGAGTAGTGCCTTTCAGGAGAGTCAGACTATCACATATCTCTCCCCCCTACTTTTCCCACCTCTACAAGCAGGCTTCATTGTGTTTACTTAGGTTTCACATCCATTCACAGGGGCACAGACTCAGTCCTCAGTGAATCTTGAAAGATTACTGGTTCATTATTGACACTTTAATTAGTGCCTCTAATTCTGTTTGTAGAATGGTTTTTATTAAACACTCCCTTTGGTAAATGCCAGTATATCCACCTGTGACCTTGCAAATGCTTGGTCCTACAGGTTCTTCCATAAATAACCTGACACTGAGACACATGACTCCAAAGATGACCTTACGTTCTTCTTGAATGGGGAAAATAGACACCATCATGCTCAACAGTCTTTTAGTCACAATCTTTAGGCCTTCATACAACTCACTAGTTGTTATCCTGACCATTTATCCTAGAGAAATGAAGATTTACAGCCACATACAAAAAAATGTTTGTAGAAATTTTAACAATGGCCAAAAACTGGAGACACCAGATGTCCTTCAGTAGATGAACTGTTACATTGTGGTACACCCATGCCGCGGAATACTGTTCAGCAATAAAAAATGGACAAACTATGGATACACATAGCTACCCTGGATGAATCTCCGGAGAGTTATACTGAGTGAAAAAGGCCAATCCCAAAAGGTTCCTGTATGTGCTGTATGGCTCCATTTACACATTCTTGAAATGACAGAATTAAAGAAATGGAAGACTAAGTAGTCGTTTCTAGGTGTTAAGGAGAGACTGGAATGGGAGGGAAGCAGGAATAGCTATAAAAGGGCAACATATGAGAGATGGTTTGTGGTGATGGAAGTGTTCTGTATCTTGACTATGTCAATGTCAGTATCCTGGTCATGATGTTGTGCTATAGTTTTGGAAGATGTTACCATTGGGGAAACTGGGTAAAGGGTGCACAGGATCACTGTGTTAGTTCTTACAATTGCATATGAATTTATAATTATCTCAAAAAGTTTAATTTAAAAAAGTCTTTACTCCACTCATTTGACAGTCGTTAAATATGTGCTCTGATTTGTATTCACTTTATGACTTCTTAGGTCAGCTATTAATAGAGTCTAGTGAGTAAGGTCTAATTGAGGTCTTGGAAGTTTTCTTGGCAGGTTTCTAGTAATTTAGTCTAATGAATTTGTGTAATATTAATATGAAATCACACAAATCTGTCATTTGTTCAAGTGTATTTTCTTATGGGGCATTGTAATATCCATAGAAAATGGCAGACTGGGTACGGTGGCTCACACCTGTAATCCCAGCATTTTGGGAGGCCAAGATGGGTGGATCCTGAGGTCAGGAGTTCAAGACCCGCCTAGCCAACATGGCAAAACCTCATCTCTACTAAAAATACAAAAATTACCCAGGCATGATGGCACATGCCTGTAGTCCCAGCTACTGGGGAGGCTGAGGCAGGATAATCACTTGAATGCAGGAGACCTCCGCAGGTGAGTTAAGATTGCACCACTGCACTCTAGCATGAGCGACAGAGCGAGACTCTGTCTCAAAAAAAAAAAAAAAGAAAAGAAAAAGAAAATTACAGAAGCATTGTCTTTCTTGTGGATTTAAGAGAACATTAGGATTATTGGCGGGCATAGCCATATGAACTATAATTCTATCTCTAGATAAAAAACAAAAGTTATTCTTTTTCCATAATGTGAGCTCTGCCACATCCAGAATAACCCACTTGCACCATTTTAATTAACATTGAAAATTGAAACCAAATCATACATTAAAGACAGGCTCTAGTTGTTAAAGACCCAGCTCTAGCTGTCAGAACAAGAGAGGAAAAATATTAGGCTTTGGGTGAATATTTGTTTAAGGAAACCAAGTTAAGTGGCTCCATGATATGAAGTTTGTCTACATTGATACTGTAGTATCACAAAAAAGAGTAGGAAATGAGGAGCGTAGATGTTTGGTGTATTATCATGTCTTCGTGAAATTTGCTGACCCTCATGTGGGACTGGTCCTGACGTACAGTTTGTCAGCCATTGTCATCAGTTCCAGCTTAGCACTGATAGCCTTTATGATACAGTCTGACTTACATATTGTAAATGGAGCTCCATAAAATACCATTAATTATTTCCCTATATAAATTTGTTCACAGGGATTCGATAACGATGAGCATGGATGACCAGTAAAAAGTTAACCTGTATTTCACCCTGACCAGGAATTTGGGATTTGGACTTGATAGCATGGTATCTAGCACGTTTCAGGCATACAGTGAATGTTTGTTTCATGAACTAATATTGCTATTTTTGTGGTCCTTACTGCCTGCCCATGGCCCTGCTGCCACGGTCCCTCCAGAGAAGAGTTGAGCGGGTAGACAGGGTGCCCTTGTAGTCTCTCTCAGTGCAGAGGGGTGTAGCCTGGGCGGGCCAGCACCACAGTTAAGGGGGAGCAGGGTCAGGCTATGTAAAGAAGATTACAGATAGATTTGGGCCAGGTTTTCTTTCACACTGAAAAGACAGGAAAGGGAACAGATTTAAAGAGATTTAAGTATCAGCATTCAAGGTAGATTAGAAATATTTTTTCTTAAATGTATCCTGTTTGGTTTAAATATAAGTATTGGCTTTTTTAACTTTCATTTTTTTCCCATTATGAATAGTATTTTATTTATAAAAATGCTTTTGTGAACTAATCTGGGATGTAGCCTCCATTTATAATGTGAAAAATATGCATTCTGAATTCCAAGTAATGACTGAGAGAATTTTTGGAGCCCAGTTTGTTCTTTACTGATGGCACATAAGTTGGTTCTTATTCTTTTATCTTTCTGTCTTGCTTTCTTGTTTGTGGGTCACAGAGCAGCTTCTATTAAGTCTGTGGCCTTTGCTTCCTTTTCACTACTTTGTTACTCATCATGTATTTTTCTGGCCTCACAAGTTGATGCCTCACCTACAGATTTTCTAGAGAATTTCTACAGGCTCAGTAACCTGTCTGTATTTAATAGAACAGTGAGTTCTGTTTCTCACCACACTTCTGTTATAACTGAATTTTCTATTTACTGTAGATCCTTGCCAGCACATTACAGAATATTTTTGTTGAACCTTCTTGAGAATTCAGAGAAGCTGCTGAGTGACCACTGAACGAAAGATCTAATCTTTAGACTTACGTGAGTATTTACTACTGTGGACTTCCTCACAAGATGTGAAACCTTCAGTGAACTGCTTTAGGGCAGATTCAGTTCTGTGATCAAGATGAAAAATATCTATCATTGGGCTTATTAAATGTGGGATTAAGTTTAGCAGTTGCTCAGGGACACAGAGAAACTGACAAAATACACACTTATTCTCACCTGAAAAATAGACACAGAGACTTGTATTTCTTGCTGAGCCAACATTCAGAAGAATCCTAGTCTGCAAACCACAAGAATTCTTACTGTGTTTGAATCAAAAACGCCAAGTAGATTTTAAAAATTATTCTTAAAAATTTAACCAAAACACATTACCTTTTGAAAAGTACTTCATATGTGGCATTTCATTTTTAAAAAGGTTTATGATAGCTTTTCCATTTTTATGATTCAATACTATGCAAGCTCGTCCAACCTGCAGGCCAGAACAACTTTGAATGCAGCCCAGCACAAATTCATAAACTTTTAAAAAACATTCTGAGATTTTTTTTTTTTTTGAGACGGAGTCTCGCTCTGTCCCCCAGGCTGGAGTGCAGTGGCACGATCTCAGCTCACTGCAAGCTCCGCCTCCTGGGTTTACGCCATTCTCCTGCCTCAGCCTCCCGAGTAGCTGGGACTACAGGCACCCACCACCTCACC
>NW_012108364.1:89909-103764 GCF_000951045.1 Mandrillus leucophaeus
ATGTAAATATCAAATAAGAATGAGTTTAGAACTAGATTTATCCACTTTTTTTTTTTTTGGCTATATGTTCTCTTTTTCCTTTTTCCCTGGGAAATAAAAAAAAAAAGAAAGAAAAACAAGGGTTAATTCAAAATTCAGCTCCACTGGATGTTTGGCTCAGCTCTGGGTTTTACTTTTGAGTTAATTGGACCCATCTTTTCCCCCCCGCCCCCAGTGATTTGTTTATTCTTCATAAACACTTTCTGTAGTACAATTCAGAAAAAAAATGGAGGCACACGGCTATAACGTCCACCACAATCTGCTGTTGAGGAGACATTCAGTGTGAGGATGGGGCTGGAGGTGGGGGACGTGTTTGGGTAAGAGGATAATGGCCTCTGTGATGAACTGTGCAGAAATCCCATCAGGCAAGGTCTGATTGCAGCCTGCTGGTCAAGGCTTATGGTAGAAAAGTTGCAGTGAGCCAAATACTCCTTTGGTTCCCCACGGCCCTAGGGTAGGTCCTAATTGGGCCCATTCTTTCTTCACTGAGATCTATACAAATGGGTACTAAAAATGGAACTGACAATGTAGTGTAACTGCTATGATGGCTTCTTTATTTTTATGAACTTTTTTTAGCAATCATCAAGGTGCTACCCCTTTAGTTCTGGCAAAGCGCAGAGGAGTAAATAAAGATGTCATCCGATTGCTGGAATCTTTGGAAGAACAGGAGGTAAAAGGATTTAACAGAGGAACCCACTCGAAACTGGAGACCATGCAGACAGCTGAGAGTGAAAGGTACTGGAAATTTTTTTTTTCTCTCACTGTATTATTCATGCTGGACTTGAACTCCTGGGCATTCCTCCTGCCTCAGCCTCCCGAGTAGCTGGGACTACAGGCACCCACCACCTCACCTGGCTAGTTTTTTTTTTTTTTTGTATTTTTTAGTAGAGACGGGGTTTCACCGTGTTAGCCAGGATGGTCTCGATCTTCTGACCTCGTGATCCGCCCGTCTCGGCCTCCCAGAGTGCTGGGATTACAGGCTTGAGCCACCGCGCCCGGCCCTGAGATTTTTTTTTTTGCAATTTTTTAAAGCTTATCAGCTATCATTATGTATTTTATGTGTAGCCCAAGACAATTTTTCTTCCAGTGTGACCCAGGGAAGCCAAAATGTTGGACACCCTTGCTGTAAGGGAAAATATTTAGATTACCCTCACAAAAGAATTCCTGACTATTTTATTGAGTAAATTCTTCTCATTGAGTTTTTCTGTGTGTTGGTTTGGTTTGGTTTGATTTGGTTTGGTTTGGTTTGGTTTTGGGAGATAGGGTCTCACTCTGATGCCCAGGCTGGAGTGCCGTGGCTCAATCTCAGCTCATCGTAACCTCCATCTCCCAGGCTCAAGTGATCCTCTCACCTCAACGTCCCGAACAGGTGGGACAAAAGGCGTGCGCCACCATGCCTGGCTAATTTTTAAATATTTTATAGAGACAGGGTCTCTCGCTATGTTACCCAGGCTAGTTTCGAACTCCTGGGCTTCAAGCTATCCTCCTGTCTTGGCCTTCCAAAGTGCTGGGATTACAGGTGTGAGCCACTGTGCCCAGCCAGATTTTTAAAAAAGTCATCATATGTATCATAATCTGAAGTTTATTTTAATCTCTGTATTTTTAAATCATAAACATATATTTTTTTCTTACTTGAAATTATTCTTAACAGCCCCTTTTCAGTCTTCATTTCATATCCAGTGAGTCATTAAGTTGTGCTAATTCTGTCTTCTCTATTCCTCTCCAGCATGTCCCCTTCTGCCTGCCACTGCCTTAGGTCAGGTTTTCATTTCTTGCCTAGATAGCTGCAGTGACCTAATGATTGATCTCCCTGCCTCCAGTCTTTTTCTCTACAATCCAAACCCTCCATATTGCCATCCAAGTAATCTTTCTGAAAGACTAATAAGACCGTGCCATTTCTTTGACTTAAAATCCTTCAATGGGCTGGACTCATTGAAATAGTAGTCCCAGCTGTTTAGGAGGCTGATGTGGGAGGATTGCTTGAACCGCGGAGTTTGAGGCTGCAGTGAGCCATGATTGTACCACTGCACTCCAGCCTGGGTGGCAGAGTGAGAACCTGTCTCAATTTAAAACAAAAAATCCTTCAGTGGCTCCTCACTGAAATTCAGGTATTAAAAAAACCTTACTGTGGAGTTATTAGGAAGATTAAATTAAATTCATTAAAACCTCCTAGTTGGCACCTGGCTCAGAACGAGTCTCAATATATGTTAATGCCCACTCTTCCCACAGAGAGCCCATGGTAGCAGCAGAGCCCTTGTGTAAGGCAGCCCCAGATTTTGGGACAATGGCTCTGCTGAGAAGCCAAGTTGAAAGGAATAGGGGCAGCGATCTCACCAAACTCAGCAACCAGGCTTCCCTGAATCCCCTTGAGGTTAGGCACAAGAATAGATGGGTCTAGCATCCAGTTCCATCAGTGTTTCAGAAAGAGACTTTACCTGATCAGCTGTATAAGCCAAGTCCATCTGTGACTAAGCTTTTGTAACTTAAGAACTAAAAAGCCATCTCTAGAAAAGCATTGGTGTCTGCCTTTCTGTTTTCTTGTCAATTTTGTAGCGAAGTTTCTTTTGACAGGCTTTAAGTCTTTCTTAAATGAACCTAGGGGAAGAGAGAGAGACCTAGTTGTATGCACTTTGGTAGAGCAGAATGTCCTGAGAGTTCAGGTGCAGCAGGCAGGTGCTGAACTCTCGCCTGAGTTCAGGTGCACCAGTGGGGCCGGGAAACATCCGTGAAAGAGATGTGGGCAAACTGGTGAGCTGGATGAGTCCCAGAGATGAAATTCACATCAGACCTGGTTGAGATTGCTGCTTTGTCCTGACTTGGTGTTCCCAGACAGCCCTACTTGTTTTTTCCTCACCTCTCAGTCTTTGGACAGTGGGAATTTGGCACAGTCACATATTGAGATAACCACAGAGCACAGCAGAATAAGATCAATACTGTAAAAAGAAGCATAATCTGAATTGATTTCATGCTCTGATTTTTAAATTCAGTTTGTTACTTTCCTTAGCCTTTCTCTTAAAATTTGTGCTATAGGCCAGGCACGGTGGCTCACGCCTGTAGTCCCAGCACTTTTTCTAGGCTGAGGCGGGCAGGTCATGAGGTTAGGAGTTCAAGACCAGCCTGGCCAACATGGTGAAACCCTATCTCTACTAAAAATACAAAAAATTAGCCAGGCATGGTGGCAAGCGCCTGTAATTCCAGCTACTTGGGAGGCTGAGGTGGGAGAATTGCTTGAACTCAGGAGGTGGAGGTTGTAGTGAACTGAGACCACGCCACTGCACTCCAGCCTGGGCAACAGAGTGAGATACCGTCTCAAAAAAAAAAAAAAATTGTGCTATAAACATAACATTCTACAGGTCTTTGTTGAGTATAACTTCTTTTCATGCAAGTAGTTTTAGTTACCATGTAGAATATCTCAAATACAAGAAGAAGCAAATATATAAAAGATAATCAGTTTGTTTAAATATGAATGTCTACTAGCAGTAGCATTTATATATGGGTAGTTCTTTGATGTTTAAACATCATGTTATCTATGTGTTCTGACAACATAATACTTAAATCTAAGCTATTATATCTTGCTTAACTTTAAAAATATCTCTTAATCTTTTTACATGATGAAAAGCAAAATAGAGCTTTATAGTAATTAAAATTTTAATCCAGCAGATATGAAGAAAATAAAATGTTTTAATGGAAAATAAAATATAATCGATAACTTTGTTGTTGTTTCTGTTTGGTAAAGTAATTTATTAGAGGCAGGAGGCCAAAAAGGATGAGAAATAGTGCTTTTCTAAATGACTCCTTTGCCTTGATTTCATTTGTCTTCATGGCATCTCACTCACCTATTTCATTACAGGCGTGTTCCATCCACCACATCAGAACAATGTCGTATGTTTTTGTAAATGATTCTTCTCAGACTAACGTGCCCTTACTACAAGCCTGTATTGATGGGGACTTTAATTATTCCAAGCGGCTTTTGGAAAGTGGCTTTGACCCAAATATTCGTGACAGCAGGGGCAGAACAGGCCTTCACCTTGCAGCAGCTCGAGGGAATGTAGACATCTGCCAGTTACTGCATAAATTCGGTGCTGATCTTCTGGCCACAGATTATCAAGGAAACACGGCTCTTCACCTCTGTGGCCATGTGGATACTATCCAGTTTTTGGTTTCCAATGGACTCAAAATTGATATTTGGTAAGTTCTCTATGGTTTTAGAAGTCTAGTCATTTCTTCCCATTAGTCTCTCAGCTGATAGTCTTATCTCGGGTCTTTAGATTTTGTTTTCTCATTAATCAGTTGAAATAAGTTCAGAAAGGCATTGAAGACAGTGCAGTCCTGTTAGGCAAGTAAGGGAATGAGGGGCTGACCTCTAGGTTTTTGCTGAAGCAGCATATTTTTTTCTATGAAAATAGTGGGTAGTTTCTGCTACTAATTGTGTAGTGTTACAACAAGGGAAGAAGAAGAAAAGAACATTTGTTGAAAATCTATGAGCTGGACCCTGTTTACTTGTTAGCTCATTTAGTCCTCAGAATGAAGAGCTCTCACGATAGGTGTTTTCTTCATTTTACAGATTTGATAGTTAAGACAAAAAAGGATTGGACAAAGTTCACACAGTTTATAGAGAATTTGAAAAGATCACAGTTTATAAGGGACAGAGCTGGAATTTGAACCTAGTTCCGCTGACTCTAACGCTTGTGTGCCTTCTGTCATGTAATGCACCATGTGAACTTTGTAATCTCCCTGGAGTCCAAGATCCTTTTTATACTGAACAATTTGAGGAAGTCATGGGGCTTTTTGTTTGTTTTAGTGATACTCTGCTTTTTCAGTGGGAACGATGTCAAGTCACCTGTAAAACTGAGCTTGACCTTTAAATTACAGTTACACACTGCCCTAATTTATTGATGCCATAACGCCCCTAAATCTGAATAAGACAGTAAATGCTTCTGTTTCTGCAGGACACAATGGGGTAGGAATTGACTGCAGGATTTAATGTGGTTCTCTCCTTTTATTAGCGTTAAATAGCTGCGTGAACCACGGCAGCTTATTTGACATTTTTTTCTTAGACGTTAAAAAAAAGTACTCGTCTGATAAAATGTAAATATCAAATAAGAATGAGTTTAGAACTAGATTTATCCACTTTTTTTTTTTTTGGCTATATGTTCTCTTTTTCCTTTTCCCTGGAACTAAAAAAAAAAAAGAAAGAAAAACAAGGGTTAATTCAAAATTCAGCTCCACTGGATGTTTGGCTCAGCTCTGGGTTTTACTTTTGAGTTAATTGGACCCATCTTTTCCCCCCCGCCCCCAGTGATTTGTTTATTCTTCATAAACACTTTCTGTAGTACAATTCAGAAAAAAAATGGAGGCACACGGCTATAACGTCCACCACAATCTGCTGTTGAGGAGACATTCAGTGTGAGGATGGGGCTGGAGGTGGGGGACGTGTTTGGGTAAGAGGATAATGGCCTCTGTGATGAACTGTGCAGAAATCCCATCAGGCAAGGTCTGATTGCAGCCTGCTGGTCAAGGCTTATGGTAGAAAAGTTGCAGTGAGCCAAATACTCCTTTGGTTCCCCACGGCCCTAGGGTAGGTCCTAATTGGGCCCATTCTTTCTTCACTGAGATCTATACAAATGGGTACTAAAAATGGAACTGACAATGTAGTGTAACTGCTATGATGGCTTCTTTATTTTTATGAACTTTTTTTAGCAATCATCAAGGTGCTACCCCTTTAGTTCTGGCAAAGCGCAGAGGAGTAAATAAAGATGTCATCCGATTGCTGGAATCTTTGGAAGAACAGGAGGTAAAAGGATTTAACAGAGGAACCCACTCGAAACTGGAGACCATGCAGACAGCTGAGAGTGAAAGGTACTGGAAATTTTTTTTTTCTCTCACTGTATTATTCATGCTGGACTTGAACTCCTGGGCATTCCTCCTGCCTCAGCCTCCTGACTAGCTGGGACTAGAGGCACATGCAGCCACGCCCAGCAAGATAATATGATTTTTTAAGGGGAAAGTCACTTTAAGTACCTGGATTTGTAGTAACTTTGTGAACTTTAATATTCATTTGCTTTTAAGTGCAACTTGAACTTTATATAGGACCTTATGGCTGCAGATTACAATTGAGAAGCTATTAACAGAAAGTACTACATGTCATGTGCACATAATGTTCTGTTAGCCACCTGCTGTATTGACAGTACAAAGAAGAAATAGTAACAACTGAATCTAAGGGAAGGAAACTGGAGCTTTGGTTTAAGTACAGGTCACAAAAAGAATGGAATTTCAAAAAAAAAAGAGAAGTATAAGTAAAGCCAAGAACTTGGGCAATTTTAGAAAAGACCAAAAGGTAGTTTCATGGATAGGGAAGTGGACTGCTGAGAAACAAGAAAACAGGAGAGGGAAAGCACGATAGTATTTAACACATGCACAGTTCAGTAATGTGAAAGTGAAAGTGATGATCATATGAGTTGGAGCTAATGAAATTTGGACTCCTGTAAGTAATTGAAGCTAAGATGTGGTGACTGACCGGGTCTTGACTAGCTCATCATGTCTCATCTAGAAGCAATGGAGAACACAGTTCAGGAAGCTCCAAAAAGGTGGCAAACCATCTTTTCTCCTGACATCACTGGGCTCAATACGTAAAGTTAATAGGCCAGACTTAGTTCCAGTAGCATATAGTCTGATTGACCACCATGCAGTTTATACACGTGAAGGAAAAAGGATGCTGAGCTTCCATAGTCTCTTCCCAACATTCTCGGTAGGTTGTAAGTAGAATAAACAAGGGCCCACATCAGCTGTTTACCTAGTAGCTGATGGACTAGGACTTGGATTTAGAATCACATAGTCCACTTAGACCATTGGGATCCTTGTTTCTGTGAGTTCTAGATGAAATCCTCTCTGTTTTTCATAGCTCACCGTTCATTTGATTCCTTTGTACCTGTTTTTGCTTTCCTCCTCTCTGTGCCAGTTGATGTGCTCTTTGGGGACCATTAATTCCGCTCTGAAGCTTAGGTCTGTTTTGTTTAGATACTTTCAAGCACTTAGTACAGTCCTGAGGAAATCCAGGAGCTTTACTTCTGGAACAGTGCATACTCCTCATGAGTGATCACTGAAAGCTGACAGATAAACAAGAAGTCAGAGATGTATTTACAAGCCCTTTTTTTTCTCTCCTGTGTACTTTGGATTGACAGAATGGCATAAGCACTTTAACAACATTGAGTTAACTATTATTTGTTACAGATTTGTTCCTCCAAAATAACTTGAAATTTATTTTTATCTTTTTATAAAATAACATTAAGTACTTTAAGCTTCTTTACCATGAAAAACAGCCAAGAATATGTTTTTGTTTGGAATATTTTTAGGGCCTTTATTTTGTTAATAGCCAGTTTCTTGGCACCTCTTTAGCAGAAATATACTTTTGGCCTTAGTTTGCCTCAGTTGTGATTACTTACTAAGAAGTGATTAGTACAAAAAAATATTCCATTGGATGAGCAGTTGAAGTACTCCTGCTTCCTTCACATACCTGCCATTTCACTGCAGCATGAGAGTTTGTATTAATTGTAACACTGTGTAAAGCTCGTTTCTCAAAAATTGAGTTATTAACACTTTTATTGCCTAGTTTTCCTATCTTACTTCTACCCCTCAGTTTCATGGTAAAAATTCAGTGGTTGAAGTTTAAATCAGAAAGTTGAAAGGTAATGTCGTTAGGAAAATGCAGATGAGGACTACAGTGAAATGCCACTTCACACCCACTAGGATAGCTGCAATTAAAAAGATAATAACAAGTGCTCTGGAGGATGTGGAGAAATTGGAACCCTCATACACTGCTGATGGGAATGGAAAGTAGAACAGCGTCTTTGGAAAAGTCTGGCAGTCCTTCAAAAAGCTACACATAGAGTTACCGTCTGACCAGCAGTGCCACTTCTAGGAATATACCAAAGAAAACTGAAACATATGTCCACACAAAAGCTTATATATGAATGTTCATAGCATCATTATTCATAATAGCCAAAACGTGGACACCACCCAAACATCCATCAGCTGACGAAGGAATACACATCATCTGTTCATCCAGTGGAATATTATTAATGATTATTTTGTACTGATACATGCTACAGCATGGATAAATTTTGAAAACATGCTACATGGGAGAAGCCAGGCACAAAAGGCCACATATTATATGTTTCTGTTTATGTGAAATATCCAGAATAAGCAAATCCATAGAGACAGAAAGTAGACTAGGAGCTGGGAGAAGCGGCAATGGAGGAGTGACTGCTAATAGTACAGAGTTTCTGATAGAGGTGCTGAAAGTGTGCTGGAATTAGAAGAGATGGTTGTATAATTTTGGGAATATATGAAAAGCCACTGAATTGTACAGTTTCAAAAGGTAAATATTATGGGATGTGAATTATATCTCAATAAAAAGTAGAGGAAAAGGTTTAAAGAGATTGGCTAGCACATGGCATTATGGCATAATTGTGTAACAGCTTTTTCTAGAGCAGAAGATAAAGCAGGGTTTTAAATGTGTTTACTATAATATTTTTCATTTCTCTTAGGAGTCGCCCGAGACAGCACAACTTCTACAGGCCTTAGAAGGGACTATAAATCAAGTTAATGAAAAATATTTCCCCACTCCTCCATATAAACTCTTAAGTTTAATTCCTTTTTACTTTGTAGGTGTGGGATAACAAAAACAGTTTAGCTGTCACATTTTTTTAAAAAGGTACACACAAACACAACCCCCAAAGACAGTGTAGATACCACGTTTTTAAAAAAGGATTACACACACACCCCATTATGTTAGAATCAGATATTCCCTGGACAGTAGAAAGCATTTCATTGGATAAAGTCTTTATAGAAGATCCTGATTGGCAGCGCTTCATGAGCTCTGAAGAGCAATGAGAGAATGCTCATTGAATTTTCATTTTATACCTAACATGTTTGAGTATAAGGGCATGTCAACTCATAATCAGTAAATTTTACATAGGCCAAACTAAGCCTCTCCAGAACTTTGTTATCCATTTGTGGTTTTACTCTTTTAGGCCTTCTCAAAATTCTAATCTTACTTTTAAACTTGCTCTCAAGTTGTCCGTAATTACTGTATTGCTGTAGATTCCCACTGAAAACATCATCTCTTATTCAGAGAATAAACATGTTTTAATTATTTAAAAAAAAGTTTGGGTGTTAAGTAGACTGGCCCATTAGGAAGTCAGTTTCCCATGATCAGAGAAGACCTCTAATGATGGTAAAGGCTGAAGGACTTTTGTTTGATGGTATCAAGAAGTAAAATAAAGTTGTAGGTTAAAAAAATGCCAGTTTTGCATGTTTACTCATAGTTCATAGTGAATGAGACTCTAAGAGATTGTTTTATGGGAGTTAGGAAGGATAGTAATGAACTTTGATAACCAGTAGATAGTTGGTTCCTATGATCATGGTCATTGTGGCTTTAATCTAAATGATACCCTCTTATTGGGCCTGTATGTTGTGACATAACCATGGGTGCTCTTCCCTTAGTGCTTCCAAGTACCAAAGTCAGATGCAGTTTCTCTTTGTGGTAGTCATATTTCTCATTGATAAAGTTCTGAAAACCAGAATCAGTGTTTTTATGGTATTTGCACTACCTTATTTTCAATTAGACTAGCCTTTATGCAGAAGAGAATGAACATATTCTGTCTTATTGTACAAGATAGAACTAAAACCAGTAGGAAGAAACTATTAAGAATTCCTAATGACTAGGCCAGCTGTGGTGGCTCATTCCTGTAATCCTAGCACTTTGGGAGATCAAGGCAGGTGGATCACCTAAGCTCAGGAGTTCAAGACCAACCTGGGCAGCATGACGAAACCCTGTCTCTACTGAAAATACAAAAATTAGCCAGCCATGGTGGTGTGCACCTGTAGTCCCAGCTACTTGGGGGGCTGAGGCAGGAGGATTGCTTGAGCCGGGGAGGTGGAGGTTGCAGTGAGCCAAGATCACATCACTGCATTCCAGCCTGGGCGGCAGAGTGAGATTCTGTCTCCAAAAAAAAAAAAAAAAAAAAATTCTGATAACTAGACGAGTCCACATGGACAACAGGCTGAAGAGTAAGCTTCCATTATTAGAGAATTACACTTAAAGAAGGAATTCCTTCATTGGTCAGATTATTGAACTAAATTAATAAAAATTCCCTTTTAACTTTAAGATTCACACACACTATATAAGTGACTTTAGATTTACTCATCTTTCCCACCACTGTCCCCTCAAGCAGACGTTTGTTTTCTCAGTTCTAGGGCCTAGAAGTCTGAGATCAAGGTGTCACAAAGTTGGTTTCTTCTAAGGCCTCCCTGCTTGACTTGTAGATGACTGTCCTCTTCAGGTGTCATCACCTGCGTGTCTGATTATTCATATTAATACATTCTTAAATTATGAGTCTACCCTTTGAATCTTCTAAATTTAACATAACAATAATGTATTGTTAGAGATACGTGGTTTAATATCTTGATGGAAACAACTCATTTAACCTATTTCAAGACTTCTGCTCAGGACACCTTAAAAAAAATAGAGATGGGGTCTCGCTATGTTACCCAGGCTGGTCCCGAACTCCTGGGCTCAAGTGATCCTCCCTCCTTGGCCTCCAAAAGTGCCAGGATTACAGGCATGAGCCGCCATGCCCAACCAGGACCTTTTTAACAGAATTTTTAACTTGACTTTACTAAATTCTAAACCAAGAGAAACATACTCATTACCATTTAGCAATTTACAGTTTAGGATATATTGTTCAGATACATAAGCATGTAAGAGTGTATATATGTGTGTGTGTGTATGTGTGTATTTGGTCTTTTCTAAATAATAGTCCTATAGTTTTATGTTTTTGGAATTGCTGTGTTTTTTAATGCCCTTTTTGCTCTTTCTTCTTCCACAGTGCTATGGAAAGCCATTCACTCCTCAATCCCAACCTGCAGCAAGGTGAAGGGGTCCTTTCCAGCTTCCGAACCACGTGGCAGGAGTTTGTGGAGGATCTGGGCTTCTGGAGAGTGTTGCTTTTGATCTTTGTCATTGCTTTGCTGTCTCTTGGCATTGCCTATTATGTGAGCGGGGTGCTGCCCTTTGTGGAAAACCAGCCTGAACTGGTGCATTAAGGGAGCTCATGGAAGATGAGGCAATGAATTGCCTATTTCCTGGCTTCCAATGTTTGTTCTCAGTTTCTCAGAATTTTTCTTAGTGCAAAGCAGTGAGGGCGGTACATGTTTCTTTTTGCATTTTTAATTATTGTAATCCTTTTAGATAACGATGTGTTCATTTGAACTAACTACATATTATGATCAAGTATATTGCATCCTAACACTACCTCTGACTCAGCCTGACTTTGTAGGAAAACCTGCACATAGCCTTGTTTGGTAAAAACACAAATGACTAGAGAATGGAAGATAAAGGAAGAGGCTAGGAAGTCCTTGCTATCAAAACCTTATCCTAATATAGGACCAATTGAAGTATTCAAAAAGAAAAACAATGTCTTATATGATTAGTTTTTGTTGGTGGTTTTGTTTTCATTTATTTTTGCAAGAGCCACTTTTTATTTACTGTCTCTAGGGACAAGAGATAATTTAAAACTTGAAGTACTTTTTTCAAATCTTGTGCAGCAAATTAGTATTGTTAGAATCTATTTGGCTTATTTTAGTATTTTTAAGTCTAGTCACAAACCAAACAAAACTTTTGAAAATGAGCTATATTTTGTTCAAAGATGATTGATTTGATCTTATATTTATTTGTTTTTAGGTTAATTTTTGATTTTTTGTAAACTGCTTTGCTCGTTAATATCTGTGAAAAATAAACGAGTTCATTTTGTTCACTTTCCGATTTTCCCTAGCACCCTATTCATCAGAGATAACCATTCATCAGAATTACAGTCAGAAAATCCTTTTTCTATTGAAGAGTTAGCAGGGAAAAATAATTCTGATATTTAACTGTCATAAATCTGTAGTGCTATTATAGTGAAAAATTCAGTTCTATAAGCTAGCTGTGTTGTCACAGTTTTATCATAGTTCATAATTATTTCATGTGCAGTTCTATTTAGAGGCCCTGTTAGACTTTTAACAATCCCATCCATATCTGTAATTCTCTGATGGCAAGAATGGATGGAGCATTTCTGAGTTAACGTGCTGAACAGTATTGTACTGGGTGTCATAAACTCTTTATGAATGGTAATATTATGTAAATTGAAATCTGGCCCTCAAACTATATTGCAGCTTTCAGCAGTATGTTTGAAGGCCTCTTTTGTTAATGATCCTGTAATGTATGAATTATGTTCTTGAGTTATTAAAAAAGAATATGAAGGCTTGATAATTATTCATTGGGTAAAGTCAGGAAATTGTAGTGAAAGAACTAATGGTTTTGTTTTTTGGAATACAGGCACCTAAGCTATTGCTAATTGAATTGCTGCTAGAATTAGAAATTATGCTTTAGAATAGAATTGGTATTTCTGTGATTCTTTTTGCTTCTTGGTGTTTTCTCTTGTATCTGTATATCTAGTATTGAGGCTCGCTCTTTCATGTGGCTTTATCCTCTCTCTAATAGCTGTTGTAAAATTCCTGAGTAACTGGCTGCTTCAGGATCAGCTTGCAGAGTCTTGCTTTTAGGTTAGATACAAACAAAGTAAATCATAGTTGGTGTAAATACAGCAAAAAACAGCTGGCTTTAGAATGGAGAACACTACAATTCAAATTTGAAGTATATTCAGAAGAAAACTTTGCTTTACATTTGTTTGTAAATCTAAACAAATATGCAAAATTGGTCAAAATGTAAGTATATAGCATTTTTGAAGATTAATAGTTCCTTGTATGTGCTGATTTTGTATTCTATTCTCTGCATTCATCATTCAGGAATACTACCAATAAATGTATTTATATATCCCTTAATCATGATTTGTCTTTTTGTTTTTTTTTTTTTTAAGTGTATTATAGTTTTTCTTGTAATTTGGGGATTTTGTAACGGATTGCAATTAGCTGCTTTTTAAAACACAGCTTTTTTTCAAACCTAATGTAATAGGTATATTGAGTTTCATTTATGTTTGCCTTATAAATACTCAAACTAGTTTGAGTGAATTGCTTGTAGATTTAAGGGTGATGATAATAACTACCACAATTAAGCCCCTCCCAATTATGCAAGTTTTTAGCATGCCTCACCTCATTTTACCCTACGCTCCCTTGAGCACTACATGTCCCCAGTTTATAAGATGAGAAAATGGACACAGGGAAGGCTAAGTAACTTGTCCAAGGTCAAACAGGTAGGTCTTGGTAGAAGAGGGATTCCAGATTAAGGCTCCAGCCCCAATTATGCTTGCTCTTTCCTCCTGTCCCACTGTCTTTCATGAATCTGGAAATGGAACCATGCTTATTCAGAACCTCGCCTGATACCATTTCAGCAGGACATTACTAAATTTTCCACTCGTGGTCCTATATACTTACTTTTTTTCCTTTTTTACACATCTTCCCAACGATAGAAACTTTAATACTCAAAGTCCAACCCTGGCTTGTCAGAAAGTCTTCCACAGTTAACCGTACCTGACTGCCTCCTTCCCAACCCCTCCCTTCCCCACCACTTACCACACCCAGGTTTATTACTTGTATTTTGCATTCCTTCATCCGTTTCTCTGTAAACATGATTTTCTTTCTAACTTCTTTAATTGTAAGCTTCATGAGAGCAGGGACTTGGTCTATTTTTATAACCTCATCTGTCCACAGAGCATCCTGTAGAGCTCTTTGTACACAAATACTAATAACATTACTTCAATACCTGTAGCTATATTTTTTCTTTTCAGGTTTAATAGCTCTTTGCCTTTTATGCATCCCC
>NW_012108364.1:103814-154963 GCF_000951045.1 Mandrillus leucophaeus
TTATAGTGAAAAATTCAGTTCTATAAGCTAGCTGTGTTGTCACAGTTTTATCATAGTTCATAATTATTTCATGTGCAGTTCTATTTAGAGGCCCTGTTAGACTTTTAACAATCCCATCCATATCTGTAATTCTCTGATGGCAAGAATGGATGGAGCATTTCTGAGTTAACGTGCTGAACAGTATTGTACTGGGTGTCATAAACTCTTTATGAATGGTAATATTATGTAAATTGAAATCTGGCCCTCAAACTATATTGCAGCTTTCAGCAGTATGTTTGAAGGCCTCTTTTGTTAATGATCCTGTAATGTATGAATTATGTTCTTGAGTTATTAAAAAAGAATATGAAGGCTTGATAATTATTCATTGGGTAAAGTCAGGAAATTGTAGTGAAAGAACTAATGGTTTTGTTTTTTGGAATACAGGCACCTAAGCTATTGCTAATTGAATTGCTGCTAGAATTAGAAATTATGCTTTAGAATAGAATTGGTATTTCTGTGATTCTTTTTGCTTCTTGGTGTTTTCTCTTGTATCTGTATATCTAGTATTGAGGCTCGCTCTTTCATGTGGCTTTATCCTCTCTCTAATAGCTGTTGTAAAATTCCTGAGTAACTGGCTGCTTCAGGATCAGCTTGCAGAGTCTTGCTTTTAGGTTAGATACAAACAAAGTAAATCATAGTTGGTGTAAATACAGCAAAAAACAGCTGGCTTTAGAATGGAGAACACTACAATTCAAATTTGAAGTATATTCAGAAGAAAACTTTGCTTTACATTTGTTTGTAAATCTAAACAAATATGCAAAATTGGTCAAAATGTAAGTATATAGCATTTTTGAAGATTAATAGTTCCTTGTATGTGCTGATTTTGTATTCTATTCTCTGCATTCATCATTCAGGAATACTACCAATAAATGTATTTATATATCCCTTAATCATGATTTGTCTTTTTGTTTTTTTTTTTTTTAAGTGTATTATAGTTTTTCTTGTAATTTGGGGATTTTGTAACGGATTGCAATTAGCTGCTTTTTAAAACACAGCTTTTTTTCAAACCTAATGTAATAGGTATATTGAGTTTCATTTATGTTTGCCTTATAAATACTCAAACTAGTTTGAGTGAATTGCTTGTAGATTTAAGGGTGATGATAATAACTACCACAATTAAGCCCCTCCCAATTATGCAAGTTTTTAGCATGCCTCACCTCATTTTACCCTACGCTCCCTTGAGCACTACATGTCCCCAGTTTATAAGATGAGAAAATGGACACAGGGAAGGCTAAGTAACTTGTCCAAGGTCAAACAGGTAGGTCTTGGTAGAAGAGGGATTCCAGATTAAGGCTCCAGCCCCAATTATGCTTGCTCTTTCCTCCTGTCCCACTGTCTTTCATGAATCTGGAAATGGAACCATGCTTATTCAGAACCTCGCCTGATACCATTTCAGCAGGACATTACTAAATTTTCCACTCGTGGTCCTATATACTTACTTTTTTTCCTTTTTTACACATCTTCCCAACGATAGAAACTTTAATACTCAAAGTCCAACCCTGGCTTGTCAGAAAGTCTTCCACAGTTAACCGTACCTGACTGCCTCCTTCCCAACCCCTCCCTTCCCCACCACTTACCACACCCAGGTTTATTACTTGTATTTTGCATTCCTTCATCCGTTTCTCTGTAAACATGATTTTCTTTCTAACTTCTTTAATTGTAAGCTTCATGAGAGCAGGGACTTGGTCTATTTTTATAACCTCATCTGTCCACAGAGCATCCTGTAGAGCTCTTTGTACACAAATACTAATAACATTACTTCAATACCTGTAGCTATATTTTTTCTTTTCAGGTTTAATAGCTCTTTGCCTTTTATGCATCCCCCGCAACAAGCTGCAGGTGTGAGCTGTGTTTGGTCCTCCTTCCACAGCGCGTCTGTAGCTTGATGAACTAACTATACAGGCTGGCAGTGTGGAGACCCCACACCTGTGGAGCATACAGGCTTCTGATCAGCGGCACCTGCCATAAGTTTACCGCTTGGTATAGAAGCCCAGGAACAATGTTCACCTGCCACTGCTGCTGTTTTGGTTTCGATGTTTTTATTTCAAAACCAGGCCTCAGTCTTTGACTTGTGAAATTGTTTATGCATGTATCAAAGTGCTTTCAGCTGCAAGAACCAAAATCCAAATTCAAAACAGCTTACCCCATAGGAAATGTATTTGTTTATGTAACTGGAAGTCCAGTCACATAAAGCCCATTTACATAAAAAGGTAGGGTAGACCCCAAGGGTGACATCATCCAGAATCTTTAGCCCAGTTCCCTTGTGCTCTTGCCTTGCCCTCTTTGTTGACTGCTTCCTCCGACTGGTTCTGTGATGAGTACAGAATTTTTAGACATCACATCCATTTACAACCACGTAGAGAAGAGACTGTCTTTCCTGTGACTCCCTCTTAGGGGACTTTGATGCAAACTTAAGCTGTTTCATTGGCTGACATTATATCACATACCCCATTCTCACACCAACCAATACCCTCCACAGGTTGACTTAGGCCTGGATTGATGAACCAGTCATTGGCAGGGGTGGGGTTGGTAGAATTCATATGTTAGGCTTGGACTAATGGTTTTAGAAGTGATTGGGGCCACTCCTGGCAATCAGTGGGCAGGGACCATAGTTGTTTTACATCCCACAGTACATGGGACAGTTCAGCCTAACAAAGGATTGTTCTACATCCCACGTGATTCTTGAATGTTCTGCTGGACATTCAAGTGTTTAGAAAACAATTTTAGATATCTGAACCTAAAACCCAGCCATTTCACATTTTAAAACAAGATATTATTTGGTATAGTGTTAATGTATCATAAATTTTCCAAGAATACAGCCACAAGATAATTAAGGGAAGATTCGACTTCATTTTGTTCAAAACTTTATCAAGAATTGCACCGCTTTTTAAAGATCTTGTTATTGACAGCAGTGCTATTTATACTTAAGTCATCAACATAATTCTACTACAGATATTAAATGATTTTGCTGTTTCTTCTAATGTAGTTGGGCCTGAGCATTTACATATTGAAATATACATTTTATTATAAATTTCTTTCCCTTTATTTTGTGTTTCTATTACATAATTTATGTGAAATCATTTTATTGATTTTGACAATTGTTAACTCCTACTTATCTGAGACCCATCGTATAGCTTAACTTATTTAATCTTTTTTAAGACAGAGTCTCACTCTTTCACCCAGGCTGGAGTGCAGTGGTATGACCTAGGCTCACTACAACCTCCGCCTTCTGGGTTCAAGCTATTCTCCTGCCTCAGCCTGCCTAGTAGCTGGGATTACAGGTGTGCATCACCACGCCTGGCTACTTTTTGTATTTTTAGTAGAGATGGGGTTTCGTCATGTTGGCCAGGCTGGTCTTGAACTTCTGACCTCAAGTGATCTGCCCACCTTGGCCTCCCAAAGTGCTGGGATTACAGACGTGAGCCACTGCGTTCAGCCTTATTTAGTCATCTTGATGTAACTTTTCCAAATAGTATATCTTGGAGTGAACACCAGGAAGTAGCTTTTCCCAAAGTTAATAGAACATTTTGGGAAAATGAGGCCAGTGTCTGATTAAACTACCTTTAAAATTGTTCAGGACGAAGCAATTCCAGCTGTGCTAAAGTAGGACTTTGGGATGAGGTTCATTCCTTTGTGCTCCAAGTAGATTCAAAACTATTTTCTAGGGGGGGATCTTGGCCTTGGCTCCCCTCGAAGCACACATAGGCTGGCATTCTGTTCTGTTGCCCAATCTTGACTTTTCACAGCACAACCAGACTGCTCCACAGCCAGAGGCATAGGTGTCTGCATTCACCTGGGGACAGAGATTTGGCCATACTCCTTAGATGTCAAGGACTACAATCTGGAGTTCCTCATTACCTAACACTCCTTAAAAGCTTAGCTGATAACAGTATTTAGAGAGTATTGCTTGGAGGATGTTTTAGAGCAACACTGTCCAATCAAACTTGGCAACGTTGAAAATTTCCTATATGCTGTCCAATGCAGTAGCCGCTTGCCACCTGTGGCTGTTTAAATTACATTAGAAATTCCTTTCTTCATTATATTAGCCACATGTCTAGTACTTTTGGGCAGCACAGGTAAAGAAGATTCCATTTTTACAGAAAGTTCTCTGGGACCACACCGTTGTAGAAACTGCCTTGAGTTCAAGTCAGGTCAGTGGAGAGCTGGGTACTTGAACTGTGCTAATGGTAGTGCCCAGCCCAAATGCTTTTACTGAACTTTTCATTAATAAGTGGTAATGCTATACTTACTAACTCAATCTCCACAAATGCTGTTCTTATCTGCACCTCACCATTAGAGAAACTACGGCACATGAGGCAGGTTTGAATAGCATGCCCAAGGCAACATGACCAGTAAGCGGCAGAGCTGGGATTTGAACTCAGCAATATGGAACTGGGGTCTCTTGTCACCATCATGCTGTTATGCCTGTCTACTTAGTTGTGATGCGATTGTCTTAAAGTGAAAATTGCATTCTACCCTGTGGATTGGACCACTGGATCTATAAAGGAAAGCTACTGAGGATACTGTTGGCACCATTCTTTATGAAGACCCCTGACAGGGAACTTTTGTTTCTTACTGCACACAACTGCATTTCTGCTGAGCAGTTACCTTACTTTCATTTTATGTTCTCTAGGAGTTGCGTAATGGATCAGGTAGAATTTGTCTTTCACACTGGATGCCGAAAAGCTTAACGCTAAATTTGGGTTTCACCACAAGCAACTGTAATATACGTCATTATGATGATTTACTAGAACCTCATTCCTATGTATTTTAAATCCTCATCTTTAGTTTTATTTTCTCATTCTAAATGTTCACTTTAGCCTACTTAAGTTATTTTTAGATTATGATGGGGCGTGGTGGATAGTTAGACAGCTATTAGTATGAGTTGATATGACTACCATAAAATTACTTTTTGATTTCTGGAACATAACAGCAGCAAATGTATTGACCTTTTGCAATTTGAAACAATACTTTGTTGCCTCATAATCAAAATGTAGTTATGGTTTCTAGCGTACCTGGAAATGTCAGTTTACCTTATTTGTGTCTTTCTGTGTTCCAAAAAAGTATTTATGTTCAGCTGAATAAACAGATCTTATTCTAAACTATGGAAATCAAATGATCTGAGTTCTATTCTAGCATTCTGATGAATCATTTGAATGAAGCCTGAAAAATGAACATTAACAAGTTACTGGAATCATAGAATTTTAGAGCTGGGGCATTAGAAGTCATCTGGAGTAGAGAGGGATGGGGAGACCAAGGGGAACTGAATCACTATGGTCCCATTCTTAGGAAAGGAGCAGAACCATTATTTGAATCCAGACACAGTCTGTTGCTCTTCCCTCTTCCATACTGCCCCTCCCTCACATGCTGCCATCACCAGCCCCCCACCTCAGTGTGCCATTCTAAATATTAAAATTGTAATAGTCTGGTGTGTTCTGTGTACTTTCATAGGCCAAATACAGACTGATCTTGATCTTTTCATCAAACTGATAGTCATAGCTGAGGATGTGGATTTCTGTAACCTAGTTTCTATTTTTGTGTTAACAGGAGACTCACTCTAAACTTACCTTCTCTTGATGAAAAATTTTCTTTTGAGAAACTCTGCCACTTCTCAAAAAAAAAAAAAAAAAATCCATTTCAATTAATGCACTTTCTCTGTAAAGCACCTTGAACCATGGAAATACTGTGAGCAAGCTGAGCAACAGGCCCCAGGGTTTCAAGAGCAGACATGATGTTACCACATTTTGCACTGGCTAGTCACGAAACTTTTCTTAATAGGAAAGCAATTATTTATTCAAGCTCATTGTCTGCTGCATACTTTTGATTCATGTTAGAAGATCAATGGCTGCAGGAACGCTTGTCAACTTAAGCCCTGGGATTATAAAATGCCTTTTTTGATGGCATTAAAGAAAAAATTTACTGCCTGTTTCTCCAGTCTGCCAGAGATGTCTTCAAGGTATTAATTAAGCTCTTCAATGTTTTCCTCTGTATCCTTTGCCACATCTTTAGAAGCATCTCTGAAAAGGCAATGAAATATGTGTGAAGATGGGGGAATAGGGCTTGGCATGGTGGCTTACGCCTGTAATCCCAGTACTTTGGGAGGCCAAGGTGGTTGGATCACTTGAGGTCAGGAGTTCAAGACCAGCCTGGCCAATGGTGAAACCCCATCTCTACTAAAAATACAAAAATTAACTGGGTGTCGTGGCACGCGTCTGTAGTCCCAGCTACTCAGGAGGTTGAGACACGAGAATCACTTGAGTGAGCCCCAGGAATCACTTGAGCCCCAGAGGTGGAGCTTGCAGTGAGCTGAGATTGCAGCACCGCACTCCAGCCTGGGCGACAGAGTGAGACTCTGTCTCAAAAAAAAAAAAAAAAAAAAAAAAGGAAGAGGAAGAGGAAGAACACTTAGGATAAAAGTATCATTGTTTCTGCTTAGGAATCACTTTTTTCAGGATGTTGAATAGATTCTTCTCCCTTTTTTCCATAGAGATTTATTATTGTTTTGTTGTTTTTAATTTGGATTATTTTTTCATGTCTGAATTAGTTTAAGAATCAATTTAAACATAAGCTCTGACCTAGGGAAATTTCTACTTAAAATACACAATAGTAAATCTTCTAAATTAAAAAAAATAGATAAATATTTGCTGGAATCATTACAAATTAATGTTTGCGTATATTATTTTATGGATAGATACATCTTGGCAAATTTCAATGGTTTTCTTCTTTTTCACAGTATCCCTTTATGTACAATTTTATGGTATGCAACATCAGCTTTACAGAATGCTTTTGTGTTTTTATGTGTCCCTAGGCCAAATTACTTTTTGGAGGTTCAAGAATAATTGCTAGCCTAATTCTCTTGCATCTTTATATCATAAATTGCAAGTAGGAAATGTGGCATTGAAGAGTTAGTTATTTCTCCCTATGATTGGGCTATGAGAAGATTATTCTCTGCCACAATAAAAGTTGCTCCTTTTCTTTGGGGATTAATTTCTAAATTTGAAGACTCCGGGTCACAGTTGTCTGGACCGTTTCACCGAAATTTCAGCCCATAAGAAATAAAAATAGATTTTGAAGTAGTTTCTAGGTCACTGGCACAGAAAGCTGGCAAAAAATCTGTAACTTACTTTGGATAGTCCTAGTTAGTACAATTCCACCAGCACAGTCTGTTCTTTTAGATTGTGATTCAAGTTTAGGAGAAAAGAAAATTTAGAGATCCTTAAATGTTACCCTAACCCCAAAAGTGCTTTTGCATTCTTACACTAGAACTTTAGTTTGGGTAATTCTCTTTGTAGATCCCCTGATTTAGGGTAAAGGTAGGCATATTTAACCAGCTAACAGTTCTATATTTCACCTTATTGAACAATCCACATTTATTTGTTATTTTAGGTAAGTTCCAATTTTGGATCAGACAGTGGAGGCTGTGGTTATACAAGAAAACACGTAGACTTGGAGCCAACAAATCCTGACTTAATATGAACTGACCTTGGTCAAATACATTTTCTGAATCTGTTTTCATGTTTAAAACAAATAATAGCAACCTCACAGACGTATCATGATTAATAAAAATAATAATTATGTTATTTAAGTGCTGCATGTGTACTAGGCCCTACCAGCATTTATACTGTTATTATCCCCATAAAGAAAGTGAGGCTTCAGAAGTTAAGTATGTATCCTAAAGTCAGGGGGTAGAGTCAGTTTTGAAACCAGATTCTGCCTAACTCACTCCAGTGATTTTGTGCTCAACTATTATGCCATCCATGGTGCTTCTTTGAAGGAAGACCCACATCTGAAAGGACCTGGTACTCTGTAGGGACTGGATGTCTGTTATGTGTGTTTTATTGACTAAACTCCAGCTTCTTATGGTCAACTCATCTACATACTATCTCAAAATTTCTGATATGCTAAAGAAGTATTAATAACTACATTATCAGTTACAAATCTTGTTCGTGGTTTTTCATAGCAATGGCCTTATAAGAGCCCATGGAACCTTCCAGGTATCCTCTCAGGAACTCTAGCAGTCTCTTCTCAAGAAAGCCTCAATAGAGCCCAGAGACCTTTCTAGTGATGGGAGAAGGAAAATGCCCGGGCTTCTAACCCCCGAACTGGCCAATCTCAGGTTTACATTGAACAGGGAAGTGTATACTTTTTAACCAATCATGAAATTTTCCAATGCCCAATGCACATCCTGTGACACTCAAGAGGATGATTTTGATTGAGTTCCATGAGCAAAAATCCAAATATTGGTAGTCACCATTGCAAAATTCAAAAGGTATTCCTCTAATAGAACTGCTGTCAGAGCTAAGAGTCAGTGAGAATTATGGAAGCTTATATTTTCTTTCTGGTTGAGATTATTTTTTCTGTTTAGGAAGCATGAAACTGTTCTCTCACGATTTTTGACACTATAAGACCCTAGAACTGTGGTGACATCATCTTGCCTAATTACAAAAGAGTTCTAATGGCTGAGCTCAGAAATCCACTCAACTTCTTATAATCTTCAAAAAGTATGTGTTGGTCACAAGAAACAGGAATGCACTACATCCTCAATGAACACCTTCAGCTATTGTCTGGTCATCATTCTGGAATTCTCATTCTGGGAAGTGCCAGTCCCAGTCCCCAGTGGAGAGAGCTCTATCCTGTTTCTCCTTGACAAATTCTACACCTTTTCAAGGCCTGCCCTGCCCTAACCTTGAGCTGCAGGTGGAAGAGAGGCTTGAAGGTAAGCAGCCGCCTTGCTCCCTACACCTGGCTCAGAGAATGCTATAAATACCAGGGTCCTGGAGCTCCCCACCTTCGAGATGATGCTGTTCTACAGACCAAACACCTGACCTTGCTCAGAATGCAGTTTCTGTTAAATAAACAGGCTCATCCATTCTCACTATAAAGAAGTTATTCCAATTCCAGAGTTATGTGGCAGAGCCTCCTTACCCCCTTTCTCCTACTGATTGAAATTCTTTGTTGTCTTTTTGTTTGTTTAAGATAGAGTCTTACTCTGTAACCCAGGCTGAAGTTCAGAGGCATAGTCTCAGCTCACTGCAGCCTCCGCCTTCTGGGTTCAAGTGATTCTTCTGACTCAGCCTCCTGAGTAGCTGGGGTTATAGGCATGCGCCAGCCCACCCAGCTAATTTTTGTATTTTTAGTAAAGATGGGGTTTCACCATTGTTGGCCAGAATGGTCTCGAACTCCTGACCTCAAGTGATCCACCCGCATTGACCTCCCAAAGTGCTGAGATTATAGGCGTGAGCCACCATGCCCAGCTGAAATTCTTCATTGTCTTTAACGGAAACCTAATGACTCAGCCAACAGCCTAACTTTGGTTTATTGGTTTACAACTGTTCAAATAACATTCCCAGCCATGGAATAAATACAGACAGTCAACTTATTTCAATGTCAACCTTTTAAAATAGGTACATGTATATGATGTTTTTTGTCATTTAATTTGGATAAAATAAGTAGTAACGGGAAACACAGCGCTTCTGAGTTACAAGAATAGATGTGAAAAGATGAGATGCCATGCCTACCCTCAGCCAGCACCCCACAGGACACACACACACACACACACACACACACACACAACTTGGTGATAACCTCACCATTTACCAGATGCATAAGAAAATAAACAAGGCACTCCTTGTCACAGATACTCACTCTTTGGTGACTGCGAGGCAGAAGAGTGTGGTGGTGAACACAGGGGTCTTGCAATCAGACAGACCTGGGTTTGGATCCTCAGCCTACATTATGAGGGAGTGGCCTTGGGCAGGTTACCTACCTCCGCTCCCCTAGCCTCAGGTGCACCATCTGTTCAATGGTGCACTTCCTGACTCAGCTCATCATCTGTTACATGTGAATAGTAATGCTAACCAGGGGATCAGCTGCAATGTGTAAGCCGCTCAGCGCTGGTGTTGGTGCACAGCAGCTCTCAATAATCAATGTAATTATATGATTACTTCCTCTAGGCCAAGCACAATCTAGAGCTCTGCCTTGTGCTGCATTTGGAAGCATTTATTTGCTGAAAGACAGGCCAACCTCTATTCCTGTGTAATTGGTTAGGTCTGCAGGCACTGGGTAATTGGGTTCCCAGATGGCTTCAGCTCTTCTTTGAGCTTCCATTAAATAATACTTTAATTATTAGCTCAAGAGGACATTGAACACAGTCCCTGCCAATCTTCCCAGCCTTCCCTATCGGAAGCCAGGGACAGTTGTGGAGGGGCAGGACCCTTCCTGTGAGCGTTGAGAACTGAGATGGGCTGGGGAGAAGCAAGCCCATGCTTTCTGGTTCTATATATTTATGATTGTATCTGGTCCTGGCACATCTCTGCAGCTTAACAGAACTGGGATTTTTTTTTTTTTAACCTTCCCCACATTTACAGAGAAGGACATTGAGGCTTGGACACTTTGCAAGACAAGATAGAAGCTGAGTCCAAGCCGTCTAACCTCCAGGTCAGTGTCCTGGGCTCCTGAGCCTCAGAAGGCAAGAAAGAAGGGACACAGACGTCAGCGTCCCTGATGGATGGGGCTGTCTCCGTCACGACTTGTGTCATGGAGCATTGTCACAAAGCTCTGCAGTTAGGAGGCAGAGCGACCTGCTACCACCTGTCCCCTCCTCTCCAGTCCTGCCCTGCAGGCAGCCCGGGCACCTGCTGTCTTCCTGGCCTCCCAGATCCTCAAGACGGAGCTCCAGGAACTATCCCTTCCTCCGCCTGGGCAGGATGCCACCTTCACAAGGCAAATCACATCCATTTGATCTTGAACAAAAGGCTGCCGTGGTGTCTGAAATGACAACCCCCAGGCGGGTGATGTCATGCTGTTTTGTTTGTCTCCATGGACTGTGTGGATCCAATTTCAGTTGTGAAGAAAACGGTCTGGGGAAAAAAGTTACTTCATTCGGAAAATTCCGAGAAGCCATAAATACAGCTTGCAGCTGAGGAAAGCACTTTCACACTCAGACAATGGATTTGGGTGGAAGAAAAGACTTCCCACCCCCAAGGCTGAGCCCCTTCACTCTCACCCATCGCCACTGGCAGCCCGCTTCTGCCAGCAGATAGACGTGTGCATGGTTCTGGCAAGATCTCAAGCAATCCCCTTCCCCAAGGAGACTCTCCATGACCCAGTGGCAAGTTGGCAGGAGATGTGTTTTCCCTGGTTCTCATCCTAAATTGTCTCCTGCCCAGAGTCCATCCCTCAAGTATCGGGCACTTCCCTCTCGTAAATGGTTGACCAGCATCTCTGAGTTGCTGTTAAAGCAAATGTAAAATAACATTTTGTTGTTTTCATTTCTTATTCGCTCTCTAGCCTTGCAATCTCTAGTGAATCCTTTTTGCCTTTCTTACTCTTTTCTTTTTTCTTTACACTTGGCACGGTGAGAAAGAGGCAGAAACAGAGGGTCAATGTTATTGCTCTTTTCATGAGAAACTTAGCGTATAATTCCCAGTCCAGATCTTCAGCCCTAAGTCAGGAAGGAATCGTCCCTGCTGGGAAAGACCAGGGCCAGAAAGCTTAGATCCAGGGGGCAACTTTTCTAGAGATGTTGCTCCCTGGATTCTCCCACTTTATTTTTTTAATCTCATAAAAACAATATGGCAAAATAACAGAATCTTGGAAGACAGGAGAAAGTCTCTCTAGACCACCCCTCCTTTCATTACTTGTCTTCCTGGTGCCACGTCCTGTTGGCCACTGAGCTCCTCTCTGTCTTCCCTGCTCCCCTGTGACTCCTAGCTTTGTTAGGGCACCCTTCTCCCCTGGGCCTGGCCTCCAGGAAGTTGCAGCTCCACGGCATTCCCCAGGCTCTCAGACTCATCTTTCCTGAAACTCTCCCACAGCCTCTTATATCCATCCCCAAAACAGTTCCCAGAGTCAATGGGTCCCTTGCGTTTAGTCCTCAGAACACAAAGCCTCCCTCCCTTCGCCTACAAACCACACAGATCTCTGGGCAGCATGTGCAGTGTCAGTGCCTGACCATTGCTGGGGAGGAAAACTTTTCTTCTATGCTCTTACATTCAGTGTTTAGGGGCCTGTACATTAAAGTGACAAAAGACAGATTAGCAAAAGAAAAAGCCAGGCATGGTGTGGCTCATGCCTGTAATCGCAGTGACTCTGGAGGCTGAGGCAGGAGGATCACTTAAGCCCAGGAATTCAAGGCTGCAGTGAGCCCTGATCATGCCACTGCACTTTAGCCTGGGTGACAGTGAGACCCTGCCTCCAAAAAAAAGAGAAAAAAAGAAAACATACTATTGTTCAAATTTGTATGTACATGAGATTTCACACACACACAAAAGCTGAGGAGGTTAGAATCTGGGGCTCATATGCCATCTTAATAGGGAGTGGGCAGATGCAGAGGGGAACTTCTACGTGACCAAACAACTTAGGAAAAATAAATAGATTCTTAGGTGACTCCACGGGAAGTATGTATTGTCTCCATGGACTGCGAGGATAGTTTTGTGACAATATCTGTTCAGGCAATTTCTTATCCAGGTGATACCTTGTGTTGACTTATCTTCAGTGATAAGAGTCAATCTTCTCTTCTTGTGAAATTCCTGGGAAAGGGATTTATTATGGTTGAATTCTTTGGGGAGGCTTTGCATTTAGGAAGATAAGGGGAGTTCAGGAAGAGCCTCTTCCTGCAGCTGTTGATTTTCAAATGTCCAGCTCAAAATACTCCGCATGGTCCTGTGGCATACTGCAGACCTCTTCAACCTGCAAGTCTTTCCTCTAGAATACCCTGCCAGCCACCAGCAGCCTGTCCACAGGCTGAGCTCAGGGCCCAAGCTTTGCTCCTCTTCCAGGCCTGTACTGACACTGGCCCAGGTCTGATCAGGCACCCAGACCCCAGTTCCATGGCTGCCCGTGTGAGCTTCAGTGGGCGACCCACCACGTGTGCCATGTTAGGAGGGAAGCTTAGGGAAGGGAGGCTGGAGCCAGGCTCATTGAATCCCCAACTCCTCACCCAGCTCCTGGCATACTGTAGGAGTTCAATAAATGTCTGAGGAACAAATGGAGGAGACTCTGAATGTTTTGTGAGGGCTTCCTCAGGCAAAGCATCACAAGATGATATAAGGATACAAAGCAAAAGCTTTTAAAGAAAGCCTCATTAACTGAGTTAGTCATGTTCTGAAGTGGCTTTTATCTTAATGGAATTTCACTGTATCTCAGTATTATTTGAAGTAAAGGAGCCATCAGTTTGGGTTTAGGAAATGTGGATTTTCAGGGTCTTGGGATTTGATGTCTAGATGTGAGTTGTTTTTCCTTATACACCAGAACCATTCTGTAGAAATATAATGCAAGCCACTGATATCATTTTAAATTTTCTAGTAGTCACATTAAAAGAGTAATAAGATACAAGCGGCTGGGCATGGTGACTCATGTCTGTAATCCCAGCACTTTGGGAGGCCTAGGAGGGAGAAATGTTTGAGCCTAGGAATTCGAGACCAGCCTGGGCAACATATTGAAACCTCCCCGCCCCCTCAATCTCTACAAAATATCAAAAATTTGGCCAGGTGTGTTGGCATACACCTGTGGTCCCAGCTACTCGGAGGTTGAGGGGGGAGGATTGCTTAAGCCCAGGAGGTCGAGGCTTCAGTGAGCCACGATCCCACCACCACACTCTGGCCTGGGTGACAGAGTGACACCCTGTATCAAAAAAAAAAAAAGAAAGAAAGAAAGAAAGAAAAGAAAAAGAAAGAAAGAAAGAAAGAAAAGAAAAAGAAAGAAAGAAAGAAAGAAAGAAGGAAAGAAAGAAAGAAAGAAGGAAAAAGAAAGAAAGGAGGGAGGGAGGGAGGAAAGAAAGAAAGAAGGAAAGAAAGAAAGAAAGAAAGAAAGAAAGAAAGAAAGAAAGAAAGAAAGAAAAGAGAGAGAGAAAGAGAGAAAGAAAAAAGAAAGGAAATAAGAAAGAAGAAAGAAAGAAGTGAACTTAATTTTAATCATGTATTTTATTTAACCCAATATACCCAAAATAGTATTGACATGTAATCAATATTTAAAATTATTAATGAGATATTTTACATTCCTTTTTGTACTAAATCTTTGAAATTTTACCCTTTCAACACATCTCAGTTGGGACTGGCCAAATAAATACTCAGTAGCCACATGGCCAGTGGCTGCTACAGTGGACAGTGCAGTCATAGACATATGTCGTCTGAGTATTCCTGGAAGGTCCCCGAGAACTATGACGCTAAGCAGTGGGCAGTGGCTCTGAACACACAGCTGCAACCTAGCGAACCAGAGGCCCAGGTCTGTCTGAGGTCACGAGGCACAACCAAAGATAATGCAGGAAGAGTCCAGAGCCTCTCTCAATTCTCCCAGTCCTGGGACAGGGCAGGATCCCTCCAGATCCACCTTTTCTCTATCGTCTCAGTCTGCTCAGACCTGGGCTAACAGGCCAGAGGTAGGAAGTGTGCCCCTGCTGGTGAAACTTTATTACTTCATTCAACAAGTACCTACTAGGCAGCTACTACGGACCAGGCTCTGCTCTAGGACTTGGGATACAGCCGTGAACAAAACAGTTGCCTGCCTTTGAGTAGATAGACAATGAAAAGTAAACAAAATAAATAAGCAGATTGAATAATGTACTGTAAAGTAGTGAGTGTTGTGAAAACAAAGGAAAAATAAAACAAGGTAAGGAAATAAGAAGTGCTGGGAGTAGGGCAGGTTACATTAAATTCTGCGGTCAGAGCTGGCCTCAGGGAGAAGGTGAGATTTGAGAAGTTTGAATGCACAGGGTTGAAGGAAGTGAGCGAGATGGTCAGGAGCGTACCCAAAACAGAGAGAACAGCTAGAGCAGAGGCTGTCAGGTGGGCAGGAGCACAACCGACATGATCGAGAAACTACAAAAAGACCTGAATGTCTGGAGAAGACTGGGCAAGATGAGAGTGTTGGGAGCTGAAATCACAGAGGTAAGGTATCAGGAAGGAGAGAGCAGATTACTTAGGGCCTTGCAGGCCATTGCCAGGGCACTAGCTTTAATTTTGGGAGAAATGAAGAATTGCTATGTGATTTTGAATGTAGTAGCAGTGAAAATGCCGAAGGATCAATGGATTGTGTATGTATTTTGAAGGTAAAGCTAGTGGGGCATGAGAAAGGGTAGTCAAGGATGACTCCTAGATTTTTAATTTGAGCAAATTGCAAGATGCCAGCCCAGGAAAGGCTACAGCAGGGACAGGTTTAAGGGAGAAGATCAGTTCGGTTTGGGACATGTTGGGTTAGAGATGTCTATTCAACATCCAAAGAGAAATGCCAAGTAGGCCATTGGAATTATGAGTCAAAATTTAGGAGAAGGGCCTGGCTAGAGATAGAATTTCTCAATCGTATTGGAAATTCTCAGCATATAGGTGGAATTTATAGCCCTGGGACTTGGTGAAATCATCTGAGGAGGGAGCACAGAAAGGGGAATCCTGAGGCAGCCAACATGAAGGAATTGTGGAGAGGTAAGGAGAATCAGCACAGAAGATAGAAGAGAAGTAATCAGAGGTAGGCGGAAAACCGACAGACTGCTGTGTCCTGGAAGCCAAAGGAAGAAAAAGGAGTCAACAGTATGGAATGCTCCTGACAGGTCAAATAAAATGTGAATGGGAAATGGGAACTAACCATTGGATTTAGCAACATGGAAGTCACTGCCGCCTTGATGAGAATGGTTTGTTTCCACGGCACAATGAGAATAGAAGCCTGGCTGGGGTGGGCTTCAGAAAGAATGTATGGGGTAGAAGTGGAGACAGTGAGTATCAACAGCTCTTTCAGGAGTCTTGCAAAAGGGGAGCTGGCAGGGTAAGCGGGATCAAACAAAGCTTTTCAGAAAATCAACCTTATTAAGGCATAATTTACATGCAATAAATTTGAAGTATACAATTTAATGATTTTTGACAAATGTGTGCATCCATGTAACCACCACATCAAGATATATATCACTAACATCATCCCAAAAGGCTCCTTGTGCCCCTTTTGTCAATGTCTCCCATCATCACCTCCCCAATCCCCAGCTCCAGGCAGCCACAGACCTGCTTTCTGCCTCTGAGATTAGTTTTGCATTTTCTAAAATGTCGTATAAACTGAATCATATAGGATGCGCTCCTGTGTCTGGCTTTTTTTGCTCAGCATATATTTGAGAAATATCCATGTTGCTTAACTATGAGTAGTTTTCCTGTTGAGTTATATTTCATTGTATACATATACCACAATTTGATTACCCATTACTTGTTGATGGACATTTGAGTTGTTTCTAGTTTTTGCCCATTATGATGAAAAATGGGATGAATATTTGTATACAAGTCTTTGTGTGGACATCCATTTCCTTTCTACTGGGTAGATATCAAGGAGTAGAATTGTTGGGTCATTTAGTGATGTATCTTTAATTTTATAAGAACTACCAAACTGTTTTCCAAAATGACTATATAATTTCAGATTCTCGCCAGCAAGGTATGAGCTCCAGTTACTCCACAGGTTTATCAATACCTGATATTGTCTGTCTTTAAATTTTAGAGGAAGTTTTTGTTGTTTGTTTTTTAATAGACTTATCTTTGGAATAGCTTTAGATTCATAGAAAAGGTGAAAAGACAGTACAGGGTAGAGGGTTCTGTATGCCCTTCACCTAGCTTTCCCTTATGTATATTTGTCAAAACTGAGAAATTCACATTGGTATAATACTAATAGCCCAACTATAAACTCTGATCAGATTTTTTTCAATTTTCTCACTGATGTCTTTTTTCTGTTCCAGGATACCACTCTGCATTTTGTCATCATGTCTCAGTCATCCCTATCTGTGGTCATTTCTTAGTCTTCCCTTGTTTATTATGACCTTAAGGGCTTTGAAGAATACTGGTCATGTATTCTGGAGAATGTTCCTCAATTTGGGTTTATCTCATGTTTTCTTATTACTCAATAGATCTGAAGAATACCACAGTTGGGAAGTGCCCTTCTCATGAGATCGTATCAGCAGGTGCATGATAGTAACATGACTTATCAGTGGTGATGTTAACCATCATTTGGTTAACAAGGTATG
The DNA here is from genome assembly GCF_000951045.1 of Mandrillus leucophaeus. Taxonomy (NCBI): domain Eukaryota; kingdom Metazoa; phylum Chordata; class Mammalia; order Primates; family Cercopithecidae; genus Mandrillus; species Mandrillus leucophaeus. Next base: position 120,838 of record NW_012108364.1, read on the forward strand.
TGCTGGGTTTCTTGCCTCTAAAGTTACTTTTTCCCTTTCCATACTCTACTCTTTGGAAGTGAGTCACTAAATCCAGTCCACTCTCAAAGAGAGTGGATTTAAGCTCGGCTTCCTGGAGGGGAGAGTATCTACATATGCTATTTGGAATTCCTCTATAGAGAAGATTTTTCCCTTCTCATTTATTTATTTGTTGAATCACTTATAATGAAGGCATTTTTTTAAAGATGGAAAAAATAACAGGTATTTATTTGTGTGTTGATGGAAATGATCCAATAGAGAGCAAATTATTGTGAGTTTCTTTAGTTTCTACAGCAAGTGTTGAAAATTTTTTTCACTGTTAACTTTCCACCAGGCCTTTCCTCATGTCTTTTACAAATGCACTTCTTGGCCAGGCATGGTGGTTCACACCTGTAATCTCAGCACAGGAGGCCAAGGCGGGAGGATCACTTAAGGTCAGGAGATCAAGCCCAGCCTTGGCAACACGGCAAAACTGTCTTCCCAAAAATTTATAAAAATAAAATAAATAAAAATTTTCTTTTACCCACAATTCCGTTTCCTTAGGCCCTGTAGGAGGTCTGCTGTTAATGTCAGGGCAGACACTTCACAGCTGGCTGGTGGAACCAGGTGTCAGTTCTGGTGATCTGGCAGAAGTCCTTGGTACCTGGTGGCAGGGGTCGCCTCTCTCCCCAGCACTCACTCTTCACACCTCCTCATCTCCTCAGCCACTCACAGGAGTTCAGTGCAGGGCTGGGGAAGGGCCTGCATTTTCCTCTGGGTAGGAAAGAGCCAGGTATCCATCATGGGGAGCTGGGGCAGCTATAGGCCTCTGGAGGAGACTGGAGGGGCTAAAGGTCCGTGGGGGATAATTCAACAGGAAGGAAGCAGCAGATCGAATTTCTTGGCTCCAACTCAGAATCCAGAAAAATGGGTCCTGTGTTTCTTCTGTCCCTTTGTTGGGAGGATGGAACTCTGAGGACAATGGTCACAGCCACAAGCCCAGCTGGGGGCTCAGGAGAGACAGGTCTAAGCACCCCAGGATGCAGGAATGAGATATTCATAACCTTAGAGACCCAGGTTAGAAATTCAATGGTGGAAGTGACAGCCCGGGGAGAGGCCTAGGACAGATCCTGGATGGAACTTGGACCACTACCAGTGGCTTACCACCCCATTCCCACCCCACCGTCCCCATCCCCACCACACAGAGACCTCTAATCTGGCCTCCAGCTTGGGAGCTCCCCACCCACACACCTGGCCCTTGCAGGGTGTGGAAGTGGTGAAGAGAGAGTGGTGGTGACAAAGGTGACATCTCCTGGGCAGCAGAAATGGTCTCCAGGCATGTATTTTGCAGAGGCTAGCAGAATGGCATCTATATAGATGTGTATATTTGTATATGAATCAATCCACACCCTGCAGTGACACCAGAAAAACCTGTCACCATTGAAAGGAAGGTGGTAAATTCCCTCTCATTCAGAGAATACTTTTCTCAACCAGCTGCCCACGGGTTTCTCATCAAGATAGTAATTCATTGTACAGGGAAAGGAACTCACCATGTGGAAATTCCCACTTCCTCGGAGAACAGTGTGCACAGTGTTAACCTTGGTGAGTAAGAATTCCCCCTCCCCTCACACGCCTGATGGCAGCTTTCCTCTCGGAAGCCTGTGGTCACTCTCAGTCTTATCCACATCTGAAAAGTGACGTAGGGGCAAATCTGCCAAGCACCAACAACTCGAGCGACTGGAGTAGATATTGTCATCTTTTTGGTCTGCCCAGCAACCCCTCTGACAATAGCACTTCAGTTTTCCTTTGGGGGAAAGCGGCTCTTCTTCCCTCTTTTCATGTGATTCTGGTAGGGGAGGGAGTATGTGACCCAAGCCTGGCCATCACAGAGGTACATCTCTCTGGCCACAGCAAAGGACATATAGCCCAAGCTGGGCCAGCCGGTCACCTTTGGCCAACACTGCTAGACTGTAATGCAGGGCAGAGCCTGTCTGAGGATGGAAAATTAAGAGATGGACAGAGGCCTGAAAGCAACCTCAGAGCTCCTGGGTCCAGCTGGTCTTTTTAGTTATAAGCAATTTATAAGCAACTTTCTTTCTTTCCTTCCTTCTTCCCTTCCTCCCTCCCTCCTTCCTTCCCTCCCTCCCTCCCTTTCTTCCTTTCTTCCTTCCTTCCTTCCTTTTCTATTGAATGAAATTTATAGGAGGTCACTGATTTGGGCTGAACTCCTGCAGGAGGCCTCAGTGGACCAAACCAAGATGGAGTCACTCATGCTAAGTTCAATATCACCAAACTGAAACTAAGCCATCAGACCTTCCCAGAACTCAAGACAGAGAGAGATAATATGCAAATCCCCACACAGGCCAGTTGTAACCAGCAGGATAAGGAAGTCCCCTCTACTTTAATCTTCCTAAGGAAAGTAACCTGAAGTAACCTGAGCTTACCAATCTGCTTTTTGTTCCCTGTGTCTGCTTTCTTCACCCTTTTCTGCCTAAAAAGCCAAGCTTCTCTGTTCAGCTCATCAGAACACTTTTCCTAAAGTTTTAGAGGAGATGTTGCCCCAATTCATGAATTACAAATAAAAACTAATTCAATCATTTAACTAAATTTGTTGTAATTTTGCCTTTTGACATTTCTCCCTTTTTCTTTCCTTTTCTTTTTCTTTCTTCCCCCTATCCCCACTTCTCTCTTTCCTACTTATTTTGGCTCAGGTCAGTTTGAATTTGGCTTTTGTGTCTTGCACTAAAATTTTTCCAAAAAATACCCTAATGGCATTGTCACCTCACATGCCTGTCTGTCCTCCAACATTGGTTGAGAAAGGCTTAAGATCTCCGTTTTTGAGTTGTCACAAGGAGACTGAACCGTCCCAACCCACAACTTCTTTTGTCCCGTAAAGTGTAGAACAAGAATATCTTTTTAAGACTGAATACATGTATTTTTCTATTATACAAGTCATACAAATATTTAATTTTAAATGACAGAAAGGGGAAAAATCAGTCATAATCCAGCAACTGTGATTTTAGCTTATTTTATTAATTGCTTATTTCCTTACAAATATTTCCCTACACGTTTATATAGCCACAGGCTTCAGCATACAAAATGTACGCTGCTATGATCATCAGAACCATCAGCAAGCAGGCATTGTCATCAGCACTTTTTTCTTTCTGTGGTTTCTCAGTCTCTTTTCTTTCTTTTTCTTAAAAAAACAAACAAACAAACAAACTTTTTCTTTTCCCTGGTCAACAGGGCCTGGGCAACATGGTGACACTCTGTCTCTTTAAAACAAAGAAGAAAAAAATTAGCCAGGTGTGGTGGTGCATGCCTGTGCTCCCAGATACTTGAGAAGTTGAGATAGGAGGATTGCTTGAGCGCGGGAGGTCAAGGCCGCGGTGAGCTGTGTAAAATAAAAATAAAAACTAAAAAAGAGGAAAGAATAAACTTAGTTTTTTGAAGAGACACTATGTTGCTCAGGCTGACTTCAAATTCCTGGCCTCAAGCAATCCTCCCACCTCAGCCTCCCAAAGCACTAATGACTACAGGGATGAGCCACACTCAGCCCAACGTCTCAATTTTCCATGACTTTTCTTAGTGGAGGTAGAGTTGTGAGATGGGAAACTACGTCAGTCACCTACAACAATGTCAACACACCTGTTAGGTGGGAGCTGTTCCGTCACCTGGAGTTTTTATGCTGAGGCCTGGGTCCCGCCCCCAGAGATTCTGCCTCAGTCGGTCCGGGGTGGTTTCCGATGAACCTTTCGGAGTGGCTCCTGGGTGACACCCACGCTGGCAGGCCTCAATGTGTAGGAATGCTTTTGCTATCTAGATGATAAGCATATTCAAGTTTGAGAAGCCAAGATATAGATAAGTCCTGATTTCAGTTTAGTAGTCATTTACTAAACACTGATTCATGTACCTGTGGTTTTCAGAAGCATACATTTTTCTTGGGGACCAAGTTTCCAAAGGGTATGACCCACAGCTTCATGCCTAAAGCCCTTGGGAACTGCCAACTTCACATAACCTAAATGGGGAAAACATTAGAAAAGCGTTTCTTTCACTATTGTCTCATAATCACCCTTCAAATGGGTCAAGGTCAAGGTTAAGGGCAGGCTATAGGGGAGCTGGAGCCTTTGGTGCAGTTTCATAGTTCTCGAGTGTTGGGGACTATGCCAGGGATGCAGTGATGAATAACCCAAAACATGATCCCTGCCCTCTAAGAGCTGACGACCAATGAGAAGATGACCACACAACAAATAACTGCTACACAACTGGGAAATAGCTGGGGCAGAGAAAGGCACAGCATGCCCTGGGAGCAAAGAAGAGGCACCTAGTCAGCCCTTGGGGACCTGGGGAGACACCCTGGAAGCAGAGCTGAGGGAGGGTTAGCCACATGGAGGAAGGTGGGAAGGGCATCCCTGGCAAAGGGAAGAGCAAAGGCAAAGCAAGGAGATACAAAACATCATGGTGCCCTTGGGTGTGGAATAGTGAGCCATGGAGCGGGAAGGCGAGGTGGGGCCAGGCCCAGACACCTGCAATTGGACGGGCAGGTGGAGCCTCTGAGGTCTCTAGTCCTCAGCCCAACATGGGGCCAGCTTTGGACCATTTGAGAATTTTCCACCAGTCCGCTAAGTGGAGTGACTCGGCTTCTCTGATTACTTGTGGTTTCACCTCAAAGGCACCACATTTTGTCAATAAATCCCCAAGCCTGGTCTAGGCCTGCACACACCTGCCTGTAACCACACATTTTTCTAAGGACAAGGACAATGTATTGGTTAAGTTGCTAATAGCAAACATATATAGTGGTGGCTTACATGAAATATGGGCATTTTTCCCTGGGAAACAGAACAGGATGCATACAGTGGTCCCATGGTCAAGGTTAAGCATGACCAGCATTCTAATCCACCACCCTTAACTCTCTTGCTACCAAAAGTGGGACCATGGTCCAGCAGCAAGTGCCTCACTGGGTGCTTGTTAGAAACACAGAATGAACTCTACTCCAGACCTACTGAACCATGGTCTGCCTTTTAACAAATCCCCAAGTGATTTATTTGCGAACTGGTAGTTGAACAAGTTGGCCTTATTACTGGTTGCAACGAGGAAGACACCATGGGGGAACCATTTCAGTAAAAAGGTGTTCGAAAGGACTTATAGGCTTTGGGCTTTGATTAGGTGAATTTGGGGAGGGTCTAGGAGGGGAGGGCTTGCTCTGCATTGTCTGCTGTCTGGAAGTGAGACAATTCTGTGGCTGGGTATGTTAGTAAATCTTATCTTTAAGGACAGCAGACAAGATTAAGCCTATAGTTGTAGTTGATAAGGAGGACCTTGTCACTTAATGAGCCAGGAGGGCGTGTGTTTAGTATTTTCTGGGGTCTTTTGTTTGTGCTTAGACAGAGTTCTGAAGGGGTCTCTTTTGACCTCTTCATCACAGTTGCAGAGTGGCAACTGACAACAGTGTTTGTGAAAATAGCCAGGCAAGCTTTTAATAAGATTAAGCCCTAGCTCAAAGTGTCAGGCCATTTCCTGGATGTCAGGGGATACTTTTTCTTTTCTCAGCATTAAAGGTTGAGAGTCAATGTTTTAGTTTGTGGCTTCCTTTTTCAAGGTTGCCTCATGGCCCAGTATGGTTGCTAGAACTCCAGCCATTACATTAGTGTTTTACGGTTAAGAAAGAGGATGGGAAGAGTGAACAGCACATTTCTTAGATCCCTTTAAGAAGCTTTTAGGGCCCGGTGCAGTGGCTCCAGCCTGTAATCCCAACACTTTGGGAGGCTGAGGTGGGAGTGTCAGAGGCATTTGAACCAGAGGGACTCCATCTTGAGTAGGGGCTGGGTAAAATAAGGCTGAGACCCATTAGGCAGCATTCCCAGAAGGTTAGGCATTCTAAGTCATGGGATGAGATAGGAGGTCAGCACAAGATGCAGGTCACAAAGACCTTGCTGATAAAACAGGCTGCTGTAAAGAAGCCAGCTAAAACCCTCGGGATCTGGATCAGGACCCCTTTCCTGTAACAGGAGCATAACTTGAGCCTAGGAATTCAAAACCAGCCTGGGCAACATGGCAAGACCCCATATCTACCAAAAAAAAAAAAAAAAAAAGCCAGGCATGGTGGCACGCACCTGTGGTCACAACTACTCAAGAGGCTGAGATGGGAGGATCACTTGAGCCCAGGAGGTGAAGGCTGCACTGAGCCACGTAAGCCAAAACTAAAATTCTAAGTCCCCTCAACCATCTGAATGGACCCTTCCTCTTAGTCAAGGGCATTCCAAAGTTAACCTGAAAAACTAGTTCAGGCCATGATGGGAAGGGGGAGTCAGACATGCCTCATTCTACCCTCCTCCCTTCAAAACCCTTCATCATAACCCCGACATTCTTTTCCATGGATAATAACTCTTTCAACCAATTGCCAATCAGAAAATCTTTGAATCCACCTAAGACTTGGAAGTCCCAGTTTTCAGTTGTCCCACCTTTCCAGACCAAACCAATGTACATCTTATACATATTGATTGATGCCTTAAGCTCCCTAAAATGTATAAAACCAAGTTGGGCACCAACCACCTTGGGTACATGCTGTAAGGATCACCTGAGGTTAAGGGTGTGCCCTTAGCAAATAAGCTTTCTAAATTGATTGAGACCTGTCTTTGACACTTTTGATTTTACAGCCGTGATGCTGCCGCTGCACTCCAGCCTGGATGGCAAAGTGAGACTCTGTCTCAAAAAAAAGAGAAGCTTTTAGGACCCCAGCCCCAATAATTTTCATTTATACCTCATTGGCTGTCCCTAGTTTCAAGAGATTTGGGAAGTATAGTCTTTTACTTGGATGTATTGCTGCCTGCCACCCCCACCCCCATCCCAAATCAAGTACTTTTGGTAAAGCAGAAAGAGAAATTGGGAATTGGTAGGTGACTGACAGTCTCTATCTCAGACAGGGAAGCCAGGGCTCAGGAATGGGGAAATGCCAGGCCCTGGAGGGTGAAGATTTTATCTTCTCTTCTTTATCAGCGCTTAACATTCCTGCAACCAGAACTGCCCTAAGCTTCCTTGGTAAAAGAGAAACAACCTGTCTGCACTGTCTGTAAGAAATGTTTATAAGGCAGAATTCCCTTCTCAGGTTTTCTATCCTGCTGGCTGGGAAAGTAGGAGTGATATATAAATGTAAGAGTCAAAACAGCCCCTAAGGCCATGGCCACGTTGGGAGAACTGTAGGGATAAAGAAGATCGGTCTGCTCTACAGGAAGGCTTTATCCCATCCTTAGGGAAGGTGAAGGATCCTTAAAACAAGGCAGTCAGAGCTAGTAAGAAGGAAGCCTGGCTTCCCTTTTCATTCCACAAACCAGCACAACTCCGAAAAACGAGTTTCAGGCACCATGTGACCGGCTGCAGTGACTGAGGCGCCCTCGGAAAGGGTGGTCATGACACCTTCCACTTACCCACCCCATCCTCCGCTCCCGGTTCTGGATCCCCTTTCGTCCCCACGGTAATCCCTTTCTGCAGGAAGGGAAACTGAGGCTTAGCAAGGGTTAAGCAAGTTGCTCAAGATCATACAGCTTCTAAACAGCAGAGCTGTTTCCACCCAGTTTGATCCATCTCAGCCCCTGTTCCTTCCGCTCCCTTTCACAAGAGGCAGGCGCTGGCCTAGACTTTTAGGGCCCAGCTCTGAGCCAGGCGATCACTCCTTTTCCTGCAACCTCAGCTTCATCGCCTTCCAAGCCATCCTCCCACTTTCCAGATGAGGGTCTTAGGGTGGGGCAGGAAGAGACTAAAGGATGAAATAGAATTGTGAAAAGGTGTCCAGCTGACAAAACTGCCTTTTGCAGCCATTTATACCCATTTCCCCTAATTCGGGCAACTCAGAATGTGAGAAAAGCATTCAGCTGTTGCAAGAGTGTTATTTTACTCATTACAGAGAACAATTATTTTGAATCTATGAGAACTGTCTAGAAGTCACATGTCATTTTCACTTTCACCTATTAACGCTGAAGCTTACATTCAGCTGTTTAAAAAGCTTCCCAGTGCAGGGGTAGCTGCCAGCTAGCAGCCCGCAGGCAGGCTGGGTCTCAGACCTGTGCCCCAAGTCACACTGCTCTATGGAAACATAGACCCAATCAGCAAGCTGCAGTGCTGGGCTCAAACCTGAATATATTTTGAAAGAAAGAAAGGCCTGCCAAAAGGACACAGTGAACCAATAGGAAACAATCAACATCTGTCATTATCTGGACTCTCCCCCTGCTTGGGAGCTGCGTTCAGCACGGTCAGGAAGCCTGGAAAGGGAGGAATGCAGCTGAGAGAAAATGGAGTTCCTGGGCCTGGGCAAGATCCCCTCGCCTCTCTGCCTGCCTCACTCCCAGGCTCTGCAGTGGGCCTGGAGCCAGAGCCAGGACTTGCCTACAAGGGGCATCTGTGAAGTTCTTTGAGCCAAAGGCCAAGGCTGCTACCCCTATGATCAGGGATTCTGACAGCAGAGTCCCCAATGTCCTGGCTACTATGTTAGTAGAGTCATGTTTCAGTTTACTGGGTACAGAGGAGACCCACCTCATGGGGCCAAGCAGAGGGGACGTGTGTGTGTGTGTGTGTGTGTGTGTGTTTGTACACACCTGCAGTTTTGGGGAGTCAGGGTATTTGCATAACACAGATATCTTTGCAGATACCAGACAAACAGGAAGTTTCAGAACCTAGTCCGTTTCCTTTCACTGTGAATCAGTAGCCGCTTTTTTCTCACATAGAAATGATGACAATCACAGGGTAGGCCACGGACGCGGAGTTCAGGCGAACAGCACAAGTGCCTCCGAAGTCTCCTCTGGTCAAGGGACTCCCTGTATTCCCCACCCTTGCACTCACTCCTGCGGCCATGGCCCCCCTACTGTCTTCCTAGAGCGCTTTAAGACACCTCTGAAAATCCCAGCCACACACCAGGAGCACAACAGACTCCCGCACACAACCTCTGTTACACTAACGCTTGGAATGGGGTCCAGCCACGAGGCTTGGGGGAGCCCTCACCCCCGAGTTCCCGGCGAGGCTCTTGTCACAGAGAGGGATTGCAGAGTAACAGGCACACCCTGGACTTGGCCCTGGAATGCCTGAGCCCAGAATCCCATTCTACCCAGCAAGACCTTGGGCACGCAGCCTCCCCACTGAGACTGGGCTTCCCTGTCAGTTAAGTGAGGCTGATAATGGCTACCCTGCAGGTTTGGGGTTAACAGTACACACAAAAGGGAGGAAGATTAGGTAGCAAATCAAAGCACGGGCTTTGGCCGGGCACAGTGGCTCACACCTGTAATCCCAGCAATTTGGGAGGCTAAGGCAGGAGGATCATTTGAGCCTAGGAGTTCCAGACCAGCCTGGGCAACACAGTAAGACCCTGTCTACAAAAAATTACAAAATTATCCAGGCATAGTAGTGTGTACCTGTAGTCCCAGATACTCATGAGGCTGAGGAAGGAGGATCACTTGAGCCCAGGAGTTTGAGGTTACAGTGAGTTATGACCATACCACTGCACTCCAGCCTGGGTGACAGAGTGAGACCCTGTCTCAAAAAAAAAAAAAAAAAGAGCGCAAGAGAGAGAAAGTGAAAAAACTCAGGCTTTGGAGTCAGATACTTGAGTTCAAATCTCAGCTTTACCATGTATTGGCTATAAGACTTCGGGTAGATTACCTAAGTTTCTTAAGTCTTAATTTCCCCATCTATAAATGGAAAAAAGTGGAAATAAGAGTGTCTACCTGAGAGTCTATTGGGAGGGCTAAATGATATAATCACTTAGCACCAAGCGCAGTGCCTGGCTCACAGGAAACTCTGAATAATATGAAGCAGACTTCTCACCACCTCCTCCCCTCCTCCTTCTTCTCACCCACCCACTGCCGCAAGAGGCATGAGTTAGGGACCGCAGCAGCTCTCCTTCCCCACTGTGTGCCCAGAACCTGGGCTGGCCCCTAAAAAGGCTTAATAAATCAGTTAAATAACAAATGGATGCTCCTGGTTCATAGCATGTGCCAAGGAAATATATCTATAAAAACATAAATTTAAACAAAAGCCAAACACCAAATCCCACCCTCTCTGTTTTTGAACTTCCTATGAGGGGACGGTATAGAAGAATGATGACAGACATCACAAGCTTTAACAGCAGTCAGGTCTGGTTTGCATCCTAGCTCTGCCACTCACAAGTGGTGTGTCCTTGAAGTTCTCTCAGCCTCCCTTTCCTCATCTGTAACATGGACATCATATAGTCACTCAGTCACACCGGGTTGCTTTTGGTTTAAATGAGATAATGCATGCAAAGCACTTAACACAATGCTCATCTTGCAATAAGCATATGGAAGAATGTGTCAGATAAATCCCACCCTCAGGACCTTAGAAGAAGATGATGTTCTTTTTTCAGGACAAGCCTTAGGGCCGATCTCGCTTGTGCCTCATTTCTCTTGGTCCTCTCCTTCCCAAAAAAACTCCCTCTCCCTCCTGAAGCCTAATGGTCTTCTCTTGTTGAAGAGCTGGTGCTCCTACCCACTGTGGGACTCCTGAAGAAGACAGTGAGCTACAACCCATGCCCTTCTACCCGCCACCTCACCCCAGCCACAGTAGGAAAGTAGGGGTTGCAAGAGGGCCATCTCTGTGCAAGGAAGACAGCACACTCACCCAGGCATTTCTCCAGGGCATGTTTGTTTCACTGGCCAGTGCTCCAGGGGGAAGTCCGGGGTGCCGTGGAGGTGCAGGCCAGCTGTGAAGATCTGGGATCAGACAGCCTGGCTTGGAATCCAAGGCTCTGCCACACACGAGACTGTGTGATCTCAGGCAAGTCGGCTACCCTCTCTTAACCTCGATTTCCTAATCAGTAAAATGGGAACCAATCCTAGGACCCAAGGCCGATGGTGAAAATATTCAATAACCAGCTGAGGCACTAACCTATTAAATGGCAGGCAGCCAGTGCAAGGCTGCACCTGCTAAATATTAGCCCTGCTCACCTCTCCTGCAGAGGTTGCTGTGGCACCTGATATGTTGCGAACACTCCTAAACATTTGCCACTATTTTTACTATTTTGATGTTGAGCTCATGTCCTGCAGTTCCTAGCACAGCCTCCAGTGGAGGGCAGTTCAGTGAGGGTGGTGACCCTAAATAGACCTGGCTTGGTTCTCCCCAAGGCTAACTAAGGCTTATTTCCCTTCTTGCCTCCCTATGTTCAGTAAAAAGTCACAGAACTGCTGGAGATGGGATGAGACCTTAGTCTTACCTGTCCAAGTAAATCTTGGACAACATTCCTTGCTGCCCATGGATGGGAGCTGTTTTCCCCATGAATATTCTTTGTAAATTTCATCACAGTAACATAGGAGCCAAATATCTAATGGCCTCATCACTGGGTACATATTTGCAGTACAGACCAAACCAGGGTGTAGCTAACATATCTCACCTGGGGGCCTCTTGCCTTGTCTGGAAGGAATGCCTGGAGATGTTGCTTGTGCACGTACCGCTGGACAGGTTTCCCTATCAGGGGCCAGAGGTGCTGCCCCTCATGTTATCACTCCTTGGACCTGTGTTTTTAAATGGGCTCCCAGGGCTTTCAGGGCAAGGAGGCAGCCCTCCATAGCAGCAGGAGTTTAAGCTCAGCTATCCCCACCTCTGCGTCCTGTGCCCCAACAATGCAGAGCCACAAATATCAAGGAAACCAAGCCTAGCTGCCCAGAGATCAAGATCATCTCTGCCCCCAGGGAAAGCCGGCTGGAGTCTGAATCTGGTAGCAGCCAGGACAACTGGTCACCCAGGGAGGCCTGTGATTCCCCGCCTGGGCTGTGACAGCCCACTGGGCCCTCCTGTTGTGAGGATTAATAGCAACCATCCCTCTCCTGCAGTCCCGGCAGTACCAGCAGCCCAGGCGGCACAACTATGAAGTCCCCTCCAGTCATCTCATAAAAGATGCTCCCACTGCAGACAGCATGGAAGCCAGCCAGGGAGGGGGATGACTAAGCCTCAGAGCTCTAGCTTGGGAAATGCAACTGACATGATTGCTGCCCACCAAAGCCAAAGAACCACATGCAAAACCAAACGGGATTTTCTGGTAGCTGTTTTATCCACAGATTTTAAAAAATTAGAATCGCAACCTTCGTGAACACAGCCTAACAGGAATCCATACATGGGTTACGGGAGCGCCTATATCAGTCCTTGGCTATGTCCTGACTGTGCACAATACAACACAGCAGTGTGCTCACCAAGCTGCCGCTTCTTGCGTGTAAGCTAGGTTTTCCCTCGGTCAGGTTTTTGTATATATTTTCTCACCTATGATTTATCCCTTCCCAAAAACCCATGAGGAAGACATTATATATTAAGAACAATGAATCGGTAACGTTTATTAAACTTTTTCAGTGTGCCAGGGACTGTGCTCCAAGAACCTCTAATGAAGTAAGTACTATTGTTGCCCATTTCAAGGATGAGGAAGGAGAGAACTGGGACCCCATCCCAGATCTGTTGCCCCTGGAGCCAGTGAGCTTCCCGGTGGCTTCCTCCTGCCTCCTATGTGAGTCCTGCTTCTCTCTCATTCACCTCCTGCTTATGCAGGCAAAGGCCAGGGGGCTGCAGACCCATGGCCAGAACTTGGGCAGCTGAATTGGTCAAGCTCCAGGACGCAGACCTGCCTGGCTGCTGGCAGGTCAGAATTCTTGGGCCGTGCCCACCACCTCCCTGCCCAGGAGGCATCAATACAGACCATGTCAGCTCTCCTATTCACACAAATAAAATAACTTTCATTTGTGCGTCAGCATGGAACATTATTACTGACTAATGTCCCTGGCTTGCACTAAGGTTCACTCTTGGTATTGTACACTCTATGGGCTTGTAATGACGTGTGTAGGGGCCAAGGAAAACTTCCCCTTCACCCTTTGAAGTTTCACAGAAAATTAACCAACAAAAGGCAGACGAATAGGAGAAAAGGCACACACATCTATTTGGTCATAGTTTTACATGACAGGGGAGCCTTCAGAATGAAGACCCAGAGATGCAGGGGACACTGCCCACTTCTATGCTTAGGCACAATAAAATATGTAGAAATGTGATTGGACAAAAAAGGGAATGATCTAACCCCCATAGAGGGAGTAGGGCCCCCCACAAGCCCTGTCTAGATTCTTCGTGGCCTCTCTGGGCAGCACTGCTTCCTGCTGGGTACGGGGCAGGGCCCTCTCTGGAATGGGGGTCTCATGACCTACCACCAAACAAGGCGGGTCAGATGACTTCCTTATGACACATTTGCACACGGAAGGGTGGTCGGGGGGTGGAAGTTAGAGTAACATTTTTAGGTTTTATGACTGGCTTTGGGGAAAAGGGGTTTGAAAGTTTCTATGACCCACCTTGGGAAAAAGGACTTCTGATTTCTATGGCTGACCTCGGAGGAGAATGAGGTCAGGGATGGGAGGGCAGGGGAAACTTTTGCTTCTGAGGCGTTCATTTGGGGGTATTGTTTTCTGAACCCCAGCTCACATATCCACCATTCTGGTATGATATGGAATTGTTTCACCGGCCTTAAAATCCTCTGTCCTCTACCTTTTCATCCTTCCCTCTTAACCCCTGGCAATCACTGATGTTTTCACTGTTTCTATAGTTTTGCTTTTTCTAGAATATCATACAGTCATGTATAGCTGTAGCTTTGCAGGTGGGCTTCTTTCACTTAACAATATGTATTTAAAGTCTTTCTGTGGCTTCATAGCTCATTAGGAAAAAAAAAAAAGAAATTCAAGATTTTAACTCATTTCTTTTTTTTAATCACCAATGCATTGTCTGAATGTACCACAATTTATTTACCCATTCACCTATTGAAGCACATCTTGGTTGCTTCCAGGTTTTGGCAAGTATGAATAAAGCTACCGTGAACATTCGTGTGCAGGTTTTTTGTTGTTGTTGAGACGGAGTCTCACTCTGTCGCCAGGCTGGAGTGCGGTGGTGCGATCTCGGCTCACCACAACCTCCGACTCCCTGGTTCAAGCGATTCTCCTGTCTCAGCCTCCTGAGTAGCTGGGATTACAGGTGCGTGCCACCACGCCCAGCAAATTTTGTATTTTTAGTAGAGATGGCGTTTCACCATCTTGGCCAAGATGGTCTCGATCTCTCAACCTCGTGATCCACCCCACCCGCCTCGGCCTCCCAAAGTGCTGGGATTACAGGGTGAGCCACCCCGCCTGGCCTGTGTGCAGGTTTATTTTTATTTATTTATTTATTTATTTTATGAGACAGAGTTTCACTCTTGTTGCCCACGCTGGAGTGCAATGGCGCAATCTCAGCTCACCGCAACCTCTGCCTCCTGGGTTCAAGTGATTCTCCTGCTTCAGCCTCCCAAGTAGCTGGTATTACAGGCATGTGCCACCACGCCCAGTTAATTTTGTATTTTTAGCAGAGATAGGGTTTCTCCATATTGGTCAGGCTGGTCTCGAACTCCCGACCTCAGGTGATCAGCCCACCTCAGCCTCCCAAAGTGCTGGGATTACACGTGTGAGCCACCGTGCCCGGCCTGTGTGCAGGTTTTTATATGGAAGTTTCCAACACATTTCGGTAAATACCAAAGAGTGTGATGGCTGGATCCTATGGTAAGACCATGTTTGACTTTGCAAATAGTATTTTAAACTTAATTTTACTCTGGATGTTTCATGTTTTAACGGGATTACTTGGTTTAGGGATTTGCAACCCTTCCAGCAAGAGCAAGAGCCTTCCTAAGTCCCCGGGGTGTGACAGCCCAGGGTCCCCTCCCTCCGTTCCTCAGCCTCCCTGTCATTCTCCATTCAGCTGAAGCTGCTCTCAAACCCACCTGGATTCTACATAAGTGGCCTGGTTCATACCTTTTCCAAGGCAGGAAAGTGATTGTTGAGATTTAAAACCAGCTAAGATGCAGTTCCTGCTGAGGGTGCACAAAGATCTCATTTATATCAAGCTAAATAGTTTAGAATGTCAATCAAATTTGAAAGGAATATTTTCGGAAATTTCTGAAATATAGTCAAACTCATTGTAATACACATTATTCTAATATGATCTGAATTTTTATATGTTTTCCTTCTTTCTCTTCCCTGAATGCGTTTTTCTTATTGAATCGCCCCTTCCTTTTCTCGACATGCATACCTCTAACAGGCGGGGCAAGTCTTATTTGTCTTTGTAAAGCATAAGTAAATATTTATTGAACGAGTATTTTGGAGAAAAGTATCTTGTTTTCCTTCCGGTTTGGCAAGGTCTTTCCACTGACTTCATCTTTGCAGGGGTGACCCCACGAGCAGCATTGGAATGTCATTCACATGCTGACTTCACATGTGTTGAAATGTACTATTGACTTCCCCAGGTCACAGAATCTTGGAGGAGATGATCAGGGTAGGAGGTGAACCTCAGGGGCGAGTCTTGGGTTTCCAGGCCTTTCTCATCAGCTCCTAGAGGAGTCTGTTGTTGCCATCAGAGTCCTTGCACACTGTCCCTTGGGGTCTCGCCACTCCCTATACCATGGAGGGTCTCTGCCGTCCCATCACCAGGGGTACTGTCACCTCAGCTTTGCCCCAGCAGTTCCTGCCAGTTTCCAGAGGAGCTCCTGGTGCCTTGGGCCCCTGATACTGTGCTGCTCTGTAAGCGCTGTAAGCCCGTCAGCCCCAGGTTTTCCATTCTTACCAAGCTCCTCAAAGGAAGCCTATTGATGGCTGGTTTGTCTGATTAACCTGTGTTGCCCTCCACTGAAGAAACAAACTCAAGTTTCCAGACACCATTTTGAATGACACGTCACACTCAGCATCTCTCCTCCTCATGACCCAGGTGTGGCTCAAGAAGAGCCCTGCTCACGGGGACCCTCCTCCCACCTCACAAGAGGATAACTCACCCTCCCTGCTGTGTTTAGGGGCCCTAATTTTGGCATCCTGGGTCTTGACTGGCAGCTCCAGTGTCCTCACCTTTTCTCCCCTAGGGTGTGAGCTCTCTGAAAAGCAGAGTTTCGGTGGACCCTGCTCCCATTCCAGAATCGCTGAGTGGGGTGTGCTGAGTGGGCCCTGCTTTAGTTAGGGTAGGCTGAACCACCATTAAAAAAAGATCCCAAGGCATGCTGGCTGAAATATGGAAGTGTATTTCTAGACCAACTTCTTGCGTAGAGGCTCCAGGGCAGCAGCTGGCTCTGTGCTGTGTGGTGACTCAGGGACCCAGGCTTTTTCCAGCTATGATTCCATCAACATCCAGGTGCTTTGAGCTACTGCAAGGGGAACAGGAGTGTGGAAGGGGCAGCCTGCTGTCTCAGAAGCCCCTCACTCCACTGGCCAGAATTCAGTTTGTGGCCACCCCAAATGCAAGAGGGGCTGGTAAATACTGCCTAGCTCTTGCCCGGCAAAAAGGAGAGAATGGGTTTTAGTGGAAAGCCAACAGTCCCTGCCACAGATCCCACTGCTCTTCCTCCAATTGCTCCTTCTCTTACCTGCCTACTCGCCCCATGTGTCACTCTTGCAATGCAAAGGATTGAGGTTTTTATAACTCCAGGACTAATACAATCAAGAGGCAGCCACCTACTGCTCCTAAGAAGCAGATAATAGAATCTGCTCACCAAGGAGTAATCATTGCTCTCTTGTAACACACATCATATCCTAGCACTGGTCTACATTAATGTTCTTTGAGTTTTTATTTTGTTTGTTTTAAAATTTATTGTCCATGCTGTTATTCATTATCTCCAGGCCTCACTGACGTGTACAAGTTCCAGGGGAAATAAAAGCCAAACATTAGCAAATATCTTCCTTGAGCACAAATACATTTCAGAGCTTCCAGCTCACTATCAGTCTTGTGATATTAACCTTTGAATAGGTTATGTGAATCCCATTCAGGCACATTCAATGTGTTTACAATTATATTGTTTGCAGAAAACAGGACCAGACTTGGGATTACAACCTTTGATACAAGTGTGTAGCTTCCACCCCAACTCCAATGAAGGCTGGTCCTCGAATCTGCCAAGGAACAACAGAAGTCAAGCTGATTTAGGGGCAGATAGACAACTGAATAATGTGCACTTTGGGTGTGGAGATGGGGGAGGAGCAAAGGGAGAAGAGGGGATCAAAGGTGGCATCTCCAGAAATTGCATGGTGGTCCATGGAAATTTGTCCAACTGGAGGTAGCCATCTACCTTGTGGTAACAGACTCCCCCAGTTTTGTGTCACCCCAGGTTCCCTTTTCTTTTCCTAATTCTTCTTATTGTGAGTGCCCTGCTAAGGGGCTCTGTTCTTGTTTTTCTCCCTTTTTGTGCCTCAGAGAAATTATTCTATCATGTGATTTCTTGGGATTACTTTTATACCCAGGCCTCTCAAATCAACATCTCCCACCTGAGACTTCACCTGAGGCTCCAGGTGGGCGAAGCCAGCAAGGCACTTCCCTGAGATGTTCCATGTCACATCAGACTCTGTCAAAGGCAGAACAGAGCTCAGCTGTCACGTGGGATTTCCAGCCCTTTCTATTGAAGGCATCTATCTCCACATTGCTAGACAGGGGGTTGTGGCTGGGCCAAGTCTTGCTGTGGGCAGGACCCATGGGTTGATGACACTAACCCAAACATGCTGGAGACATCTTTTCTTCTTATCAGTTTACAGCTGCTCACACGTAGTCACCAAAGTCTGTGTTTTCTGTCACGCTGCCCCCTGAATTCATTTCTTCCTCCTCACTTCCATTCCTACCACTGCATCCCCACACAGAATGCCATCATCTTTGACCCCTCACTCCACACTCCAACCTGGCTACACATCACATTCTTTGCAAGTTTAGTTCCATCCAACCCCATGATGGTTCTTTCTTAAGGAATGTTCCCAGGAAAGAGATGACAGCTTTCTGGCTGAGGCATATTGGAGCCCTAGCAGTAGGGATTGCTAAAGGAGGCAGAAAACCAGGAAAAGCTGGGCTCAGGGCTATGGGGACAACCATGTTGACAGGGCCTATAGGGAGGAGAAGACCTGGCGATACTCACATTAATCATGCTGGTCACAGTGGCCTTGGAAACCCAATCTTAATTCCAGCTGGCATCACTGTCCAAGAGCATCCCATCAGTTGGGAGGACAACAGGAGCTTCTGGGCAGCAGGAACGCTCAGTCAAGTAACAGGCAGCATCATGGTGCAGATGGCTTTTCCATTGGAGCTCCCCTTTCTCTTGGGGTGTGATCCAGTGTCCTCAATTTAGAAGACAAAGCCTTTTGCAAACCGCCACATCCATCCTACTTCCCAGCATGAATCTGGTATCCCAGGTACCAATGGAATCATCTCCCACCTGTCACAGCTGTGTGCCCACCTGGTTTCTGAGCTGATCTGAGCACTGTGGTGAGGTAATAGGACTCGCTCTCCCCACTTCAAGGTCCAGAGTTCATTTGCTGCCACAGACTCCCTGAGCTGCCTGAGCTGCAGGCTTCTTTTCTCTCATCCTCTGGGGGATGGACTTTAGCTTTGGTCTTCCCCACTGGAAATTCACTTTGACTCTAAAACCAGGCCCACAGACTGACAGCTGACCTCCTGCCTGCTCTGGATAGCCTCTCAGGAGCTGGATTCAGCAGAGTTACAGCCTTAGAGGCAGAATCTTGGGCCTTCAATGGGGACTACTACACCCCGGTAATGCACTGCCCACAGAAAAGCTACAAGCATCCCTAATTCACCTCTGAGTCCTCTTCAAATTCTTCCTAGGTCTTCTGCTAGATTCTCCATCCCAGATGGAGTTTGTGCCATTTGGAGCTGGGTATTCTGCTGCTAACACACTCACTGACCTCAGTTTGTCCTGATGCCATCCATCACTGTTCCAGGGCTTAAGATCTTGCTGATACTCTTCAATGTGTGACTTGGAAAGCTTCCATTTCCAGGTTCAGTCCTCTCCACCTTGATGGCCCCCTGCCTGGGCCTCTGCTCCAAATTCCTTGTGAGAACCCCCTGCTGTCTCCCCTTCTCCCAGTTTTAACTCTCCCAGGTACCAGTGCCTGGACTGCATCCTGCATGCCAAGGCCTGGACACTATTAGGCACTGCCCTCTTCCTCCCTGGCACTGCCTCCATCAGCAGTCTGCAGTGGCTGCTGGTCCTTCCAGCTCAGGACCCCTTCTACTGCTCCTTTCTCTCCCTACCAGCAGGGAAGACTTCTGTGTGCTTCCTGTTGCCAGAGCCCACACAGGAACTGAGGGCCACTTCCACCTGCCCCCCTTCCTTCCCGCTGGTTTCCCCGCCTGAAATCCCTGATTCATTGCATTTTGTCTAGGCTTACCTGCACCTTGTTCAAGGTCCATGGTCTTCCATGGGGCCTCCTCTGATAAGCCTGCAGGGGATTTAAGTTCTATCTCATTGTGTTAACCCATTCTCACACTGCTAATAAAGAGACATCTGAGACTGGGTAATTTCTAAAGGAAAGAGGTTTAATTGACTCTCAGTTCTGCATGGCTTGGGAGGCCTCAGGAAACTTACAATCATGGCACAAGAGGAAGCAAACATGTCCTTCTTTACATGGTGACAGCAAGAAGTGCCAAGCAAAAGGGGGAAAACCCCTTATAAAACCGTCAGATCTTGTGAGAACTCACTGACTATCATGAGAACAACATGAGGGTCACCACCCCCATGATTCAATTACCTCCCACCAGGTCCCTCCTGCAACACGTGGGGATTATAGGAACTACAATTCATGATGAGATTTGGAGGTAAGGAGGGGAACAGTCAAACCATATTACTTGTTCAGGACCATTGGTTTGGGGTAGTTTTTACCAGACCCAGGTGGGTAGTACTTAAGCAGAGTCCTCCACTCTGGGATTCAAAGGGAACAAAAACTCCGCTATATTGCTTCATAGGGCTAGAAGTAAATAAACCATCCCTCAATAGAAGCTTTTAACCACAAAGCAGTTGTGGGGTAAGGCACACTTTGTCCTTGGACAGAAGACAGTGTGGAAACCCCAGGCGAATCCCATCTCTAGGGGCTGTGGCCAAAAGTTACTGCTTCCTTTGTTGCGGGGAATATATTGTGACCTTAGGAGGTTTGGGTGAAATTTTTACCCTAGCTGCCCCTAGAGGTGGAAGTTTCTCCAGGTGTGGTCCTTGGACCACCTGCATCAGAACCATCAGTGGTGCTTGTTAAAATGAAGATTGCTGGCCTTCCCCAGACCTACTGAACAAGAACTTTGGAAGGCAGGGCCCAGGCATCTGCATCCTTATCAGGTACTGTCTCTAGTGGCTCAGATGTGGTCAGGTGTTAGGCACAAGATGCTGTCATCAAGGGCCTTGCAGCATACCTTGGGGTCCTGGGGCCTCCCGCCTCAGTTCAGAGACCTGTTGGACCCACTTCATGGCTCCAGGCTGAGTCAACCCTGATTTTGGCAATGTACCCTATGCCATTTTGCCTAAGTGGGCATTCTATGGATATTTGTTGAACTAAACCAGTACCCTTGCAGGCCAGGCATTGTCTGCTCTATTTTGGGGGGCCACCCACTGGGACACAGAAAGTGCACAATCTATTCCTGACAGTAGATTGATGAAGGCGTGGGTCCAGGCTGTATCAACAAAAGTAAAGAGAAGAGGAGACAGACACTTTAGTTATCACCCAGCCACATGGCTCCTCCAGTGGTTTCTGGAGGCAGAAGAAGCTGTTTCATTCATGTTCACTGTTCATAGATTCTCGGCTAGGCAGGGACACCCTTGGCATGACTCAGGAAAGGCAGACATCAGCACAGATGAGTTTTCTGAGAAAGAGCCTACACTGGTAAGCGAATGAAGTCAACCTTGAGGGCCTTTAATAATGACATGGCCAGACAGAACTTCTGTGGGCAGTTTTGGCTATTGTTCTCTAGCATTAGAGTTATATCAGCTGTCCTTGGTATACTTCTGGTGTGACTGGTAAACTCCCACAAGGACTCTGGTCCTCATAAATGTCATGGGGAGAGGCTATCCCATGGCATAGGTCATGGCCAGGTCTTACTCAACAAACAGCCTATTTGGCAATGCCCTGTGGGCCTGCTTGGAGGCATCATGTATGGCTTCTGTCTACAGCTGTCCCTCAAGTCCTCCCAGTTTCCAGCAGAATGATGTGGGAGTCAGTGACTGGGATGGCCTCTCTCACTTACTCAAGGTGAGGGGGAGGTGCCTAACCAAGGAACTTGCTGGAAATGAGCTGACCTTGCTTCTCTGGACTCCTGGAGTTTTGAGCCTCTTGCAGGGTCTGACTGGGGCCTGGGATCACTCAGTTTAAAAGAAGAGTAGGTATTTGAATGTGGCCTGGAGAAAACTTAAATCCTCTGGATACAATTTTCTCATAAGTCAAAGTCCAAAAGGAAATCAGGAAAGGCTGAAATAGCCCTCGGACAATGCTCTAACAACCAAAAATGAAGGGTCTCTTGCTGGATCTGGGAAATGCACATAACACAAGCATGGGAAGAAGTGCAAATGATGAGGATCATGCTCATTCATGCTCATGAAAAGCAAATCACCTTCATTCATGTCTCAATCAATCAACAAGCATTTACCAAGCGTTCACTACAGGCCAGCCTCTCTGCTGGCCTACAAAAGCTATGCAGAACAGCCGCTGGCCTCAAAGGCTCAGATTCTGAGCCTTACTTTGAATCCTAAATATTCAATTTTTCAGTATCTTCCATACTTCTATAGTTGAAATCTACTTGTCATAGAGTACTCAGTTGCAAGCAACTTTACCTGACTTGAAATGAAAAGAAATTTAGTAGTAAATATGCAACTGAAAGGTTGAGGAACTAGGCTCAGAAAAAGGCAGAAACTATGAGAGGCTGTACAGCAGGAAGCACCACTGGGTAACACTGCAGGAATAAGTACAGGAATAAGGAATAACCCCATTGTCATCACAGCAAGATCCAGGACTCCAGGGTGTGCACCACCCACACCCTGGCACTGGACTCTGCACACCACAGCTGCAGCCTCTGCCCCGGCTGCCACTGAAACTTGAGCAGATTCTCTACAATCCCTGTCTTTTTAATCATTAGTTGTCAACTCTAAGTCTGGGACCAGAGTCCTGAGCCACATGCCCACATCCTAGCTGCAAGGGAAGCTGGAAATAGAGTATCTGGAAGTTTCTGGTTTTTAGGGGGAGGTGGGCACCCATGCATGAGGCACAGAATTTCACAAACATAGGAAGGGGTTCAGATGCAGGGCAGCCAAAATCAATCACAAATGTTCACCACACCTCCCATATCTTGCACAGGAACAGGAAGTATGAATGTGATAGAATAGCAATTAGTTAGTTTTTTGTTTTTTTTTTTTTTTTTTTTTTTTTTTGAGACAGAGTCTCACTCTGTTGCCCAGACTGGAGTGTAGTAGTACAATCTCAGTTCACTGCAACCTCTGCCTCTCGGATTCAAGCAATTCTCATGTCTCAGCCTCCCAAGTAGCTGAGATTACAGGTGCATGCCACCACGCCTGGCTAATTTTTTTGTATTTTTAGTAGAGACGGGGTTTCACCATGTTGGCCAGCTGGTCTTGAACTCCTGGCCTTAAGCTATCCATCCGCCTCAGCTTCCCAAAGTGCTAGAATTACAGGTGTGAGCCACTGCACCTGGCCAATTTATATGTTTTTTTAAAGGAATTATTCAGACTAGGCATTGTGCTGGTTATCAATACAATAAGCTTCTGCCCAGTGGGAGTTGGGCGATTCTTAACGAAAAGGGAGCCCTTGAAGAGTGTGAAGGTTTGGGAGAGGTGGGGAGGAGTGGAGAGGGACCTCAGCCTGGGGAAACTACACAGTGGTGGGAGTTAGCTTGACACAGTGTCGGGGCAATGAGGAGACAGCCTGACCTCTCTCACATGCCAGCTCTCTGTAGGATTAAGGTCTGACATGCTGGGACCCATCTTATCTACCATCTGACACAGTCTCTTCAGCATCACCCAGTAGTCTTAACTGACAGTGGCATCACCACTACTCCTCTGAGTGAGTGAATGAGGAGGGCTAGCTTTTGACAGCCCAACTCTATTACACTTGGAGTGACAATGAGCTGAAATGTGTTGCTACTAATTGCTCAATGTTGCACTGTCCTTAAAGTGTAAGTTTAGCCCGGGGAAGAGAGATTATTAAAAATGAAAATATCGATTGATTTTGCTTGTGCATAGTATCTTTCATGATACTCCTTGTAGAGAAAAGCAACTATGTGTGGCCTGTTAGACCAACGACCAATATGAATGATCATCAACTAGTGAGCTTTTAAAAATGATTCCCAGATCCATCCCAGATCTACTTAATCAGGACTTCTATGAGTAGAACTGAGGTATCCATATTTTTGAAAGGCTCTCCAGGATATTTTGGGGAACAGGCAGATTTGGAAACTGTGTCCTAGACCTCTCAATATGCCTCACTTTGCTCATATATTCCTTTGGTTTCTTATATATTCTAAAACTGTCTCTTCATTTTTCTTCCCACCTAACCACAGTTTTTATTCCTTTTCCCCAACATTTTACTATGAAAAATTTCAAAACATACAGAAAAGTTGAATTATACAGCAATCATGCATATGCCTTATCTCTAGATTGTACATTTGTTAACATTTCACTACAGTATTTGCTTTATCCTTTGTCTATCCAACCATCTATCCAAACATCCTTCCATCCTAATTTCTGATGCATTTCTAAGTGAGTGGAAGACCTCAGTATCCTGGACCCATAAACACTTTAGCATACATATCATTATCTAAAGTTCAATGTTTGTGAATGGTTGTTTTGTATTTTTTAATTTTGTTATTTATTTATTTAAGATGGAGTCTTGCTCTGTCACCTAGGCTGGCGTGCAGTGGTGCAATCATGGCTCACGGCAGCCTCAACTTCCTGGCCTCAAGCAATACTCCCACTTCAGCCTTCTGAGTAGCCAGGACCACAGGCCCATGCCACTATACCTGGCTAAGTTTCTTTGGGGTGGGTAGAGATGTGTCTCCTTAAGTTGCCCAGGCTGGTCTCAAACTCCTAGGCTCAAGTGATCCACCCACCTCAGCCTCCCAAAGTGCTGGGCCCAGCAATTCTTTTTTAAAAAATTATAAAACCTCAGCCAGGCGTGGTGGCTCACGCCTGTAATACCTACACTTTGGGAGGCCAAGGCAGGTGGATCACGAGGTCAGGAGATCGTGACCATCCTGGCTAACACGGTGAAACCCCATCTCTACTAAAAATACAAAAAATTAGCCGGGCATGGTGGCAGGTGCCTGTCATCCCAGCTACTTGGGAGGCTGAGGCAGGAGAATTGCTTGAACCCGGGAGGTGGAGTTGAAGTGAGCCGAGACTGCAACACTGCACTCCAGCCTGGGTGACAGAGCAAGACTCCGTCTCCAAAAATAAAAATAAATAAATAAATAAATAAATTACAAAACCTCAAATGCACAAATCATAAGTCTATTCAATGTGATTTGACAAATTCACGTACCTGTGTAACCCAAATCCTCATCTGATACAGAATATTTCCATTACCTGAAAGCATTCCCAAATACCTAAATCCCTATTCCCACTTCCAGAACACTGTTCTGACTTTTTTCCTACCTTAAATGATTAGGTTTGCCTATTCTAGAATTTCATATAAATGACATTGTTCAGTATCTACTCTTTTGTGATTTTGTCACTGAATAAAATAGTATTTTAATGTTTTATTCTTCTCAAGAAAAGTTTTTAAAAAGTAGTTCATTTCAGGTCAGGCACAGTGGCTTATGCCTGTAATCTCAGCACTTTGGGAGGCCAAGGTAGGCTGATTGCTCGAGCCCAGGAGTTCAAGACCAGCCTGGGCAACATGGCAAAAACTTGTCGCTACTATGTATGTGTGTGTGTATATATATATATACACACACATACACATACACAAATACATATATATATATGTGTGTATATATATACACTAGCTGGGGGCATGGTGGTGCATGCCTATAATTCCAGCTACTCAGGAGGCTGAGGTGGGAGGATCACTTGACCCTGGGAGGTTGAGGCTGCTGTGAGCTGTGATTGAACCACTGCATTCCAGTCTGAGTGAATAAGCCAGACCCTGTCTCAAAAAAAAGTAGTTAATTCCTCTTTCTTATTGATGTTATTTCATTTATATGACTATAGCATAGTTCGTGCTCCAATTCTCTTGTTGATGGACATTTGGGTTGTCTCTCCTTTTTTGTTATTATAAATGAAGCTGCTGCCGTGAACTTGTGCAACGTTTTTGAGGTTATAGGTTTCTATGTCTCTTACATAAATACTTAGGAGTAGAATTACTGAGTTGTAGGGTATGCATATGTTTAGTTTTATAAGAAACTGACTGACATTTTTTCAAAAGCGGTTTTGGCATTTTACACTCCTACTAAAAATGTGTGTGAGAGTCCTGGTTGCATGACATCCTTCCAACATTTAGTTTTTCAGTCTTCTTAATCTCAGCCTGTCAGGTAGGTATGTAGTGGTATCTTATTATGATTTTAATTAATATTTCTCTGATGATTAATGGCATTGAGCACTTTGTCACATGCTTATTAGCCGATATTATGTCTTCCTTTGTGAAGTATCTGTTCACATCTTTTGCCCATGTTTAACGGAGTTGTCTTTTTACTTTTGAGATTCAACTTGCTAGTAGTTAGTTAAGAATTTTATATATCCATATTCATTAAAAATATTAGTGTGTAATTTACTTTTATTATAATAGCCTTCTTTGGTTTAGGTATCAGGTATCAGCCTTCTTTGGGTTTGGATGATCTCGTAAAATGCATTGGGAAGTATTCTCTCCTATTCTACTTTATAAAATAATTTAGGTAATATCTCTTTTTCCACCCTTACATTTATAACCCATTTCTGACTTTATATTTGTTCTGTGCTTGTAGATAGCATAAAATTGGATCTTGATTTTTTTCCCAATCTGATAATCCTTGACTTTTAACTGTAGTGTTTTAGTCAATTTACATTTAATATAGTTGTTGATATAGTTATTTATTATTTTTTAGTTTGTCTAATCTTTTCTTTTCCCCCTGCTCTTCCTTCCTGCTTTCTTTACAGTTTTAATGGATTTTGTTTTTAGAATTACATTTTAATTTATCTACTGACTTTTTGCCAGACTGAAGATGCCAAAACTATAAACAGAAGCCATAAATTTTGGTCTTCAAGCCTCTCGGTCTTTGCTAATTTACTTCATTGTCATCACCTTCCCTCACCACCTATTTCCCTTATTCCTGTAAGTGAGCTTGCCTAAAACTTTATCATGAGTCCAATCACTGGGCTGAGAGCACCCCCAGACATTTGGTTAAATAAGGGCATCCTGTTATGAAGCTTTCCCTGTCTTTTATCTATGATTGAAGGGCTACCACAATACCATTGCCTCAGAGAAAAAGCCTGTTTTCTCAAATGCTTTTCTCCTTGGTCACATATCCCAGCCTTAAGTTCATGTATTGAACCAATGATTTCTAAGTGGTTTAGTTTATTATTAAAGTGTCCTTTAAAAGTTGCCTAAACCTTGGCTGGTGCAGCTGGAGGTGGCAAGGAGTGAGAGCTGATGTCAGAATGCTCTGACCTGTACATCAGGAAAATGCTAACACCTGCCCCAACCAGCTGCTCCTTGTCAACCACCCCCATACCACAAATCAACTTTAAAAAAAAAAAAAAAAAAAAAGAAGAAGAAGGCCGGGGGCCGTGGCTCAAGCCTGTAATCCCAGCACTTTGGGAGGCCAAGACAGGCGGATCACGAGGTCAGGAGATTGAGACCATCCTGGCTAACACGGTGAAACCCCGTCTCCACTAAAAAATACAAAAAATTAGCCGGCGAGGTGGCGGGCGCCTGTAGTCCCAGCTACTCGGGAGGCTGAGGCAGGAGAATGGCCTAAACCCAGGAGGCGGAGCTTGCAGTGAGCTGAGATCCGGCCACTGCACTCCAGCCTGGGTGACAGAGCGAGACTCCGTCTCAAAAACAAAACAAAACAAAACAAAAAAAATCCCTACAGTGGTGGGGTTTCCTTTTAAAATACCTGCCTCCTAATGAGACTGTGAGAGAAGGATGATTTTGACAAGGGTGTAGTCTCACCAGGGTTACAAAACTGGCTGAAGGCTGAATGGGATCCTCAAATGTATTTTTTGAACATTCGGATTTAAATGCTTTTGGGCAGGATGAGAACTCTCCAGTGATTCTCAGGTCCAGCCACTCTCTATTGTGTTTTGGCTGCCCCAGTAGGCATTTAGGTTAGTAGCCCTGGTGGCAAGTTCTATTTACAGGCATCTAGAAGAGTACAAGAAAACTTGCATGCTGGCTAGGCTCTTGGCACCTGAATAAAGGGTCCAAAAACCAGACAGCCTGAGCCATAGATTCACATCTGAGTGGGGCCGGTAAAGACATGGGAACTCACTTCGTAGGCCCCAAGTTTCAGCCTGCCACTCCCAGACCCAGCTGCTCTCACAAATTATTTAGGTTCCTCTTTCTGGTCACACAAGCTACAGTTGGAAAAATCCACCTGAACAGCCTAATTTTATATCTCAAAAATTCAGGCCTCACCAGCGCCATTTGTGGACAAGGATCATAAAGAACAAACTTGGATAACCCTATACAAGTCAAGAACGACTCCAGTTTATGGAATGCAATGGGGTTGCCCTAGGTCCTTGGAACTTCAGAGGAGAGCCTGGAACTCTAGTGGAGCTCTAGAGTCGCAGATCCGGGATTGAATAGTGGCGACAGCCTCCCTTGGGGCCTCTCTGACTAGTGTGATGCCACTTGCCCACTCCTTAACCGGGGCCCCACAGTGCTGGCCAGACACATCTTCCTCACTCACCATTCAGATGCTCCTCATGACTTCCGGTGCCCTCAGTAGAAATCCCAAATTGATGGCTTGGCTCATAAGTCAGGACTTTGACCTTCGGTAACTCTTCAGCCTGCACTCTCCCCACAGCACTCTCTCCACTCTCTGACCCCAACATTGCATGGGTAACAAGATGTGTCATGCCCAGCCTGTGGCCCTGTCGTTCCCTCCACCTGGGTCACCCCCATCCCCTGGCCCCACCCCACTGGATCAGTTTCCTATTGCTGCTGTTACAAATTTCCACGGACTTTGTGGCTTAAAATAAAACAGGTCAGGTGTGGCGGCTCACACCTGTAATCCCAGCACTTTGGGAGGCCGAGGCTGGTGGATCACTTGAGGTCAGAGTTCGAAACCAGCCTGGCCAAACATGGTGAAACCTAATCTTTACTAAAAATATAAAAATTAGTGGGGCGTGGTGGCAGCTGCTTTTAATCCCAGCTACTTGGGAAACTGAGGTAGGAGAATCACTTGAACTGGGGAGGCAGAGGTTGCAATGAGCTGAGATAGTGCCACTGCACTCCAGCCTAGGTGACAGAGTGAGACTCTGTCTCAAAAACAAAAACAAAAACAAAAAACAAATTTAGTAGGTCAGGGTCTGGAGGCCAGAAGCCTGAAACCAGTTTCACAGGGCTGAAGTCAAGGTGATGGCCAGGCTGGCTCCTTCTGGAGGCTCTGAGGATGGAATCTGTTTTCTTGCCTTCATCAGTTTCTAGGGGCCACTTGTGTTCCAAGGCTTGTGAGCCCTTCCTGCTTCAAAGCACACCCCTCCAGTCTCCGTCAGTGAGGTCACAAGGCCTTCTCTACCTCTGCGGTCAAATCTTCCTCTGCCTCCCTCTTCTAAGGACCCCGGTGATACATGCAGGGCTGCCCAGATAATCCAGGACAAACTCTTACCTCAAAACCCTTCATTCAGTCACATCTGCAATGTTCTGTATGCCGCATATGGTGACATTGATAGGTTCCAGTGATTAGCATGCAGATGTTTTGGAGATTACCACACTCACCAAGCTGGTAGCTCCCTATCTGCCTTCCAGGTTCTGCTCAGACTTCATCATTCTCCTCTGAGTGGCCTCCCCGATCCCCAAGGTTGTGTTCGGGGCTGCACCTTTGCTCTCCACAGCCCCCGGCTCCCTGCTGAAGCTCCCTGAAGTGCCCTGGATTGCAACTGCCTTTTCGCCTCTCTTCTCGCAACTATTAGCAGCTTGAGGGCTGAATCTCATCCGCTTTCTTCCTCTCAGTATCGTAAAGATCCGGCACAGCATACATGCTTGAGATGTGTTTGCAGGAAGGAAGGGGTCCCTTCTGGCTGACAACCCCAGGATGAAAAGGCCTGATGACGTGGGCACAGAGGTCCCCTATTTAAAGTGATAACGGGGCCCGAAGAAAGCAGGGCTATGGCTGGGAGTGCTGGTGGACCAGGCCACATTATGCCTTGTGGGTGTGCCCCTTATATCTGGACTCCAGAGCTTTGCACAAGGAGTGCAGCAGCCCACCACTAAGAGAGCCCCCAGGTCCCTCTGGTCATATCTGTTGCTCACTGCAACTTTCCTGTCACTCTGACCCCAGGGACATGACCTTGGGGGAAAAGTGCTGGGAGTCCAACCTCACTGTACTTCTGAGGTGGTCTGTGACTGGCTCACTTAGACATTGATTAACTTTTCAAGGAAACACAAACATTAGGCAAATTCCATCCACCTATCAGGTAAGGTAAAAACATCAGCAAACATTAACCCAGACCCATGGGTTTACAGCTCACAGCTGCCCCAGGGCACACTGGCAGTGGCAGCTTGCCTCGGGGCCAGGTAGCTGCTTGGTTAAAGGGGATAAAATTCACAGTCCTGTGCAACAGATACAGGAATGTGACCCTTGGAATGGGGGCCTGCGCATCACCAACGTTTATGAATCAGCAAGAAACACAAAACCCACATGCCCTCCAAGGCTGAATGATAGCTCATGCTGCATCTGTTCATCTCTGACAAGGCTAACCTAGTTTTAATTATTTATGCTAAAACTTATAAGCCACTAAAAATGTCCCGCAGAATGAGGATACGAGGGAAAGAAGTCTGGGTAATCTGAGACCCTGCTGCGCTCTGCTCTTCAGCCTCACTGGCAACAAGCTCGGGCTGTTTCTGGGGAGTCCTTTGCTGTGTGGTCAAAGCAGAAAGGGTGGGAGAGGTTTCTGTGAGTTTCTGTTGGAAGGGTAGGGGTGGAAACAGAGCTAGGGAGTCTAATCTACCCTGAAAAAGCATAAACCTCTCCGAGACTGCTAAGGCCAGGACAATATAGGACAGAGAAACCCCCTCCATGAAGCCCACCAGGCCACTCTGCTATCACAACCCCCTCAGGTGTCTGGGTGCTGGTGGCTGGACATTCTGGAACTCACAGTCAAAGCACTGGTCATATTGGCAGCACCAACAGCTTTGCTCCAAGATGATCCCTCAGCTGATGGTCTTTGACCCTTTTTATGCAGTTCAGAGGCCTTCACTCCCTGAATTTCCCCAAGAATCACCCTTCTACCCTCTACATTCCCCTTCCCTTCTCACCGTTCTGCATCTTTAAGCTACACCTTCACTCTGTTACCTCCTCCAGCTGGAGTCCTGTGCCCTCCAGCATCCTGAGAAAGGGAGAAAGATGACCCCAAGAGAGGGATCTCGGGATGAATAAGAACTATTCATGTGAGCCTCTCATGTTACATAACTCATATCAGTTATATAAAACTTGGGTTTGTTTTCTCTATCATTAACCCTGACTTGACAGGCACCCTAGGGCCATAATTAAGAACATGAATTTGGGGATCAGACAGACCTGGGTTAGTGGTGGCTCTGTTATTTATAAACTGTGTGCTCTTGAGGAAGCTAACACACCATACTCTTCCTCAGTTTCCCTACCCATTCCCACTAAAATAACAGTGATACCCAGCTCACAGGGCAGTTATGAGAAGGAAATGAGATCTTGCATGAAAAAGGTTTAGTGATTCTTTGTATGCATAGTGAGTGTAATTGATGTAATAGGATTGTGGGTAATATAAAAACCATGTAAAGAAACTTTGGTTAGAAAATGCTGGTGAATCAACCACTGTGACCTCTATCTTATATTCAGGGTGGATGAAGTTGAGTGGGAAACTTTCCCAAAAGCACATGGGAGGTAAGTTCCTATAGGGATGCGATTGTGCAAGCTGCTTCCAAATACCACCTGGATCTCCAAGCAAACGAGCGTCATATCCGAATCCTGCATTGCTTTTGTGGAGAATCTGGCCCACAGAAAAGCATCTCAACAGACAGGATCACGCAAAGTTTTTGTGCTGGGGAGGGGCTGGGCCATCCAGTTTCAGAGTGTAGGTCTGAAAAAAAAAAGAGCAAATGGTTCAGGGATTGCTTTATCTCACCTAGTCAGCAGCCTGATGGGGCCCAAAACTACTTTATCAGGTCAGAACCTTTAAAGAAGAAACTGCTCAGGGCTGAAGTAACCACAAACAGATCCAACTGGTTTTTGTGTTGGGTAATATTTGTTTGACATTATGTCCAGATGTCTAGGTTGTGAGACACATATTCTTAGCATCAAAAAGTGTTTGTAAAATTCTTAGTTGAGCTCCATAGTGAGTTAGATCCTGGCATGAATCAAACTGAAACCAAATTAGAGGTGCCATCCGTGTAAGGAACAGGCTGGAGCCAGTCCCTAGTTTCAAAAAAGTGGTAACCAAACTAAAGGAATTATCTGGGAGCAAAAAGGACTTGCTCAATGTTCTCAGCTGTTTTCCAACTCCAGGAAAAATGCTACATCATGGACATGGCAAAATAATCAAGAGCTTTGTTAAGATCTATTTTCCCAGGGGAGTCCGGGACAGGGAGAGGGCCCCCTCCCTGGGAACACTTGGCTGATTTCCATTGCCGGGCATTTCATAAGATGCCCTGCTTAGCAACCTCTTAGAAGTGTGAGAAGTCAGCACTCCACCCCCCACCGACCCCCCCACCCAAAAAAAAACCTTCCCCCTGCTGTGCTGGGTTACCCTTTCTTGGCCTTTCTTTGAAACCTAAGCATCCATATCCTCTCTTTGGGGATGACTTTCTCTTCTAGCAAAGAAGTGGAAATGGTTTTATTGGTTCTTGGTTTTTTCTTATATCCTGGTGCTGGCTATAATTTCAGATTTGTATTTTTAGGTTTGACTTTGGGTGGCAGAATGGAACACAAGCAGACCAAGTCAAGAACTTCCATACAGAATCAGCTAGGGACAACATTTGCTCCCCTCCTGGGAGACGCTCTCAGCGTAGCATCCTGAGAAGGAAACTATCCCTAAGAGTCATTCTTGTGAAAAAAAATGGAAGTAAAAATAAGAGCCTTCATCAGCTGACTTAATCTCAACAAAGCCCCGCTTACACCTGGGCCTTAGACAATGACAACAAACTTCTCCACAAACATACTAATATGTTTGTAGCGTCTGAAAAATTATTTGTATTCACAGTTAATTTTAAAAGAGCTCTATGACTGAGATGCTGTTATCTTTAAAATAGTCTGAAAATTACATCCTGTATTTGTCCGTTTTCACGCTGCTAATAAAGACATAGCAGAGAATGGGCAATTTACAAAGGAAAGACTCTGTGTGGCTGGTGAAGCCTCACCATCATGGCAGAAGGGCAAGGAGGAGCAAGTCACATCTTACGTGGATGGCAGCAGGCAAAAAGGGAGCTTGTGCAAAGAAACTCCCATTTTTAAAACCATCAGATCTTGTGAGACCTGTTCACTATCACCAGAACAGTATGGAAAGACCTGCCCCCATGACTCAGTCATCTTCCACCAGGTCCCTCCTACAACACGTGGGAATGATGGGAGTTACAAGATGAGATTTGGGTGGGGATACAGAGCCAAATCATATCATATCCTTACTTTGATGGATAAGAGGTGAAGGAATTGGAAAATAGAGGAAGAAACACACTTCATCCCCCACGCCACTCCATTTCCCATGAATGTTTAAACTACTCACGCACACTTTTTTTTCTTTTCTGTTTGAGGCAGGATTTTGCTCCGTCACCCAGGCTGGAGTGCAGTGGTGCAATCACAGCTCACTGCAACCTCAACCTCCTAGGCTCAAGTGATCCTCCTGCCTCCACCTCCTGAGTAGCTGAGACCACAGATTCGTGCCACCCACCGCAGATAATTTTTATTTTTTTGTAGAGACAGGGTCTCACTATGTTGCTCAGGCTGGTCTCAAACTCCTAGGCTCAAGCAATCCTCCTGAGGCAGGCTCTGGTGTCAGCTGAACTGGATTGGAATCTTGGCTCCACCATTCACTAGTAAGTAATTCAACCTCTCTATGTACCACTTTCTTTATCTGTCAAATGGAAATTATTATATGACTTGTATCTTTCAAGGTCCTTGAAGGATAACCGAGGTGATGCATGCAAAAGCTTCAACATGCTTGTCAACCACAGACTAAAAATGCATTTGATGTGAGACTCTCCACTATCTCCCAAAGGCCACAGCAAGAGGGTGATGTCATCAGGAAGCTTGTATTAAATTTATATAGACATTAAAGACCAGTTTCAAGCAGGCTTAAAACTAAAAATGTCAATATACACTGTTGCCCCCTTTTTTTTGAGGCGGAGTCTCGCTCTGTCGCCCAGGCCGGAGTGCAGTGGCCGGATCTCAGCTCACTACAAGCTCCGCCTCCCAGGTTCACGCCATTCTCCTGCCTCAGCCTCCTGAGTAGCTGGGACTACAGGTGCCTGCCACCACGCCCGGCTAGTTTTTTGTATTTTTTAGTAGAGACAGGGTTTCACCGGGTTAGCCAGGATGGTCTCGATCTCCTGACCTTGTGATCCACTCGTCTCAGCCTCCCAAAGTGCTGGGATTACAGGCTTGAGCCACTGCGCTCGGCCATGTTGCCCCTTTTTTTAAAAGAAGAAGGAGAAGGAGAAGACGACGACAAGGTACTTTGCAAATAGTAGAGATTTTGCAGGGCTTTCTAGAATAAAAATGTGTCAAATGCCAATAAATTTTTTTTCAGTGGTGCTAATACAATTTTATTACAGGATTTGGAATATGAATAAATGGATTCAAGCTCAGGACTTGCCCAGTACAAGCTGCCAACTTCTTTGAACTTCAGACTTCACGTGTCTAAGACTGATATCTTAGTACCTAGTACCTGGCAGGGCTGCTGCCAGGATTAAGTGAGATCATTCAGATGGGAGTGCTTGGTTTACAATGAACTACCAGTCAAGTGCTAGTTATTTCTATTATTTTGTATTCCTCCAGAAAGTATCTTGTTACATCGAAATGGCAGAGCATCTCACGAACCAACTCTTCTTCTTTTGTCTTATTTTTATTTATTTATTTATTTCTTATTATACTTTAAGTTCTAGGGTATATGTGCACAATGTGCAGTTTTGTTACATATGTATACATGTGCCATGTTGGTGTGCTGCACCCA
>NW_012108364.1:160343-161288 GCF_000951045.1 Mandrillus leucophaeus
ACCCACCGCAGATAATTTTTATTTTTTTGTAGAGACAGGGTCTCACTATGTTGCTCAGGCTGGTCTCAAACTCCTAGGCTCAAGCAATCCTCCTGCCTCAGCCTCCCAAAGTGCTGGGATTATGGGAATGAGCCACCGTGCCCAGCCGAGGCAAACTTTCTTAAGCAAATTGAAGATCAATTTGAAATATTGGAGTAACTGGTGATAAAGTATTTC
The DNA here is from genome assembly GCF_000951045.1 of Mandrillus leucophaeus. NCBI lineage: Eukaryota > Metazoa > Chordata > Mammalia > Primates > Cercopithecidae > Mandrillus > Mandrillus leucophaeus. The sequence continues at coordinate 160,560 of NW_012108364.1, forward strand.
CTGCTGACAATTTAAAGCAAATAATGTTGCTGTCAAACCTTTACCACTGATGTCACTTGGCAACTCAGAGCAACTCTGGCATCAAAGAAATTCTGAAAGTGGATTCAATGTGCTTAGAGCAAGGTTAGAAGACATAGAACATTTGAGCTAAAAACTAAGATGGGAAATTGGGCCTTTGTATTCTGTTGAGTGAGCACACAGAGAATTTTCTAGACATACTTGATTTGATTTTAGTTTTTGAGACATGGTCTCACTATGTTGTCCAGGCTAGTCTCAAACTCCTGGGCTCCAGTGATCCTCCCGCCTCAGCCTTCCAAGCAGCTAGGATTACAGGTGTGAGCCACCACACCCAGCTGTGAAGTATTGGTTTTAAAAAGTTGCATTTGTGTGGATGGGGCATGCTAGAGTATAAGACTTGAGAATAACATCCTAGAAGCAATGACTATTGCCTGGGCTAAGTTATCATCATGCCTCTAGTAGATGCTGTGAGATTTACAGTAGGAGCTGAATATTTGGGGATGACAATCATCTTTGAGCATTTTCTAGTGTACATAGACACTAGAGGGGCCCCAGAAGCCTTCTGGTCTACCAGTTTCAGAACACTCAATGGTCAATCCTCCTGCCTCCACCTCCCGAGTAGCTGAGACCACAGATTCGTGCCACCCACCGCAGATAATTTTTATTTTTTTGTAGAGACAGGGTCTCACTATGTTGCTCAGGCTGGTCTCA
>NW_012108364.1:161338-185212 GCF_000951045.1 Mandrillus leucophaeus
TTCAGTTTCCATGTAGTTGAGCGGTTTTGATTGAATTTCTTAATCCTGAGTTCTAGTTTGATTGCACTGTGGTCTGAGAGACAGTTTGTTATCATTTCTGTTCTTGTACATTTGCTGAGGAGTGCTTTACTTCCAACTGTGTGGTCAATTTTGGAATAAGTGTGATGTGGTGCTGAGAAGAATGTATATTCTATTGATTTGGGGTGAAGAGTTCTGTAGATGTCTATTAGGTCCACTTGGTGCAGAGCTGAGTTCAAGGCCTGGATATCCTTGTTAACTTTCTGTCTCATTGATCTGTCTAGTGTTGACAGTGGAGTGGTAAAGTCTCCCATTATTATTGTGGTGGGAGTCTAAGTCTCTTTGTAAGTCTCTAAGGACTTACTTTATGAATCTGGGTGCTCCTGTATTGGGTGCATATATATTTAGGATAGTTCGCTCTTCTTATCGAATTGATCCCTTTACCATTATGTAATGGCCTTCTTTGTCTCTTTTGAGATCCGTATTTGGTGCTTCAACAGTAAGCCACAAAGGCCAGCTCTGGTAATAAAAAATAAAGGAGTTTATGGAAAGGGAATTGGCTAACGCACAGACTTAGCGGGAGCCTGGAGAAGCAATTTCACAGAACGATGTCCAAATCCATGCTACAGCCCTGTCCTGATGAGGAAGCTGCTGCCACCAGGGCAAGGGCTCCCATCGAGGTAACTCCACTGATGCCATCTTAACCACATTTCTTCCCAAAGAAACCTCTGTTACCTGCCTTGCCAGCAAAGTGGGTTCTGTAAGGTCCTCACTTCCAAGTCCAGGTCCCCCACAGGTAACTTGATTGGGAGAACCCAGCTCATCTTACTTGTGCTCTAATGGCAGAGGAGTTTGTAAACTGAATTTTCTGAGTTGTTCCAGGTGAAAGTGGGACTTACAAAGCAGGACGTTTCCCAAGTAGAGCAAAGGTGAGTTTAAAAAGTTGCTGGACAGCCAGGAAACATGGCAGGTGTCTGTTTCATTCAATTGCTTAATGGGCCCCAAGGCCAACGTCCACCATCCACCAATGTTAAGCACAACATCAACTACAACAAAATTCTCCTGCCTAACACAGTTCAGCTCTCCCTCATGCAGGCTAAAAAGACTCCTCTTCTGCCTGAAGTGGGGGTAGTTCAAACTCAAATTCAAACAGTAATGGGCCCTCCAAAGTCAAACAAACAAAAGAGAAGCCATCTCATCTTTTATTGGAGAAAACTAGCAAGAGTATTTATTGTATAAAACTTTTGGGGAGCGATTGCTTGATTAAAGAATTATCAAGAACCCAATGGGGCCAGGCGTGGTGGCTCACATCTGTAATCCCAACGTTTTGGGAGGCCAAGGTGGAAGGATCACTGGTGCCCAGGAGTTCAAACCAGCCTAGGTAACATAGGGAGACCCCCGCCTCTACAAAAAATTAGAAAATTAGCTCAGCTTGGTGGTGCATGTCCCATCCCAGCCGAGACTACAGGCTACTTGGAAGGCAGGAAGATCGCTTGAGCCCAGAAGTTCAAGGCTGCCATGAGCTATGCTTGTACCACTGCACTCCAGCCTGGGCGACAGAGGCCCTGTCTTAAACAAACAAAAACCGATGGGGACCTCTCCTTTTGTTTATATTTATTTATTTATTTATTTATTTATTTATTTATTTATTGGAGACAGAGTTTCTCTCGCCCAGGCTGGAGTACCGTGGCACGATCTCGGCTCACTGCAACCTCCACCTCCCGGGTTCAAGAGATACTTGTGTCTCAGTCTACCAAGTAGTTGAGATTATAGGTGCATAGCATCATGCCTGGCTAACTTTTGTATTTTTCATAGAGATGGGGTTTCACCATGTTGGCTAGGCTGGTCTCAAACTCCTGACCTCAAGTGACCCACCCGCCTCGGCTTCCCAAAGTGCTGGGATTACAGGTGTGAGTCACTGCACCTAGCTGGGCACCTTTCCTTTTAAGAGCTCACTTATTCCTTGCCTCACGCAGGAGAGAGGAGCTATTCCAGAATCATCTCTCCAGCTTCCTCTGAAGTGACAGACGCTTTGGACTCTGGGTAACACACATCTGGGAACGGAGCTGCCCCCTCATAAGGGCTCAAGATGTTGCTGTCCAGACCAGCAGCACTGGTGGGCTCTGAGCCGTGAGCATTGCCTTTCCTGTGTTGTGCAGCCCTGAGCCAGCTTCCCAATTACTCTCCACATCCCTTTTCCCCTAAGCTGCTCTCCAGAAAAGGACCACAATCAAGTGTGAGTGGTCATTCATTCTTCTCTGGTTATGTTAGAATCCTAGCAGCACTGTCAGGTCCCCCAGAGGTAGTGTCCTGTGACCCACAGGCTGAGGCTCCAAGTGTGAGAATGCTGTCCACAGTTACCCAGGAGCCGACAGCAGAATTGGCACTAGCATCTAGTTCTCTACTCTCCCACTATAGCACCTCTTGTTCAGGGATATTTGCATTTTAATAGAGGATGTAGACTGAAGCCAAAGGACTGAGTCTCCTGTTGTGAAACATCAGTCACCTTTGAGCCCTCATGCTAAGGGTTGCTGAGGATCAGCTCAGCCTTTTCTAGGAAGCCACCGGCAGGTCACGATAGAGTGAACTGAAATGCAGCCCTGTGACACCAGCACCCAATGGACCCTTGGTGCCCTCCACTCACAGGCAATTCAGACCATCAGCCTAGAGGAAGGGAGCCCGTTTTCCAGGCCATCCCAGCTCACGGCTGTGAAGTCTCAGCACCCCAGGCCCCAGTGAGCATGTTTCTCTTTCACTCCTAACACCCAGGGAAATGCTAGCCCCTTGGTCTTGCTGGTCAAGTTCAGCTTCTGTTACCATCTCAGTTAGCAAAGCATGTGTTAGAGGAGAATCCACAGGAATTCAAGTGCCCTCCTCTCTCAAATGAAGGAGCTGGGCTATATGACCTTTAAAGTCCTTCTGGGCCCAAATTCATGAGAATCCCAGTAGAGGAGAACCTTTCTCCAGGACCTGTTTGCAAGTGGCTCTTGCACACAGGTCCTGGAGAAAGGTTCAGTTAGGGTTTCAATGTCTGTAAACTGTGAACTTATCTGCCTTCTAACTAGAACCTGAAATGGGATGACAGTCACGGCCCTGGTGCCAATAGCCAAGACATTCTGATGGCAGCGCTGGTTTACTCATGGTGTTAGGAGGTGAATGCCCGAGACTCTGTGGGATCAGGGATGTCTGTCTCATGCTGTCTGTGCTGGCCTTTGCCTGTTCAATATTCAGAGAGCCAGAAGCAAGGTTGGGGCTGCCGCCTCCTCTGGGAACATGCCAGCTTTTCTCACTGCTCTGCCACACTTGTTGCCCCCGATGGAACCCCTCAATCCTGTCACTCAGCTGAACAAATGCTGTGGTGTTCCTTTAATTTCTCAAATAAGGTTTATCATCTGCATATAGGATGGATGAATATCAATCTGTGCAAAAAGTGTTATGACCCTATTGAAGCTGTGGCTTCCCAGTCCAGTCTCAGAGTAAGACCATGATACATGAAAGACAGTCTAGCCACCAAAAAGCGATTAGAAATCACATAAGGCCTTTATTTGTACTTCTCGGCCATCCTAAAGAAGATGGATGTCAGGCAATACAGTTCTCAGCCCTCCTTCTCTTTTCCTCTGCTTCCTTCTTAACCCACAAATGCCCTAGCTTCTCTTGCCTCTTAAATCTTGGGGAAACCCTCTCTAATACTAGTCTGGGTGCTTCTTATCCTTCTACTCACTTGACTTTCTGCATTACCAAAGCTCCCAAGATCTGAGCTGGAAACACAGAACCCTGATGGGAGGCAGGGAGGGCAGCGCTGACCCATCAGGACAGCTGTTCCTGAGCAGGACCAGATATTTACCAAAGCAGGTAAGCGTTCATCCAGCACATGCTTGGGGCCACTTCCTTGGGATCCACCCTACTTTCTCATTCTGAAAAAAAATACTTATACGTTTCAAATTTGTTGTGGCACCTCAGAATAGAAGGTCAGTGGTGACCATGGGACAGAGCTAGAAGAAACATCAGTACCCGTGAAAGAAAACTGTTGTGCGTTACAGGTGGGAGTTACTGACATGAACAGAAGAAAGGAGGAGAGAAGAGTGGCGATGATGCTGATTGGTTGCAGTCAATCTGCATATCTATTATGCTGAAGCTGGCTCAGTAGTTAAGAGCTATAACAATACTAATATTTACTGTGTTGATTATGTGCCAGGTACTTTACACTCTTTTGTTTATTCTGCATGACAACTCTGCAAGGTACTCTCCCTCTGTTAGGGAGAGAATTTAAAGCTAAGAGAAGTTAAGTCATTTGCTCAAGGCCTCACATGTCCGTAAGTGGTGGAGTCAGGATTTGAACCTAAGCAATCTGATCAGAAACCATGCTTGTAACTTCTGCCCACACCCTACTGCCTTCCCACAAAGCAAAGTTCCATTCGGGAGGGTGGAGAGAGAGGTATACAGAGACTCAAACAAGGCCACAGGGCACGTGGGCGGCACTGGTGCTCTCTGCACAAAGATAGGAGCAGGGGGAAATCCCACTGTTACGAGATGCGCTGCTTAGGAAATGCTGCATGGGCATTATCTTAGTCAACACAGCAAACCGCTGCAAGAAAAAACCCACGATATTAACAGCTGAACACAAAAGTGTATTACCGACTCGCACAAACTCTAATCAGACATTCCTGGTCAGGCAGCAGTCCTGGGCTCTTCCTCCACCCAGCGACTCAGGGCTCCAGGCCTCTGTCCCTTAGTGATACAGGCTGGGGAAGAGAGTGAGGAAAGCCACACTGGACACTTAACCACCTCAGCCAGAAAGTGACACATCTCTCAGGCTCTTATTTCACCGGCCAGAATGAAGGACAACGGGATGGGTTGAGAGGCTGGGAAATGGAGTCCCTGGTTAGTCACCTACTTCTCAACAGCAAGTTCATACTATGCAGATCAAGGAGTCAAGGAGATCATGACTTTTCAGGGGTCAGCTAGCCCTATCTATCACACTTGAGAGAGGGGAGGGTGATATGATGATCTGGCAGAGGTTAGTAAATGGCACATGAATTTCAGCATTATTTGGGCTGTTAGAAGTGGGACAACCCAGGGATGTAGGCTGGGTGCTTCTCTTAAGGAGTGACTCTGGGGGATCAAGCTCATTCCCCAGGCATCTGTGGCCCGCTGAATCTTGGCCTAGGCACACTGATTGGCTCTGCCCCTATCTGTATGTCTGCCCCAGACTGTATGTCTGCCCTGGCATACAGTCCAATGTCACTGAATCTGAACCCAAAGGCAGCCTTGCCAGAGATTTGGTTTCTGAGAGCAAGGCCATCCTTCCTGTGGCCTAAGTTAGAATCAGTTCTCTCTGGTCACATGACATACTGAGGTTTTTAATAAGCCTTTGTTGACTGACGACTCTGAGAGTTCAGGCAAGAAGTATTGAATCCCAGTATCTAAATTTGCAGACTACAGACATGTAGAGAAAGAATTTGAATTAATGTGACTGTCAGAAGGGAAAGGGGCCAAAAAAAGGGTGGACAGATTCTGAGCAAGAAAAAACACACCAGGCTGTTCTCAGAATCATATTTCAAATTCCAAGGTTTATGTCTTTTTTTTCCCCCCAAATAGTCATTAATTATGGATTGTGTGTCTCTTGGAAGTTTGTTAATATTATTAGTTTTGGAAAGGCGTTTCCTGCTTCTTTTCCATATGCAACTATTTATTTAGTCAGCTGGTTCTCATTTCTGAATGTAGGTTCAGTGGCTCAGCTGCAGGATAATGGGCTGAAATGTCTCAAACGAAACTCAAATAAAGAACTTTGATTATTGTTTTTCAGGAGTGGATGAACACAGTATCGAATCCATTGGAACTAGCCTGGCCTTTTTTTAAAAAAAGTGCTCCTAGATGGAAATAATAATGGATTTGAAAACACTGGAGCTCCACATTTTCTGAAATGCCAGCTCTCTTTCTGCACATCTGAGGCTTTGTACTTGGAGGATGGTCTACAACTACCCGCGAAAATACCCCTCAGAGGAAAACCGTAAAATTTCCCTTGGTTTCCCGATGAGGAAACAGATTCTTAAAAAGACAAACATCTCTCCAAGGTCACGGGGCGAGCACAGAACTTGGAGACTCTGATTTCCAATTTCTGACCCCCTGGTCAATTTCTATCAAAGGACACAGGATAGACTTATAGGGATCTAGTGGGTTGTTATGAGAACGTTTAGGATAATTGTAGGAATTTCCATTCGAAATTAGTGCTCAGTGCCTTAGTTCGCATTAGAAAGTCACATTAAAAAGCCTCCAAAGGGTCGTTTGAGCCCAGGAGGTTGAGGCGACAGTGAGCTGTGATCATACCACTGCACTCCAGCTTGGGCCACAGAGCAAAACCCTGTCTCCAAAACAAACAACAACAAAAAACCGCCTCCAAAAGAGGAAAGTTTGCCTTTATTTGAAATCCTTGTGTACCTATCAGCCTCATTCCACCTGCCTGACTCCACTCCATGCCTCCACTATGACACCTTGACACTTCTCTCATTTCAACACTGCAGCGTTCTCAGTTGCCTTCTTGATGCCCCCTTCCTGCCACTCAAGTGACCCTCTTCCCTCTCTGCACAAGAACAGCCAGTTTGAATGGGCAGGGCTCAGGCTGAGAGTGGTCTTGGGGGCCCAAACTCTTGTGTGTTCCAGTGCCCAGATGTGGGCTGTGGTGGACAGCACCAGGCTCAGCTGCCGCAAAAGGTTGGTGGGACAGAGCTGAGATAGCACGGCAGGAGGTCACAACCTTGGCCGCAGGGGCAGGTGGGACTCTGAACCAGAGATGGTACCAGAGGCAGCTGTAGAGTAGACAGCTGTGGTGTCATGGAAAAGGGAACTTTGGACTTGAAGTCAGAAACCCTGACTTAAAATCCTGCCTCTGACCCATTACCAGTTGTGTGGCTTTGGACAAATGGTTAACATCTCTGAATTCGACTTCCTCATCTATAAAGTGGAGGCTACCACAACATTAGCTAACACGTGTGCAGCTCTGAATATATCCCTGATATCTCTCTGTGCATTTTATATATATTAACTCATTTAGACCTCACACCAACACTGTGGAGTGTGTACTGTCATTAGGCTCAGTGTACAGTTAGGGAAACAGACACAGAGAGGTTCACTAACTTGCCCCAGATCTCATGGCTTGCAGTGGCTGAGCTGGGGTTTGAAGCCAGGTGGTCTGACATCATTATCTTATAGGGCTGCTAGGAGGCAATGGTTGCTTCTAGCTCAGTGCACAGAGTCAACACTCAACAAAGATTTAGAAGTAAAAGAGGCTTGATATGGGGTGTGGACAGGGATGGAAATCAGCGAGGAAAGAGGCAGAGGAACACATATGGATAGAAGGACAAGAAATGGGCTATACAGACAGACCAAGTGAGAGTCCAGGGTTTAAACCAAGCCCGAGGCCTCAGCTTCACTGTTGCTTCTTCCAGGAATTCTTCCCTGTCTTGTGTGACTGAGTTGGGAGCCCATTCTCCAATGTATCCCACAGCATGTGGGCCAGGCTCTCATCTCAGCGCCTACCACACTGGACTGTCATTGCTTAAACTCACTTTGTCTCTTCACGGTGGGCTCAGCAGTAACTTTGGCTTACTTACCTTTCTGTCTCCAGGGCCTGGCATCCAACCTGACACATAGTAGGCCTCAGCAGCTCTACTCAAATGAATGAATGAACAAATAGGCTCGAAGGGTATCTGGGCACCAATATTCCTGCCTCTAATCCACGTGTTTCCATTCTCACAACAGTTAAGTCCTACTACGAAAGCCCACCTGGTCTTCCTTCCCACTCCAAATGTGAATGGATCAGGGTAAGGGTGTCGCCTTCGGTCTGTGGCGCTTGTGGCTGGGATGGCAGCCAGGTGGCCAATGGGTACCAAGAGCTAGACTACCAATAGCTAGTCAGGGCCTGAAGGAGAACCTGTGGCAGAGCTGCGCCTACCTTGCCGCTTCACAGCCACCTTCAGCCCAGACCCTGGCAGTCCTGAAGGGTGTGGCTGGAGCAGAAGCAGCTGGGACCAGCAGGGGAAATCACACTTTCAGAGCACACCCTACCCCTCTCAGGATCCCCCAGGCCGTCCCAGGGAAACTGACAGGATGTCTGGAGAGAGGGTATCACAGAAACACCCCTTTCAGCAGGAGTAACACTTTTTCTTGAGGTCAGTCCCCAACAAGGCAGGCACGGGGGTCACCTGCCCAGGCTCCCATGCTGCCATCCCTAAGACCTTCTCTCCTCCTTTACCAAGCTCTGCCTGTTCCTTCCACGCCTGGGGCTGCTGGGAGCAGCTCTCTCCGGGGAGTCTCCATGGGAACCTGTAGGGGAATTCCGAGCCCCATAAACCGCCTGCCGCCTGGACTTGGCTTCTCTAACAGTTGCTCAAGAACGCTGGCACACAGATTGAGAGGCTCAGCACAAAACGCCTTGCTTTTCTTCATTTTCTTTCCCCAACACTGTTGCCCCAGCCAACCCCTAGTGCTGAGGAATGCGCCCAATTGTGTAAGCTGGAGACAGGCAGGCCAAGATCTGACAGGTTTTGGCACAAAGTACAAAATCAATGTATTATCACCTACCAGGCCCTAGGTCAATTTTTATGTTTTTGTTTTTGTTTCTTTTAACAAAGTCTTGCTCCATCGCCCAGGCTGGAGTGCTGTGGCGTGATCTCGGCTCACTGCAACCTCTGCCTCCCAGGTTCAAGCAATTCTCCTGCCTCAGCCTCCCGAGTAGCTGGGATTAGGCACCACACCTGGCTAATTTTTGTATTTTTAGTAGAGATGGGGTTTCACCATGTTGGCCAGGCTGGTCTCGAACTCCGGGCTTCCAGTGATCCACCTGCCTCGGCCTCCAAAAATGCTGGGATGACAGGCGTGAGACACCGCACCTGGCTCAATTTTTATGGTTTTAATTTGCAGCTTCTGTCAGGTCAAACTACTTCTACAAAGCAAAGGCAGGCAAAGTTATAGTGGCCACCAGGGCGCTGGGCATGACTTCCAGGTTTGGACCTTCTCAGCTGGGAAAAATCCAGGCTTGGGATTTGTACTTCCAACCTGTACTCTTTGCATTTCTTTTTCTGGATGCAAGATACAGCAGGAAACAGATCATGGGAGTCACTGTGTCGGAGAGATTCAGGAGGCTCTTGCTGGCAGAAATAAAAGACTTCCTGCTAATCCCTACTCTGGAAAATAAAGTGCTCAGGACATTTCAGGCAGCCCTCAGGTATCCAGCAATAAGAAAAGTTATCCGTAAATGAAATTGATGTTGTAGGATACAAGAAAAAGATGCAACCAGGGGTTGGGTAAGACTGTGTAGGCTGGGTTTGCTAAAAGCATGGCACAGCCCCACAATATTCTTGACAGAGGGAGGGGATCAGGCCAGGCTGTGGATCAGCTGAGTGGGCAGCTGCCTCCTTGGCGTGATCTGAGGGGTGATGAAACATCAGGACACTCAGAAGACTCGAAGCCCAGCTCCAGATCTCCTCCCAAGACCTCAGCAAGTCTCTGAGCTGAGTCATGGGGATGACAGTACCTGCTCTACTTCTCGGGATTGTCATGAGGTTCAAACTAAGTGACAGAACCTATGTGACTATGCTGGCTGTTAAGCTATTGTTTCTCAGCACTAATCCGCCTCTGCTCTGGGATGCTGGAGCTGGAACTCTGCAAACCATGCTCCCCCTGCCAGCTGCTCCTTGTTATGATTGCCAGCAGCGGGGAGTAGTCGCAGGGCACGTCGCAGGACAAGCAGAGGCAAGCAAGCAGGGCACCTGGGACGCAGCATGTCAGGAGGCACGGACTCTCAGTGTGGACCCTGCAGTGGAAATGCTAAACTCTGTCCTTTTGCCATCTCCAATTTAAGAACCCGGACCCTGGTGTCACTTACAGAAAGCCAACCTCCCCAAACTTCAGGGATCGATGTTTTAATGATTTAGGTCTCTTTTTTCCCTCCTGTGACAATGGACAAGTTGCTTTTCATCAGCAAGAGAGCTGTCAGGGCTTCAGTATGGCTGCAGAAAGGTCCGAAGGTAGTGAGGATGGGGAAGTCCTTGTTCCCCGTCCCTAGCGTTGGTGAACCCAGGATGAATAAAAGCAGGACAAAAGGATTCAAGTGGCCTGGATTCCGGGGCTGTCAGGGTTGTCCTTGTGTCCACACCTTGCCTAGATGGGAAAGCAAGCAGCACAAAGGGCAGATGAGCAGCCCCAAGGATAGGCTTGGAAGCAGGAAAGAGAAAGAATGCAAATTACCAGGGAGAAGGAAAGAGTCACGTGGAGTTAGGGGAGTTATTCACCAAGAGCAATCAATGATTCATGTGGACATTATTATCCTCGATTCTAGTGAAATCAGGATTCCATCTGGTTTAAGGAAAATAAAATAAAATCTATAGAGTTTAATGATTTTGTTCCCATAATAACGCTAAATGAGCAAACAACATCTTTAGCTCTGCTTGGAGAAAAGCAGAAATGGTTCTAACCGAGTAGTGTTTAAATATGAGCTCACTCTGATTTACCTCTGATGTGCTTATCCCAGGCTAGCTACTCTAACCAGCATGGTATTGACATAACAAATGCTAAATCATTACACTGTTGATTTCATGCCCTGGAGCATCTTGGTTACCACGACGGCGGCCTGATCTTTGTGTCTGTATTCCATCTACAGCCTAACTCAGGCTGGCCGAACCCCACAGATGGCAGCTTAGGGCCAGAGAACAGAACATGCAGTTGGTTTTATTTCCCCATGCAAGAAAATTATACAAACAGAACAAATACAGGAACTTTCAGAAACATCCTTATCTCACACTGTTTAACATGTAATTTAGAAATAGACTCTTCATCAGTATCAATTTTTTAGGGTTGCCGTAACAGAGTACCACAGAGCAGGTAGCTTCACCAACAGAAATTTGTTTTTCACAATGCTAGAGGCTAGAATTCCAAGATCGAGGTGGCAGCAGGGTTGGTGTCTTTTGAAGCCTCTGTCCATGGCTTGTGGATGGCTGGCCTCTCCCTGCATCTTCATGTGGTCTTTCCTCTGTGTGTATCTGCGTCCTTATCCCCTCATCTTATGAGGATGCCAGTCACATGGGATTAGGGTCTACCGCTGGGACTGCATTTTACTTTAATTATCTCTTTAAGAGTCCATCTCCAAATGCAGTCACGTTCTGAGGTACTGGGAGATAGGACTTCAACATACGAATTTTGAGGGTGACACAATTCAGCCTCTGCCAAGTGTGAGTGACGAGAAGAGCCAACCTTTCCCAAAAGCCTACGAAGTGTTTAAAACTGTAGTGAATGCTCAACTTGAATTTAACCCTTAAAAATAGTCCCATATGGTGGGCATCATCGTTCTTCTCGTTTTACACATTGGTGATGAAGGCTTGAGGTTAACTGCCTTGCCCGAGGTTACACATGATGAAGCACAGGGTGGGAAGTGAAGTGCATATAACATAAAGTGAGCCCAGGCCTGTCCAACTGCAAAGGGATTCAAGTTTTAAAGAATTCTACAACCATTTCCCTTCCTGGTGAACTAACCAAAACAACTTCCTGTAATCCTAGGATATTGGGAGACTGAGGCAGGTGGATTGCCTGAGCTCAGGAGTTCAAGATCAGCCTGGGCAACATGGTGAAACCCTGTCTCTACTAAAACACAGAAAAATTAGCTGGCTGTAGTGGTGCACGCCTGTAATCCCAGCTACTAGGGAGGCTGAGGCAGGAGAATTGCTTGAACCCAGGAGGCAGAGGTTGCATCGAGCTGAGATTGTGCCACTGTACTCCAGCCAGAGCAAGACTCTGTCTCCAAAAAAAAAAAAAAAAAAAAAAAAAAACCTTTACTAACACTTAGCACATATACATTGATGAGAATGAATGAAATATCTTTGAAAGAGACGTAATGCCTAATATTATTGAAATTTTGAAGGCGATGCATGGCATATGCTATTTCTGTGTGATAATCAGTTTCACAATTGAGAAGCATTTTTAAGACCAAGCTAAAGAAAAAGCAAAACAATAAATAATTAAACTTACATTATTGATGGTCTTGGCATTGCATTAGAAAACCAATAATGATTATCCATTTTGGAGAGAATCCCAGATCTCAAGAATACACTTTGTACTGTGAAATTTGAACCTGACACAAAAACAGAAACAAAAGCTACACTGAGCAGGTAAGAAACATCAATGTTTATTTTTCTCCTACTTTAAATATAAAATTATATAATTTTGTTGATAGTCTGGATTATCTCAAGATTATCTGGTCTAAGTCCTCAATGTTCCTTACCTCTTTTGAGATTCCTATTCATTGTAATTTATTCAAAATAGCTTATCAGTAATCCAACTGTGTCACTCAAACATAATATCTATGTTGCCAGTCCTTTCCGCTCCCCCCTTGCCACTCCAAGCACACTAGCTAGATATGAGACTGATAATCTTAACAGGAAATAAAATGAGCAACTATGATTTGAAACTATTCTTGAACTGAATATTCCAAACTTTCCAGATAAACATGAACTGCTGGCTTCCTCTAAAATGTTAGAAATCCCCAGCAAATGTTGCTGGTGTTTGAATAACTAGTTAATGTTAGCCATAGTTCTGCAATCAGCAACTATGAATATGTCATTCTCATTACAAAAAGTATATGTCCAATGTCTCTTATACATGGTTTTGTCAAAGTTACTATAAAAAGTAAGTTGGGGCCGGGCATGGTGGCTCACGCCTGTAATCCCAGCACTTTGGGAGGCCAAGGTGGGTGGATTACCTGAAGTCAGGAGTTCGAGACCAGCCTGGCTAACATGGTGAAACCCCGTCTCTACTAAAAATACAAAAAATTAGCTGGGTGTGGTGGCATGTGTTTGTAGTCCTAGCTACTCGGGAGGCTGAGGCAGGAGAATTGCTTGAACCCAGGAGGTGGAGGTTCCAGTGAGCCAAGATCTTGCCTATTGTACTCCAGCCTGGGAAGAGCGAAACTCTGTCTCAAAAAAAACAAAACAAAACAAACAAAAAACAAAAAAGTAGTTGAAAAGATTGAGATTATGCCCTTAAAGAGGTAATACAGGCAATATTTAAAGATCAATGATCTACTTTGTATATATTCTTGTAAAGACCCAAGCTGGCATAAATTGATATTAACATGCTAATCTTTAATTTAACCATGAAGAATGTCTAAAGACTGACATAGAAAAAATTACACTTATTTTTTAACCCAAGCCTTCAACCTGATCTGACCATAAATCTACTTGCCATTGAGTTCCTGAACACATAAAATGTACAGTCGTTAATAAAAACATTTGATAGAAAGATTAAGTGACAAAAATCAGTAGTGGCTACTTTGAGACTTTAACTGAAACAAACATAAATTAGCAAATCCTCCGAGGAAAAATAGTTTCTTTATAATAAAATCAATACTGCTTTTATAAATCATAAATATTGTAAAACAGGGCCAATATCAATAGCAATTGCCCCACAAAGATACACAGGTCCACCACTGTACCCCACAAAAATACCATCACCTGCTTATCTTCTAGTGGTAGGAAAGGAGGCATGTTGCAGTTGAGCTCTGTTTTCAGGAGTACCTGTAGGGGTGTACTGCATACCCCATCATCACTGTCCAGCATGGAGAATGTCCTCAAGCACAGTCTCATCTTCAGACTCTTTCTCCTTGACCTTAACTTCTCCCTCTGCATACTGTGGTTCCCAAAAACTCATTGTCTTTTTTCCCACAACATTTGTGATTGTTTATTTTTATTTATTAATTTTTTTGAGATGGGGTCTTGCTGTGTCACCAGGCTGGAGTGCAGTGGCACAATCTCTGCTCACTGCAACCTCCACCTCCCAGGTTCAAGCGATTCTCCTGCCTCAGCCTCCCAAGTAGCTTGGACTACAGGCACATGTCACCATGCCCAGCTAATTTTTGTATTTTTAGTACAGATGGGGGTTCACCACCCAAATAGCTGGGATTATAGGCATGTGCTACCACGCCAGCTAATTTTTGTATTTTTAGTAGAGATGGGGTTTCACCATGTTGGCCAGGCTGGTCTCGAGCTCCTGGCCTCAAGTGATCCACCTGCCTCAGCCTCCTAAGGTGCTGGGATTACAGGCATGAGCCACCGTGCCTGGCCTCTGTCTTAGTTTTTAACAACAACAAAAAAAAAATTTAAAGAAAAAAGAATAAAGTAATTTAAAAATATAACAAAGCTAGTAGCATAAGGATGTAAAGAGAGAAATATTTTTGTTCAGTTGTACCATGTGTATTTTAAGCTAAGTGTTATTATAAAAGATAATGTTTTTTAAAAGTTTATAAAATAAAAATTACAGTAAGCTAGGTTTAATTTATCACTGAAGAGAGAAAAAAATTAATAAATATAGTATAGCCTATGAATACAGTGTTTATAAGGTCTGCAGTAGTGTACAGTAATGCCCTAGACCAAGCTTGTACAACCCATGGCCCACGGGCCGCATGTGGCCAAGGATGCCTTTGAATATGGCTCAAGCTTTGAATACAGCCCAACGTAAATTCATAAACTTTCTTAAAACATTATGAGATTTATGCACATATCTTTTCTTTCTTTCTCTCTTTCTTTCTTTTTCTTTCTTCTTTCTTTTTTTTCTTTCTTTCTCTTTCTTTCCTTCTTTCTTTCTTTCTTCTTTCTTTTTTCTTTTACTTTCTTTCTCTCTCTTTCTTCCCTTCTTTCTTTCTTTCTTTCTCTCCCCCTCCCTCCCTCCTTTCTTTTCCTTCCTTCCTTCCTTCTTTCCCTCCTTCCCTCTCTCTCTCTTCTTTCTTTCTTTCTTTCTTTCTTTCTTTCTTTCTTTCTTTCTTTCTTTCTTTCTTTCTTTCTTTCTTTCTTTCTTCTTTCTCTCTCTCTCCCTTATTTCCTTCCTTCCTTCTTTCTTTCCTTCCCTCCCTTTTCCCTCCTTTCTCTCTCTTCTCTTTCTTTCTTTCTTTCTTTCTTTCTTTCTCTCTCTCTCTCTCTCTCTCTCTTTCTTTCGTCAACTATCATTAGTGTCAATGTATTTTATGTGTAGCCCAAGACAATTCTTCCAATGTTGCTCAGGAAAGCCAAAAGATTGAACACCCCTGCCCTAGGCATTCACATTCACTCACCACTCACTGACTCTCTCAGAGCAACTTCCAGTCCTGCAAGCTTCATTCATGGTAAGTGCCCTATGCAGGTGTATTATTTTTTTATCTTTCATACCATATTTTTACCCTAACTTTTTCATATTTAGATACACAAATACTTACCATTGTATTGCATCTGCCTACAGTATTCAGCACAGTAACACGCTGTACAGGTTTGCAGCCTAAGAGCAACAGGCTATACTGTATAGCCTGGGTGTGTAGTAGGCTATGCCATGTAGGTTGATGTAAGTACACTCTGTGATGGTTGCACAATAAAAAAATCGTCTAATGACAAATTTCTCAGAATGTATCCATGTCAGTAAGTGACACATCTATATAATGGTCAGTCCATAAATGTTTGTTTATTAAAGAGATGTTATAAATTTGTCTTTTTGTTTGTTTTTCTATCATGTCCAACTCCTTCAATCTGTCGCTTAGTAGAATGCGTCTTTATGCATATATAGGATTTCTTTCCTTGGTAGCAACATTTTTAACCACAAAGTATCTTTTCAAACTGCATGTGGTACCATGCATCTTTGTTGATAAAATGCACATTGTATACATTCAGTTACTTTGCTGAATGTTAAACCGGCTAGTCATAATAAGATTCAGTTACAGACTATGCTCTTAATACCATATTAAATAAAATATTAAAGGAATTGGAGAGAAAAAGGTCCAGTTAAACTAAGATTAGATTTTCTCAATAACTCAACCAACAAATACTCTTTTCAACTTTCAAAGAAGAAAGGGAGATGCTGAACAATTAATCTTGTGTCTTTCTATGTGACTCAGATTTTAGAAGTGATGTGATGGAGTGAGAGTAGGACTGTCATCTGGAAATCCCCCAAAATGGGTACTTGTGGTCCAGTCCATTCTGCAACTCTGTGGTGTGTCGTAGACCGGTTGCTAGGCAACCCTGAAGATGGGACCATGACTCTCTGCTTCAATAAAGCTGTGCTCCAGCCCAAGTAAACAACCCTGCTCTACACAGGCAAAGGGCTGTCAGCACAATATTTTCACTCCTCGCCGAAAACCTATCATTTCCAGCCGTGGAGGGTACACAGTGCCCTTTTGCTAAGAGGAATCGTCTCCTGAAAATAAGAGGAAACATATTTCAAAGCTAGGACACCACAGACCAGACCACATGACACTCAGGACCAAATGTTCAGAAAACAGGATCACCATTTTGTGCTTAAGCAGTTGTTTTTCTCTTGGGCTGAGTGTGGAATACTGAAAGCAGGTGTCCACGTTTGCAATATGTACTTCCCACATTGCAATTCTGTTTGCTGGTGGCATTGGCTTGTCAGGTTATTTCTGTTAACCAAGGAAACTCTTTACATTGACTTGACCTAACTAGGATGTTCTGCTCAAATAACCTTGTTTTAACTTAGAGCCATCCCCAGGACTTAAAATCCCAAACCTGTGGCATAGCCTTCTAGTGGAAGACAGAAGTGAAGAGGGTATCATCAGAGCCATTTCACGCCTTCCTCTGCCAATATTCTAAGAGATAGATTTTATTTTATTTATTATTAGTATTTTTTTGAGAAAGAGTCTCTCTCTGCCACCCAGGTAGGAGTGCAGTGGCGCCATCTCAGCTCACTGCAACCTCCGCCTCCTGGGTTCAAGCGATATTCCTGCCTCAGCTTCCTGAGTAACCGGGACTACAGGCACCCACCACTATACCCACCTAATTTTTGTATTTTTAGTAGAGATGGGGTTTCGCCATGTTGGTCAGGCTGGTCTAGAATTCCTGACCTCAGGTGATCCACCCAAGTTGGCCTCCAAACGTGCTGGGATTACAGGTGTGAGCCACTGCCGCCTGGCGGAAATAGATTTTAGATGGAGCACTCCTTGAGACAGTGAGCTGTTAAACTGTTGGAGTTAAGCTGTTTTTGAGTCATTCTCTAAGAAACCAGGAGAATTGACTGAGAAGGTGAAAATCTTTCTTCATCTTCCATCACACACACATATTCTCTATCCTTGACTCTGAACTTTTTAAAAAAGGCTTCATGCAGCCAACTCTGTATTTTTGTTTTAAATAAAAGAAGACGAATTTTTGTTGCTCAGGTTGTGTGAAGGTCCTCTGGGTGTTCTGAAGTAGGTCAGTAAGCACCTGTCACAGTATTATGTGGTGTTATTAAAATATGTCTACAAATTCTTTGGCATGCCTTCCTTCAAGAAGCAGAACCTAATTCCTTCCTTCCTGAGCGTGGCTGGATTTACTGACTGATTGCAAATGAAGAGACTGTGGCAGAAATGTGAGGTTAAGTCATAAAAACGGTAACTCCTGCCTGGTTCATTCTTGTATTGCTTGTCTTAGAGGAAGCCAACTGCTGGGCAGTAGGGACACTGAGCAGCCCTCGGGAGAGGCCCAGGTGTTGAAGGGCTGCACCTCACACCAGGAGTTAGCATTTACTTGCCAGTCATGTGAGTGAACCCTCTTAGAAGTGAATCCTCCACTCTGATCAAGAATTCAGATGATTGCAATCCCAGCCAACATCTTTTGTTTCGTTTCATTTTTTTCTTTTCTTACTGCAGCCTTAACCTCCTCCTAGGCTCAAGCAATTCTCTCACCTCAGCCTCCCAAGGAGCTGAGACTGCAGGTACATGCCACCACGTCCAGCTGATTTTTTTTACTGTTAAGGAAATTTATTTTTTTATATTTATTTTTGTTATTTTATTTTATTTTAAATTCAGACAATACATATGCAGGTTTTTTACATGGATATATTACGTAATGGTGAGGTTTGAGCTTCCAGTGAACCCATCATCCAAATAGTCAACATTATACCCAACAGGTACGTTTTCAGCCCTCACGTTCCTCCCACTCTGCCCCTTTTATGAAGTCCCCAGTGTCTATTATTTGCATCTTTGGAAATATGTTCATGTGTTTAGCCATTAATAAATCTAGTTTTTAGCTTTCACTTATAAGTGAGAACATGGGGCATTTGATTTTCTGTTTCTGAGTTTGTTCACTTAGGATAATGACCTCCAGCTCCACCCATATTGCTACAAAGGACATGATGGCATTCTTTTTCTTTTTATGGCTGCATAGCATTTCATGATGTATATATACCACATTCTCTTTATCCAATCAACAATAGGTAGACAGTTAGGTTGATTCCATGACTATGCTATTGTAATAATGCTGCAATAAGCATACAAGTGCAGATGTCTTTTTGATAAAATGATTTATTTTCCTTTGGATAGACACCCAGTAGTGAAATTGCTGTCTCCCTACATTGCCCAGGCTGATCTCAAACTCCTGGGCTCAAGCAATCCTTCCACCTTGGCCTCCCAAAGTGCTGGGATTATGGGCATGAGCCACTGCACCCAGCCCCAGCCAATATCTTGACTGTAACTTCATAAGAGACCCTGAACCAAACTCACCCAATCCAACTACTCCCATATTCCTGACCCATAAAAATTGTGAGAGATATTGTTTTAAACTACTAAGTTTTGGGATAATTTGTTACAGAGCAATAGAAAAACATTGGCACTCTACCCTCCTGTGCCATAACCATTTGTTATGGAACTCTTATCTCCTGAACCTGAACACGGCTTCATAACCCAGCACACATTGCATTAGGCAGCCACCACCATCACAGATGAAACCCATTTGCCAGCACAGATCTGGGGGACCAACTAGAAAAGTTGAACATTTAAGCAAACATGTTAGAAAGTGTCCCTTTACTCTTAATTGTAAATGAAGACTAACTTTAGCAACCTTTCCACTACAATGTAGATGCCACCTACACAGTATTTACAATTGTGCACAAGTAAAAGTGTGACCTGTGGAGATTGATTCTTTTGTTTGACTCTGGTCTGTTTCCCAAGGCCTTTTTAACTTACTCCACTAAATGCAAGTATCATCCATCAGGTTCAAGGATTTGATCAAAGTGGATTCATGTGTGTAATCCAGTTCCCCAGGCCACAGTAGTATACAGGTAAAAATAATGTCACTGTTAAAAATATAGCTGGGGAATGATGTCAGCAAATGGCAGAGTGGGTAGCTCCAAGCTCTCATCTCCCTACAAACACATGAACACACATGAACACACACACACACACACACACACACACACACACACACACAAAAGCAGAAACTGTCAGAACCAACTTTGTCAGAACTCTCGAAAACAGCCAAAGGTTTACAGCAACCATAAGAATGCTGAATCGAGAAAAAGCAACTTGAAAATGGTAGGAAAGCTTTGTGGCACTTTTTCCTGTCCTTGCCCACCTCCTCCCCAGCATGGCAACAGTCCTGAAGAGGTAGCAGCCCATGTTTCCAGAGAGGAATTCTGGTCCCTGGTTCCAGAAGAAGCAGAGAAGGTCTCACTCACAAATTATCCCATGTGTCTGTTATAACCTGTTTGGGGACTATGTGAAAGACTGACACAGACGCCTGTACTGGTTTCACCTAACTGAGGCTGGAAAAGTGGTGGCCATCGCTCAAAAATACAGCAAGGTGAACTGACCATTCACAGAAACCTGGGGAAAGAGCTTATGGTACAGATATTCAATAGACTGTCTGAGGCTCAGGAAGAAAGGCTGGGGCAAATTCTTTGTAAAATAGGACATTTAAAAGTGCCTGGGTGTATGGGGGAATCTAGAAAACCAGGCACATTCTCAGGGCAAGATGCACGCTCAGAAAAGACATGGGAAGACTCTAAACTCTCGCCTCCAGCTGATAAAAGCTGAAGGAGTTTGTTTAGCCCTAAAGATTGCTAAAGGGAGTCCTCCAGGTTGAAATAAGAGGACACTAGGCTGTTGCCATAATGAAGCCATTATGAGGAAATAAAGATCTCTGGTCACGAGAAATACATGGGCTAGTATAAAAGCCAGTATTTGTGTATTTTTGGTCTGTAACTGCATTTTTAATTTCCTACATGATTTAGAAGACGCATGCATAAAAGTAATTATAAATCTACAGTATTAGAAATACTATATGTAAAGAAATGTCATTTCTGACAACAATGACATACAAAGAGGGGAAAGAGCCATGTGGGAGCAGAGTTTTTACACACTGTTGAAGGCAAATTGGTATCAACTCAACTTAGATTATTATAAATTTAGGATGTTAAATGTAATCTCCAAGATAAACACAAAGGAAATATTTAGAGAATATAGATAAAAGGAAATGAAAAGAAATCAAAACCTTTCACTATGAAAAAAATCAATTAGTCACAAAAGAAGGCAATAATAGAGGAAAAATCTAATATCCTTTTATGATAAGAAAAAACTCTTAGAAAACGAGGAACAGAGGGGAACTTTCTCAATATAATAAAGGGTATTAATGAAAAAAAACACACACACAGATAACATTGGACTTAATGGTGAAAGACTAAAAGCTCTCCCGCTAAGATCAGAACCAAGGCAAGGATGCCTGCTTTCACTGCTGCTATTCAACATTGTACTGGAAGCTCTAGCTACCAGATTGAAAAGAAATTAAAGGCATCCAAATTGTAAAGGAAGATGTAAAACGATCTCTATTTGTAGATGCCATGATCCTATATATAGAAAATCCCAAAGAATCCACAAGAAATCTACTAGAGCTAATAAACAAAGCCAGCAAAGTTGCAGGGCACAAGATGAACACACAAAAAAGTTAGACTCTTACCTTATACGTACCATTTACAAAAATTAACTCAAAATGGATCAAAGACCTAAGCTTAAGAGCTAAAACTATAAAACTTTTAGGAGAAAACACTGGGGGAAACCCTCGTGACATTGGATTTGGCAGTGGTTTTGTGGATGAGACACCAAAAACAGGCAATAAAAAAAATTAGATAAATTGGGCTTCATCTAAATTAAGAATTTTTGTGCCACAAAGGACACTGTTGAGAAAATCAAAAGAGCCTACAGAGGGGAAAAAATATCCACATGTCATATATCTGATAAGAGATTAGTATACAGAATAAATAAAGAACTCCTACAATGCAACAACAGAAAAAAAAGATTTAAAAATGGAAAAAAGATTAAATAGACATTTTTCCAAAGAAGATACATAAGTGGCCAATAAACACATGAAAAGATGCTCAACATCAGTAGTCATTAAGGAAATACAAATCAAAACCCCAACAAGATACCACTTCATATGTACTAGGATGGTTATAATTTTTTAAAAATAGAAAATAAGTGTTGGCAAGAATATGGAGAAGGTGGAACCTTCACACATTGCTAGTGGGAATGTAAAATGGTGCAACCAGTGTGGAAAACGTTTAGTGGTTCCTCAAAAAGTCACACATAGAATTACCATACGATTCAACAACTTCATTCCTCAGTATATGCCCAAAAGAGCTGAAAGGAAGGACTCAAAAAACGGATACTTGTATGTCAATATTCATTGCAGCATTATTCACATAAGCCAAAAGGTAGAAACAACACCAGTGTCCATAAACGGATGAACATAACGGATATCCATAAACAAAATGTGCTGTATACGTACAGTGGAATATTATTCAGCTGTATAAAAGAGTGAAGTCCTAATACATGCTACAACATGGATGACCTTGAATACATTGTGCTAACGAAATAAAACACAAAAGAACAAATATTATATGATTCCACCTATATGAAGTATCCAAAAAAGGTAAATTCTCAGCAGCAGAAAGTAGATTCGAGATCACCAGGAACTAGAGGAGGGGAGAATGGGGAGTTATTCTTTGATGGTTACAGAGATTCTGTTTGGAGCAATGAAAAAGTTTTGGAAATACAACAGTGATGGTTGTACAACATTGTCAATGTAATTAATGCCAATGAATTGCACATTGAAAAAATGGTTAAAATGGCAAGTCTTATGTTATCGATATTTTACCACAATTAAAAAAAAAGTATAGGTGGGATAAAGGAAGGGGATCTCTTACTTTTCCTGGGGCACTTTCTTCTTTGTCAACTCACTCCACTCTCTTTTCTTTCCTTTCTTTTTCCCTCCCCTCCCCTCCCCTCCCTTTCTTTCCTTTCCTATGATATCGGGTCTTGCTCTATCACCCAGGCTAAAGTGCATTGTCTCGATCAGTGCTTACTGCAGCCTGAAACTCCTGGCTCAAACAATCCTCCTGCTTCAGCGAGGCCTCCACCACTATGACCGGCTAATCTTTTTTATATTTCATACTATGTTGCCCAGGCTGGTCTCCAGCTCCTGGCCTCCAACCATCTTCCTGCCTCCCAAAGTGCTGGGATTATAGGCTGGCCTTTGTCAGTATTTTAAAAGGTATCTTGTTAACTCAGCCATTAGTAAGGCCATTACGGAAAACCCAATAGAGGAAAACAAGACAGGTTCACTTGTTTACCCACCAGCCAACAGAGCAGGCCCTCAGGAGACCCCACCCCTCCCTGGCCCAGGCCCCAGGCTTTCTCTGCCTCAGGTGACCATGCAGTTACACTCTGACTTCTCCAAAAAGATTTTCCTAAATAGATCTGGCAACCCTAGAGAGATGTCCCAGGTGTGCTTTGGAAATTCCCTTGAGTACCATGTGGCTGCTGTATTTTCTCCCAACAATAAAAGCTGCCTTGCAGGTTACTGTACTGAGACATCTGAGTTTCTGATTCCCATACTCCAGACTCCAACAGACACCTCCTGGCATCAGAGAAGAGATACACCCTCTGTCCCCCCACATGTATACTGTGTTAAAAGGTCACAAGCTGGACTGCCTAAAGTCCTCAAAGTATAGAAGAGCTTTTAAGAAATGGCTTTTCAGCTTTGTTACTCCTCCCCTAGAGCTCAGGCAGGAGTCCATGGGGGCTAGAAAAGGGGGTAGAGTGGGGAATTAGGGGGACAAACACAGGGCTGTGCTCAGAAGTATTAATACCTGTGCCCTTCAGCTTTTATCCACTGCCTTCCATCAAACTTGGGAACTTTAATTATCTTCCTTTAGCACAAATTCTCTCCTAGGAGGAGCCTCAGACCATCACGCAAATATAGCCATGGAAGGCTAGATTCTCCAGTTCCCCAGACTTGCTTCGACATGCCTGCATCCGGGGGGTGTCCTGCTCATTAATAGTTAAGGTTCGGGCTGGCTTGCTGTGTGCCAGATATCAAAGCTTTAGATGCCCTAATCTCCTTTCTTTTTTCCTTAACTTAAAAAAAATTTTTAAATAGATTTAGTGGGTACAATTGCAGTTGTGCCACATAAATATACTGTGCAGTGGTAAAGTTTGGGCTTTGAGTGTGCCCTTCATCCCAATCGTACCCATTGTACCCAATAGGTAGTATTTCATTCTTCCTCCACCCTCGCCTTCCCTCCTTTCTTTTTTTAATAAAAAAAAAAAGTGGATGGTGTTTATGATACTTAACTGCTTTGGAAAATTTGTAATGTAGCAAAAACTACATATAGGGTCATTAAAACTTGCCCTCAACTTTGCTGCTTATTATTTCATGTGATCCTCACCACAATCCAGTGAGGAAGGTTTAATTGCTTCTAGTGTGCAGTCAAGGGAAGCTAGGTTCGAAGAGAAGTGAAGGGCCTTGTCTGAGGTCACACCTAGGAAATGGATTTGTGCGAGCTCTTCCCCGGTGGCCACACTGCCCCCTCAAGCTGAGGCTCCAACTACAGAAGCTGGTGCAGAGCCTCCTGTATGCTCAGAGGCCTCCTTCACAATTTTCTATACCCAGCCCCTGCTGCACTGATGATCCCCCAAAGAAGGAAAGAGACCCAACTGCTGCCAGCCACAGAAACAACTTTGGCAACATGACTTCCTAATCTTAACAATGAGGGTTGAACTAGTCCAAAGACCATTAGAGATAA
>NW_012108364.1:190217-190976 GCF_000951045.1 Mandrillus leucophaeus
AGGAAGGAAGGAAGGAAGGAAGGAAGTTAGTTAGTTCGTTCTTGGGTACATATGAACCATCGAAATCATACTATTCTATTTAGACCCCTGCCATGCTGGCTCAGCTCAGAGTTCTAGGTTTCTGTATCAACTTGCCTACACAGCTTTGAGTCTGTTCCTGGATCTCAGCCAGGTTTGTGGAGCCCAACACCATACCAAGCTCTTCCAGACCTTTCCTTAGAGGATTAGTTGCTGCTTCCAAACCCACTAGACAGTGCCTGAGACCCTACTGGGCAAGAGTGAACTTTTTTGATTTGTGCCCCAGACACCTGCCTGCCTTCGTTTATTTCCTCCCACCTGGATTCTAACTATTGTGCCCAATCCCATGGATTAGCCACCTGGCCTTGAT
This sequence comes from Mandrillus leucophaeus, assembly GCF_000951045.1. Classification (NCBI taxonomy): domain Eukaryota; kingdom Metazoa; phylum Chordata; class Mammalia; order Primates; family Cercopithecidae; genus Mandrillus; species Mandrillus leucophaeus. The sequence continues at coordinate 190,606 of NW_012108364.1, forward strand.
GGTTGCCACAATGTAAGGAAGTTCTGTGCTCTGAAGATGTTAGACTCACCCCAGACCCCAGCCAGTGAAGCCTTAGGTCTCCCCTCCACTGCTGTGTGACTGAAGCCCAGCAGGCCTCACGTCCCTGGTTCTGGACACCTGGAAATGCAGAGCTCAGGGTCACCACTAGTACTTCTAGGATAGTCTAGGAGCCTAACTCAGTGTAACCCCCACGGGATCCATCCCACCAACTTTTCATGGAATATTGTAGAAATGCAATGACTTTTTAAAATGACCCATTTGAGGCTGGGAGCAGAGACTCACATCTATAATCCAAGCACTTTGGGAGGCCAAGGTGGGCAGATCACCTGAGGTCAGGAATTCAAGACCAG
>NW_012108364.1:195146-216159 GCF_000951045.1 Mandrillus leucophaeus
CTGTGCTCAGAAGTATTAATACCTGTGCCCTTCAGCTTTTATCCACTGCCTTCCATCAAACTTGGGAACTTTAATTATCTTCCTTTAGCACAAATTCTCTCCTAGGAGGAGCCTCAGACCATCACGCAAATATAGCCATGGAAGGCTAGATTCTCCAGTTCCCCAGACTTGCTTCGACATGCCTGCATCCGGGGGGTGTCCTGCTCATTAATAGTTAAGGTTCGGGCTGGCTTGCTGTGTGCCAGATATCAAAGCTTTAGATGCCCTAATCTCCTTTCTTTTTTCCTTAACTTAAAAAAAAATTTTAAATAGATTTAGTGGGTACAATTGCAGTTGTGCCACATAAATATACTGTGCAGTGGTAAAGTTTGGGCTTTGAGTGTGCCCTTCATCCCAATCGTACCCATTGTACCCAATAGGTAGTATTTCATTCTTCCTCCACCCTCGCCTTCCCTCCTTTCTTTTTTTAATAAAAAAAAAAAGTGGATGGTGTTTATGATACTTAACTGCTTTGGAAAATTTGTAATGTAGCAAAAACTACATATAGGGTCATTAAAACTTGCCCTCAACTTTGCTGCTTATTATTTCATGTGATCCTCACCACAATCCAGTGAGGAAGGTTTAATTGCTTCTAGTGTGCAGTCAAGGGAAGCTAGGTTCGAAGAGAAGTGAAGGGCCTTGTCTGAGGTCACACCTAGGAAATGGATTTGTGCGAGCTCTTCCCCGGTGGCCACACTGCCCCCTCAAGCTGAGGCTCCAACTACAGAAGCTGGTGCAGAGCCTCCTGTATGCTCAGAGGCCTCCTTCACAATTTTCTATACCCAGCCCCTGCTGCACTGATGATCCCCCAAAGAAGGAAAGAGACCCAACTGCTGCCAGCCACAGAAACAACTTTGGCAACATGACTTCCTAATCTTAACAATGAGGGTTGAACTAGTCCAAAGACCATTAGAGATAACAGGCCTGAGGAAATATCTGGCACTAATACATTCACAGAAATGCTGGTTGCATGAATAAATGGATGTCACTCCCACGTCAAACATTCCATCCCTGTCCTGCCTGTTAGTGTTTGAACAGCAATTATGCCTGGACCGCTAATATCAGAGTCAAACTGAAATGGGAAGCCTCTCATACACAGAGTCAGACACCCTGAAAATTACAGGGAACACACCACCAGGGCTATAGTTAAGGTAGGAGTGTTAGCCCCAAGAAAAGATATTATTTTGCTTTTCTTAAATTCTACAGTGATTCTTGTTTTTGCTATTTTGATGACCATCTCACCAAAGTCAATCTTAGGCTTTTTCCAACCATACTATACTCAAGAGGTTTGGGAGTTCTCTGCATCACAGGCATAAAAAGTTTCCCAGAAGTCCCTGAGTTATCTTTGGGATAAATTCCTTTCCCCAACACATTTCAATTCTTCTCTAGGCGGTCCTTAGTGATGGTATGAACAGCCTGCAAAAGGAGTGCTCTGTTTCTTCTGTTAGGGGGACATCCTGGCTTTGGGCATATCTGGCCAAAGACATTATAAGTTCTCTAAACTGTGTCTTTTTTCCACAACCCTCAAAGCCACCTGCAAGCATTAGAGAAGGAGATGCTTCTCCACTTAAAACTCGCCCCCAAAAGCTGACTTGCCTTCTGTGGTTCACTATGTCTCCGGGAGAGAAAAAATTCAGCCCTCACAGCTTCAGGTTGAGTACACACCCAGCCCACTATTTCCGTAATAATGCAGCTAACCTCTGACTAATCCTCAACTTACGAATGATTCACACATACAAATGGGCTCTGAGCATCCCCACCGCCGCCTCCACCACCACCAAAGTTCTCCCGAATTACTCCCTGCCACTGCCAGAGCCACTATGTCCCTATCCCTTGTCCCGCGTCCTCCTCCCCACCCTTCTCAGGGCTCAGAGAAGCTAAAGCATCAGAGACAGCCTCCCCAGCCCCTCTCAGCAAGAGGCACTGACGCCGAAAGGCAGTAAAGTTTTCAGAACCGGGGCCTTGGAATCAGATAGGCCATGCATCGTGTCTGAAGTCCTTCACTTATTGGCTATATGGAGCTAGACAAGTTCCTTAATTTCTCTAACCTTTGTTTTTCTCATCTGTAAAATGGGAAGACAACCATACTAATCCCCTGCGGGATCGTGAGGATTGAATAGCATAAGACATATAAAGCATGTAGCATATAGAAAGTGCCTTATAAGAAGTAGTTATTATTCTCTTCCAAAGACATTATTAATGCTCAAACACTCAGCTCCACTAGGAGACAATGGTAGTCCCAGCCCACCATGGGCAGCCCAGACTTGTACCCAGTGATCTACTTCTGTTGTCTCATACCCCATCCCTTTGCTCACTCTCTCTGGCAAGTTCCCAGAGCATGCCATCTTCCTTCTTGCCTTCATACCCTTCTTCCCTTTATTTTGCTTTTATTTTTTTATTTTTTTGAGATGGAGTCTCGCTCTGTCACCCAGGCTGGAGTGCAGTGGTGCAATCTTGGCTCACTGCAACCTCTGCCTCCTGGGTTCGAGTGGTTCTCTTGCCTCAGCCTCCCAAGTAGCTGGGACTGCAGGTTGTTAGAAATACCAGAATTGTTAGAAATAGATAATTGGTGCAATTTTGGTATTTCTAACACAGGTGCCCACCACCATGCCTGGCTAATTTTTGTATTTTTAGTAGAGACGGGGTTTCACCATGTTTACCAGGCTGGTCTCCAACTCCTGACCTCAGGTGACCCGCCCACCTCAGCCTCCCAAAGTGCTGGGATTACAGGCGTGAGCCACCATGCCTGGCCCCTTCTTCCCTTTTGTCTGGCTAAATTCTCATCTTTTAGGTCTCAGCTCTGATGTCATTCATCAGGGAAGCCTTGCAGAGCCCTCTTCCCACCAGACCTAATTAGATTCCCCCTTACTGTTGTTAAATACTGTCCATCTTTGAAGGGCTGTCTACAATTTTAGTTGTACCATTATAAATTTAACCATTGTTACATGTCTATTTCCCCTTCAGACTACAACTTCCATGAGTGTAGGTACTGTATTAATCATGGTATCATTATCACCTAGGAATTGGCTTGGCACATGGTGTGAATAAATGAGTGAAACAGAAGAAGGAAGGAAGGAAGTAGTAGGGAGGGAGAGAAGGAAAGAGGGAAGGAAGGGAGGAAGGGAGGAAGGAAGGAAGGAAGGAAGGAAGGAAGTTAGTTAGTTCGTTCTTGGGTACATATGAACCATCGAAATCATACTATTCTATTTAGACCCCTGCCATGCTGGCTCAGCTCAGAGTTCTAGGTTTCTGTATCAACTTGCCTACACAGCTTTGAGTCTGTTCCTGGATCTCAGCCAGGTTTGTGGAGCCCAACACCATACCAAGCTCTTCCAGACCTTTCCTTAGAGGATTAGTTGCTGCTTCCAAACCCACTAGACAGTGCCTGAGACCCTACTGGGCAAGAGTGAACTTTTTTGATTTGTGCCCCAGACACCTGCCTGCCTTCGTTTATTTCCTCCCACCTGGATTCTAACTATTGTGCCCAATCCCATGGATTAGCCACCTGGCCTTGATGGTTGCCACAATGTAAGGAAGTTCTGTGCTCTGAAGATGTTAGACTCACCCCAGACCCCAGCCAGTGAAGCCTTAGGTCTCCCCTCCACTGCTGTGTGACTGAAGCCCAGCAGGCCTCACGTCCCTGGTTCTGGACACCTGGAAATGCAGAGCTCAGGGTCACCACTAGTACTTCTAGGATAGTCTAGGAGCCTAACTCAGTGTAACCCCCACGGGATCCATCCCACCAACTTTTCATGGAATATTGTAGAAATGCAATGACTTTTTAAAATGACCCATTTGAGGCTGGGAGCAGAGACTCACATCTATAATCCAAGCACTTTGGGAGGCCAAGGTGGGCAGATCACCTGAGGTCAGGAATTCAAGACCAGTGTGGACAAAATGGTGAAAACCCATCTCTACTAAAAATACAGAAAATTAGCTGGGTGTGGTGGTGGGCGCCTGTAGTTCCAGCTACTCAGGAGGCTGACGCAGGAGAATCCCTTGAACCCAGGAGGTGAGCCAAGATTGTGCCATTGTACTCCAGCCTGGGTGACAAGAGCAAAACTCCATTTCAAAAAAAGAAAAAAAGAAAGAAAAGAAAAGAAAAAGAAAGAAAAAAAGAAAGCCCATTTGAAAAATATCAATTTTTCATGAAGCTTCTTACTTGCTTGAGGCCTACTTACCACAACTATGTTAAACTAATCAGCACACCACCACCCTCACCCTCACCTCCACCCTCAACATACACGTACTTCAGTCTCACTCCGCCTTTGCTAATTACTACGTACAACTTTGTTTCTGTGGGAAAATGCATACCCAGATTCAATCAACCAATCTAAATAACAGTCTTTGGAGCCTCAATCCTCAGTAAATGCAGGGCTGGCTGCCTGGCTGTCCACTAGGCCATAGCCTTTCTAAAGTTAGGAAGGACAGAATTTGAAGGAGGGATGTAGTTCAAATCCCACTTTAAAGTAATGGGACTAGTTTAGGTATGTGCTTGGGGAAATCCATCACTCACCAGGTGGCCTTCCTTTCTGTTTCCCACCTTTTACCCCCAAGTCTTTGTTCACACAGATTCTCCTGAATGGGATGCCTGCTCCCCTGACCTCCACTTGGTTAGATTTGGCCCATCCTTCTCAACCTGTCCTTGTAGGTTCCTGAGACTTCTCCAGACTGCACCTACCTGCCCTCTTATGAACTCTTTGGGGACTTAGCACGTGGCACATCCTGCTTGCTCTAGAATTGCCTCATTTCTGTTTCCCCAATCATATTATAAGCTCCTTGAGGGCAATGACTGTGTCTGATGCATCTCCACACGGGTGAGCTCACATCAGTTCTCATAAATCCTTGATCTTATGAGATTGGAACTGAAGTCCTGGACATCTCCCATTCTCTCCCCACCCCCAGCTCTCTAACATCGCTGGGACCAGCCTGGACCACTCTGGTGTCCTATATGTCAACAAAAGGTGTGGTTGTTTCTATCCACCAAAGGTTTCTGCTCGTGATGGGGAACCACATGCTTTATAGGAAGGAAGAGCATCTTCTCATTCAGCAAACTCAGCTGTTGGGTTGTGTGGGGTGATGGGTAGAGAGGAGAATCAGAGAAGCTAAAAGAAGGCAGAGTTACGCTCTGCAAGAGAAGCCAAAGGAGATAACCAGCTAAAGGAATCTTATACAACAGAAGAGGCTGGAAAGAAGAGGGAGTTAGAAGGAGAGCCTGTGTGGCTACAAGTTCCTGAAGAGAGAAGAGGAGGATAGGGAAGCTGAGAATGAGGGGGAGTGATGGAGCAGACATTGTCAGGGGGTGAGACTTTAGGGTAAAAAGACATGTTTAAAGACAAGTTTAAAGAAGATCTGGGCATGGTGGCTCACAATTGTAATCTCAACACTTTGCAAGGCTGAGGTGAGAGGATTGCTTGAGCCCAGGAGTTTGAAACCAGCCTGGGCAAGATCTCAAAACTCTGTTTTTCTTTAAAAAAAAAAAAAAAAAAAAGCTTTGTGTCATGTGATGTAGTATATACCCCTCCTCAGTAAAAACCTACATTATTCCTTGATGTTTTCTGAATCAGCTGCATGGAGTTTTCAGTTCATTGTTTCCATAAGGCCACAGGTGCAGTAGTTCTCATGGTGGGTGTGGAGTGAGTGTGCACAGCCCCCAAGGAAGCCCGGCTCAGGTATAAATGGGTAATGTGTACATTTGTTTGTTTAGAAGATGCCAGAGTCCTTCTTTATTGGTGTAACGATTAAATAAGGAAAATGCAATTTATGAAAATGAAAAAAAAGTTACATTGAGTTCTATCAGGTTAACACCATTTTTTCTCTATTTTTTTCAAATCCTAATTGAAACTTTGAGGAAGGTATTCTTTATTTGGTTGGTTGGTTCATTTTTTGGCATGGGGTCTTGCTCTGTTGCCCAGGCTGGAGTGCAGTGGCACAATCATGGCTTACTGCAGCCTTGACCTCTCAAGGCTCAGGAGATCCTTCCCATCTCAGCCTCCCAAGTAGGTGGAACTATAGGCATACGCCACAACACCCAGTCAATTTTTGTATTTTTTGTAAAGATGGGGTTTTGTCATGTTGCCTAGGCTTGTCTCGAACTCCTGGGCCCAAGGAATCCTCCCGCCTCAGCCTCCCAAAGTGCTGGGATTACAGGCATAAGCCACTGCACCCAGCTGAAGGTGTTCTTCAGCTGGGACCTGGAGAACTTCTGAGACATGAGAGAATCCTGGTCTTTGACAACCTATGTTGTACCTATGGACAGTCTACTGCTGCTTACTTGTGGCTCAACTAAGACCAAAAAAAAAAAAAAAAAAAAAAATCCAGCAGTTCTGAAGAACGCTTTCCTGTCCCTTCTGGGGATGATCAAGGGGTCAGGGAGCTCTCGGCCTTCGTGGGAGAGCATTCTCCCAGCAGCCACACCCTGCAGGCTACATAGCATGCTCATAATTTAATTCAAGAAACTGGAGCTCCAAGCCAAGAGCAACAGCTTGTGATTTGTGGGTGTTAAATGCGCCAGAAAGCGGTCAGCATGTAGGCGACAGATGGGAGGGGAAGGTATTCCTTAGCTGCGGTGGAGGAAGAAGGCTGAGCGCCTTTTCCATTTTGGAACATGTGGCTTTTCTCTGCTGAGGATGGCTGGCCACCCTGGGGTGGCCCTGACCAGGAAAGTCTGAGTCTGCAGCCTCTGAGCCTGAAGGTCAGGCATGGTTACTTTAAAAATAAACTCTTGTGACTGTAACCTTGGCTCAGCGCGTGCAGTTGTGGCCTTGGACTGAAGACACTGGCCACAGCTATGATTTGCATTCACCAAAAATAGTCATTTCAGCATCTGCGAGTGAAATCGGGAAGGAAGAGCCAAGTTCTGTTTCTTCCTCTTCTGCTGCTGCTTTTCTCCATGGGACTAAGCAGATCAACTTTAGTCTGCGCTCTTCTCTGTTGCTTCAGTCACCCTGCTCAGGATTAGACACCTCCCTTCAACAAAGGCTTGTTGAGGACCATTTATGCACCAGGCACTGGGGATTTAACAGTGAACACAACAGACCTGGGTCCCGCCCTCCAGGTCTTTAAGGTCTTACTGGGCGTGTGTTCATGATGCGGCTGCCATAACTAACTACCACAAACTGGGTGACTTCAAACACCACAAATTCTTTTTCTCACTGTGTTGGAGGCCAGAAGTCTGCAGTTAGGTGTCAGCAGGGCCATGCTCCCATGAAGGCTCTGGTCGGGGGTCCTTCCTGGCCTTGCTGCTGCTGGCGGCTGCTGTCAACCTCGGCCTTCCTTGGCTGATCGATGCCTCATCCCAGTCTTTGCCTCTGTCTTCACATGGCTTCTGCCCGTGTGGCTAAGTTTCTATGTCCAGTCTTTCTCTTTTTCTTCCTCCTCCTCTTTTTCTTCTTCTTTTTTTTTTTTTTGAGACAGAGTCTCTCCCTGTCACTCAGCTGGAGTACAGCGGAGTGATCTTGGCTCATTGCAACCTCTGCCTCCTAGGTCAAGCGATTCTCCTGCCTCAGCCTCCTGCGTAGCTGGGATTACAGGCGCCCGCTACCTCGCCTGGCTAATTTTTTAGTTTTTTAGTAGAGACGGGGTTTCACCATGTTGGCTAGGCTGATCTCGAACTCCTGACCTCAAGTGATCTACCTGCCTCAGCCTCCCAAAGTGGTGGGATTATAGGCGTGAGCCACCGCCGCCTGGCCAGATCTTTCTTTTCTTATTGGATTTAGGGCTCACCCTAATTCAATATGACCTCATCTTAACTACTACATCTGCGAAGACTTCATTTCCAAAAGAGGTCCCATTCTGAGCTTCCAGGTGAACATGAGTTTGAGGGGGAGGGAGGGACACTGTTCAACCTGGCACAGAGTGTCAAATGGGAAATAAACAAATACATAGATATGAGGCTGGATTATAAGGCAAGTATTAATATTAAGCAGGTGGCCAATGTGGTGGCTCACACCTGTAATCCCAGTAATTTGGGAGGCCCAGGCGGGCAGATCACTTGAGGTCAGGAGTTTGAGATCAGCCTGGCCAACATAGTGAAACTTCATCTCTACTAAAAATATAAAAATTAGCCAGGCATGGTGGTGCATGCCTGTAATCCCAGCTAGGGAGGCTGAGGCAGGAGAATTGCTTGGACCCAGGAGGCTGAGGTTACAGTAAGCCAAGATTGCACCACTGCACTCCAGCCCAAGTGACAAAGCAAGACTCCCTCTCAAAAAAAAAAAAGAAAAAAATTAACCAGATTGTTTTCTGTATATTTTTGTTTCTATCTTCCTTTTCACTGGTACACCAAGTCAATATACACCAATAGGAAGCGGACTTCCCTCAGTGTCGCAGGAAGATTCTGGAATGCATGCAGCCTGTAGAGACTATTTTCCTCTCTTAGAGGCCAGAGAAGGGCAGCCAGGCCTGAAGACAGGAGAGAGTGGGAAGACAATGTGGCAACAAGAACAGGGGAGGCAGGGGAGGAGGAAGGGGTGCCTCCTGTGGAGAGAACCGGGGAAGGGAGTGGATAGGCGGTCCTTGAGTGTGGGCCCGTCCCCTGACCCCACAGACACGGCATGTTCACAGCTCCCCACCTCGTCATGTGTCCCAGGCACTTATAAGTCCCTCTGAACGGAGGGCAGGGGACTTGAGCACCTCTGGAGATGGGGTTATAGGGTTACAGGTAGAACTGGACAGAACCAACTGGAACGTCCCTCTGAGCTAAAGCCTCATGAACCCCGCTTCCCCTACTGTGCTCTATAATGTCAGGTGGTGGCGAACAGAATGGGGCACTACACAGAGTAAGAGGGCGTGACTTTTGACTCAGGGCCAGGAGGGAGCTCCCTGAAGAGGTGACTGCCCAGATGCAACCTACAGGATGGGAGGATGTTCACAGGCAGCGGGGCAGGCAGGGAGGACTTTTCAAGCAGAGGCAGCGCCCTGTGTGCGGGTCTTGAGTGGGGACAGAACGTCTCAGTCTCTGAGCTGGGGCGGAGAGAGGCACCGCATGGGCTGAAGAGGGAGGCAGGGGCCAGAGGCTCAGGCCTGGTGGGTCACAGTCAGGAATCTGGAGGCAAAATCAACAGGACTCAGTGACAATGGAAATCCATTCATTGTAAACATGTTGGAAATTCATACCATCAATAAGAGGCAAAAAGAGGAACGTTTGCACAAAACAATGAACTGTAAACGTGTCTCCCTGACCGTATGTATCCTACAACAGAGTGTTTCCCAGCTGATGGAGTTTGATTTAAGTTGTTCCTGACACACCCTGTTATGAACAACACTGAGAAGAACAACCTTGTTTTCGTGTATATCCTTTCATTATTTCTACAAGACAAATGCCCAGAAAAGCAAGAGGTTTAATGTTTTCAATGGCTTTTGCTCATTGTCGCCACATTGCCCTTCAAAATGGCTGGGCCAAACTAAAAATAGAGCTGCCATCCAGCCATCCTACTGCTGGGTATATTCCCAAAAGAAAGGAAATCAGTATATTGTAGCGGTATCTGTACTCTCAGGTTTGTTGCAGCACTATTTACCATAGCCAAGACTTGGAAGCAACCTGAGTGCCCATCAGCAGATGAATGGATAAAGAAAATGTGGTACACACACACAATGGAGTACTATTCAGCCATAAAAAAAGAATGAGATCCTGTCATTTGCAACAACATGAATGGAACTGAAGATTATGTTAAGTGAAATAAGCCAAGCTCAGAAAGACAAACATCACATGTTTTCACGTATCCGTGGGACCTAAACGTCAAAATAATTGAACTCATGGCAATAGAGAGTAGAAGGATGGTCACCAGAGCCTGGGAAGGATAGTGGGGGTTGTGGGGGGAGAAGTGAGGATGTTAATGGGCACAAAATAAGATAGAAAAAAGTTAATAAGACTTAGTATTTGATAACACAACAGGGTGACTATAGTCAGCAATAAGTTGATTATACATTTAAAAATAACTAAAAGAGGACTGGGCGCCGTGGCTCACGCCTGTAATCCCAACACTTTGGGAGGCCAAGGCGGGCAGATCACGAGGTCAGGAGATCGAGACCATCCTGGCTAACACAGTGAAACCCCGTCTCTACTGGAAATACCAAAAAAAAAAAAAAAAAAATCAGCCGGACATGGTGACAGCCGCCTGTAGCCCCAGCTACTTGGGAGGCTGAGGTAGGAGAATGGCATGAACCTGGGAGGCAGAGGTTGCAGTGAGCCGAGATCACGCCACTACACTACAGCCTGGGTGACAGAGCAAGACTCCGTCTCAAAAAAAAAGAAAAAAAAAAACTCAAAGAGTATAATTGGATTGTTTGTAACACAAAAGATAAAAGCTTGAGGGGATGGATACCCTAATTTCCATAATATGATTATTACACATTTCATGACTCTATCAAAATATCTCATGTACGCCATAAATATATATAGCTACTGTGTACCCACAAAATTAAAAACGTAAAAGAAATGGTTGGGCCTATTTACGAAGCTATAGGTGTGGTTTGACCAAGAGGAGCACTCAGACAGGGGAGGCTCCCCTCCCCGCTGCAGCCACTACCCAAGGGGCTGGGCAATCCATGGGTGGGGGTGGGGAGTGGGTTTGGGAAAGACTCCAGTGCACGTGTCTGAATGAGGAGCTTTCGGGCACTGGAATGTTCCCGAAAAGGGTTATTCTCCTGAGTGCCAAGAGTGACTTCAGGAGCAGAGCTGCCCCTCTTACAAAGGTCAGGGTTCCCAGCTGAGTGGCACTTCCATTATCCCAGGGGGGTGCGAGTTGGTTGTGGTGATGGGGCTAAGACATGCCAGCTGGAATCGGATGGCCAGGGTCAGAGAGAGCTATCTGGCTTTAACATGCCACCCTTATGCCACCAACTGCTTCTTATTTCGGCCTCTTCCAGGGGCCTGGTGACCAGTACTGAGTGGGGGCCAACCCTGAGGCATCTAGATGCAATCTAACAGCACCTCCCCTGGGCTTCGGAGACACAGTCAAGGAGGGAGCTGGAACCTGCTTGGTGCTCGGCAGGTGCAACCTGGAACCTGGAGGTAACACAGGCCTAAAGGTTTCCCCTTTCTCACCCCATCGTCTGTCCCCAGACAATGAGCAGTTGGATGCGGCATCTTTGTAACTCTCTCTCTTTTCCTGCTTTGCTCCCCATTTCTCCTGCTCACTGGATCACACTCCCCAGTAGAGGACTCGACTTCACATTGTTGTGTTAGGTTCTCCTTTGGGCTAAGACCCAGGCTAAGACAGCCACTTCTAGTTGTGTGACTTTAGGAAAATGCCTAATTTCTCTAAACCTAAATGTTCTTATCTCCAGAATGGTGACGCACAGGAGCTATCATTGTGGTAGGCAGAATAATGGCCCCCTAAAGATGTTCACTTTCTAATCCCTGGAACTTGTAAATATGTTAGGTACCACGGCAAAGGGAAATTAAAATTGCAGATGGAATTAAGGATGTTAATCTGATCTGAAAATAGAAAGATTAATCTGAATAATCCAGGTGAGCCCAATGTAACCAAAGAGTCCTTAAGAGTGGAAGCGGGAGGCAGGCAGAGATGCGATGCTGCTGGCTTAGAAGATGGAGGAGGACACTGTGAACCAGGGAACAGGGCTAGCCTCCAGAAGCTGGAAAGGGCACAAAAATGGATTCTTCCCTAGAGAGCCTTCAGCCCTGTTGACACCCTAATTTTAGCCCAGTGAGACCTGTGCCAGGCTTCTAGCATTCAGAACTGTAGTAATACATTTGTGTTATTTTAAGCTACTGCATTGTAATTGTTACAGCAGCAAATAGAGAACTAATATACTTACCTCATGGGCTACTGTGACAATTTGATGAGATAATATCTGTAAAGTACTTAGCTCAAGCCCTGGCACATAGGAGATGGGTGGTGATCGCTGTTGCTGTTTGGCAGTAAATAACCTGAGAGTGCCTGGCTGATTTCTTAGTGTAGCCACCTGAGTCCCACCCCTGGTGATTCAGGAACCTGGGCAAGGGAAGGAAAACTGTAGCCTATAGGACTTACACTTGGCCCTGATACACAGCCAGGTGTGACCCTGGAGCCACACCTTGGGGCCCCAAATTATAACCTTGTGGCCACTGGCACATCCCATCCTCTGGCCCCTTGGTACCACTGTCCTTGCCCCAGCCACCTGAAAAGCATGCCAGGACCTGAAATAACAGCCATATTCCTTGGTCTGCAAAATTCTTTTTTCTGCCAATTTGATATATTTGTCATTGTGCATCCTCATGCTCTGCATTTAAAATATGAAAATACCTATTCAGGTATCATCAATGCACCAGGCAGGCTCTGTTCTCCAGGTGTGGGCCCTGGAAAGCAGCAGCAGCAGCATCCTCCGGAACTTATTAGAAATGCTCCTGCTCACGCCAATCCCAGACCTATTGAATCCAAAACTCTAAGGGTGGGGCCCAGCCATCTGCTTTTTAACAAGGCCTTCAGGTGCACTGTCAAATTTGAGAACCACTGCACCACTACACAGGGCATTGGACCAGATGTCGAATGCAGGTGGCTTGGCACCTCTTACCAGGGCATAAGTTTAGAATCCTGTCTATTCTTACCACCCTCTGGGGTCAGTCACACAGGATATAAGCCTTATTAATTAATTCAACAAATATTCAGTGCCTACTCTATGCCAGACACTGAAACAAAAAGTGGGGTACAGTGGGTAACAAGCCAGTTTGGGGCATGACCTCATAGAGCTAACAGAGAAGAAGACAGACATTCAATAAATCATTGCCTACTGACACCTTACAAGATGCTTTGCAGGGTTTTAAAAATCAGTGCTTCTCAGTGCTTAATTTGGGTACAAATCCCCTGGGATCTTGTTTGCATGCAGGCTCTGATTCAGTAGGTCTGCGGCAGGCCTGAGAGTCTAGTATGTCTTTTGAACAAGCTCTCAAATGAGGCTGCTGGCCTGAGGGCCACACTTTGAGTAGCAAAGTTTTAACCTCTTGAGGCAATTTCATACCTGTTATCCTATTCTAGCCTACAGTTTAGCTGATGGGAAAAAGTGACAGGAATCGTTATTACTTTTCTTTCCTCTAGAAAAACCAGGAAAGAGTCAGGAATGGTTATCCTCCTCTCAGGTGAGAAAACCAGGTCCTGGCGCTCCCAGTGTCACATCGAGGCTGGGCTCTGGGACCCCAGGAGCTCAGTGCACATTGCCTGCATTACCAGGAGGTTCAGGCAGCCGAGACAAAGGACAGACGAGGCTCGCTGATTAACTTCTGCATGTGAGTTTTATCACAGAGCCACAGAGCTCTCTCCCTGAGCCAGCCCTGATGTTGGGGAGACAACTGCTTGGTTCTCCCTCTGGCCCAGGACTTGGATAAGAAATTAGATGTGGATTTGCAATGCCTGTGAGTCAAGTGAGTTCTTTGGGCTGAATGATAAAAAAGGCGCATTCCCCACCTCGCTGAAGGGAAGAAAATAACATAGGATGATGGCGCCCCCCTAATTCCCCCCAACCCCATAAAAATAAAGGCTTCCCAGTCCCCTACAGCGAAGAGAAAATGGGAAGTAGGCTTTTCTTGGCTTGTTTCCAGCCAGGGCAGCTGGAATCTGTTGGATACATTCAAACTGTCAGTCTCCCTGAGATAGGCTGGCTGGGTAAACACTTCCATTTCATTTAAGGAGGCTACTTCCCCTCTTGAACCTCCCACCTCACCCAGGGCCACCCTTCCGCTCTCACACCCCAGCTATGTTTCTTGCCTACACTGAACTCGCAGTGTTTGTGAAGTGGATTTGTATGATTCCAAGTGATTTCAAGAATTCGTTTGAAGGATCCACTCCACATCAGCAAACATATTAAAAAGCATCTGGGGCTGGGCGCAGTGGTTCATACTTTGTAATCCGGGCACTTTGGGTTGAGGCTGGAGGATTGCTTGAGGCCAGGAATTTGAGACCAGCCTGGGCAACAAAGCAAGACCCCATCTCTTAAAAAAACTTCTTTTTAAAAAAAACACTAGCTAGGCATGGTGGTATGAGCCTGTGGTTTCAGCTACTCAGGAGGCTGAGGTAAGAGGCTGAGGCAGGAGGATCACCTGAGCCCAGGAGTTAGAGGCTGCAGTGAGCTATGACTGTGCCACTGCACTCCAGCCTGGGAAACAGAGTGAGACCCTGTCTCTAAAAAAAACCCAACCAACCAACCAACAACCAAACAAAAAAACACCCCACACATCTTATGTGTTAAGTATTTGGCCAACGTGAGCAAGTTTTATTTGCTAGCATTTTGACTATAAAAAAAATGATGCTTTTATAATTCTACTTTTAAAATAATTCGCCTACCAGGAATACATTCAGTCTATGATTGGCTGTGCTTTCTCAACCATCTGTATGCAAGCCAGAAAATCTTTTCAAAGAAAGAAAAGCAAGCTTTGTTTTTTAAGCATAATGAAGTTTCATGAATTCCCAATTTATTCACAAAATCAGCATGTAATTTTTGTAGGCATTTAATTCAACCTTTAATTTCAGTTTTGCAGTTCTTTTTCTGCTTTGGAGGTCCTTACTATTTTTTAGGGGAGGGGGTCTTAAGCGTCTCGGTTAGGCCCTTGATGGTATTTAATAGCTAAAATGGCCTTGAGTCGGGGAGGGTGCGGCAGGTGAGGATCTAGGCAATGGTGGATGCCGCTCGCCGGGGGAAACCACTCCCCAGCTCTGAGAGTCTTCTCCGCACTTCACTTTTTTCTTGCATTTTCTTACCTCCAGGGATCCAGTTTCAGCCAAGAATTTGGTTGCCATGGTGACGGTAAAAACTAGGCAGAATCGTCAGGTTCTGGGCTTTGTTCAAACGGACTAAATTTTCATTACAGAAAGCTTGGTGAGCAGCAGGCAAGGAGGGTGGAATTCCGGCGCGCTGTGATCTGGATTGAAAAAGGCCACAGAGAGAGGGGGCGTGGCAAGAAGGTGGCAGAGTGAAGGGTCTGCGGACCCAGGCAGCTACCCGAAGGTTATCTACACAGGGTGTAGTCCTGTAGGCCTGGGGTCAGAGATGGCCTTTCAGATCTGGCTCTCCTGCTCCTCGTCGTGTGATCCTGAGCAGTAACTTGACATCTCTGTGCCTTCCTTCCATTCGTGTAACAGTATAATCACAATAACACCTGCCTCCTACAGCTGCTGTAAAGATTACATGAGCTACTGTGTTTAGCATAGTAGTTGGCACATATTAGATGATCCAATATTATTATATTCATGTATGTATGTATTGATTTACATTTATTGAATTCAACCAAAATAATAACTATTATTATTGAAAGCAAACTTCACAGGTCCAAAGAAAGTATTCGAGTCGCTCTCAATGTCTCTGCCCTCATAGAGTATGACGTGACTTCGGTCCTAAGGGAAAGGAAAATACTTTCTGTCCAGTGCCTCCAGTGTGTGTTAGGACCCTTAGACATCCATCTTATCTGCTCACAGGTACAGCCAATAGCCCACACTGCAGAGAGAGTGTTTCCTCTAAGAAAAGTTAAAGGATGAAAATATCAGTCTGCATTTGTAAGCCACTCAAGAAACATCAAGCCAGCTGAACCCACTGTATGTGGCAAAGGTAGTAAGCAGTGGTTAAAACAAATGTATGGGGTCGATGATTCTCAAACTGGGATGCACATTGGAATCCCCCCCGAGTCCTCCACTGGATGCTCGACTTCATCTAGGAGAGGGGAGGAAGGGAAGAAGGATTCAAGAGAGGTGTCATGGGCCAGGCCTGGGGGTGAGCAGCCTTACTTCCATCCTCACTCTGTAGGCCAGCCACAGGCACACACCACCTCCGAGTGTAAGGGACTGAGAAACTGGTCAACTGCATAGCCAGGAGGAAAATCAGTCTGCCGCTGCCACATGGATGATTTTAATGCACTGCTAAGTTCAAAAACTCTTCTCCTGGAGTAAAAGGGAAAGATTCTTGAGGTTTCAAAAGCTGAAGGAAGAGACAGAAGGAGGCAAACAAAATAACATCTTGCAGTGGAAGAGAAGCTTATACGGTTTACAGAGCACTATCACATATACCCATGAAAATGTTTCAGATAAGGTATCACAGGCTCCAACATGCCCTCAAAGTCTTTCTACAGCACCCTGGCCAGACCTCCCCTTCCCCATCCAGCACACTCTAGTCTACTACGAGCCTGCTTATCTCAATTAGACTGCAGGCAAGGCTTCAACTTATTCATCCTTGAATCCCAAGTGCCTGGCAAGGTGCTTGGCACACAGTAGTGAGAGCTGCTTGAATTTAGTCTAGGAGATAAATGGAAAAGAAGAAAATAAGAGGCAGAGAAGACCCCCAGGGGTTAAGAGCCCTGATTTTGCCACTTAGTACCTTGGTGACCTTGGATAGGTGACTTTAGCCTCTCAGTGTCTTTGTTTCCTTGTTTGTAAATAGGGTCTATGATTGCCTCGACCTCAGATGGTTATTGTGAGGGTTAAATGAGCTAAGAGATCCAAATGTGCTTAGAAGAGCATCTGACTCACAGTAAGTCCCTGGTAAGTGTTGTTGCTATTTTTGTTAGTAAGATGATAAGAAGTCCTACCACTGAAAGGATGTGCGGGTAGAAATGAGCAATTGCAACTAGAAGAGCCTGTGTGCCCACAGTCAGGGGTGAGGAGGAGTGTCATGGAGTAGGTAAGTTTCCCCACACACCATGGCCAAGAGACTTCAAAGCAAGTAAACATCAGAGGGTGACATTTGACTTTTTGCAGAGCAAATGGAACAATCACTGTGCTAGGCTGGGGCAGGAAATGGGTTAGCCGGAGTGAATGGTTGACATAGGTGACAAGGAGTCCATGGTGCCAAGCCAAGGCTGGGGTTTTGAAGGAAGAATAAAGATGTATGTGTTGGTGGGGGTGGGGGAATGTGATCTGGTGGGGAGGAAGAAGGGTAGAAGAGAGAAGAAATTTCTTGGGGCATCTGAGATCCACCTGATAATATTTGACACTGTCTTCAGGCAACAGGTAATTGCTTTATTGCATTAAAATTTCCAAAATTAAAAAGATGTATTGCAGCAGCTGCCTGATAAGATTTCAAAGATTCAGAGGAGACAAAGATGTATTAGAAAAATACCCTAAAGCCCTGCATGATAAGACTAAGCAGGGAAATAATGCAATGGATGTCAGCTCAGTTATTCAAGGTTTACATTGATTTCTCATGAAAATGAAACACCACCTCTTATGACATCAAGATTAGGTGTGTAATTTGTAGATAACCTAGACCCCACTGGCTGTTTCTCCTCTTGTTAGCCCTTCTCAGATGAAAAACATTGTGAGATGCCCCTTATGCAAACCTGATAGAAGTGAAGAAAACCATTTTAGCCTGCCCTTCAGAAGAGCCTGGGTGACAGGTGGGCTGTGGCTCAAAGGAACTCAAGGATCCTTTCTGTTGTTAAGACCCTAGGATTCTAATCCTGCCTTCTATATGGCGATGGTTCTGTTGTCCCATCATCAGGAAAACAGGCAAAAGGTGCTTTCTCAGCTTCCTTTGAGACTAATCTGAATCCCTTGTGAGGTATGTGATAAATTGGGAGAACAGCCCATAATTAAAGAACGTTCCACCAATTCTCTCCCGCCTCCTGGCCAACACCTGTAATTCTGTAGTCAGATAATCAACCCTTGTCGTTGAGGCTTTGACTGCCATTACAGTGCAAAATCCTGAAGATGTCTTCTGGCGTTTGCCTCTTAAGATTGAAAGTCATTTTAGAAATCTAGGATCTGAGGGCTGGGCATGGTGGCTCATGTCTGTAATCCCAGCGCTTTGGGAGGCTCAGGCAGGCAGATCACTTGAGGTCAGGAGTTCACGACCAGCCTGGCCAACATGGTGAAACCCCGTCTCTACCAAAAAATACAAAAATAAAAATAAAAATTAGCCAGCATGGTGGCATGTGCCTATAGTCTCAGCTACTTGGGAGGCTGAGGAAGGAGAATCACTTGAATCCACGAGGAAGAGTTGCAGTAAGCCGAGATCCCACCATTGCACTGCAGCCTGGGTGACAGAGTCCGTCTCAAAAAAAAAAAAAAAAAACTAGGATTTGAGAGCAGCTAAGAACATAGGGGGGCAGTGGTGAGATGGGTACCTGGAGGGGAGTGAAAGAGAGGCCAGGGTTGCCCAAGTCCAACCTCATGTCTCTGCTCTGCTTAAACCCCTTCTGCAGCTCTCTACTGCCCTGAGAATGACATCCCCACTGTTCACTATGGCCTTAAATCCCCTGCGAATTCCACCTCACCCTCTGCCACTTCCCTTCACTGCTCTGAAGATGCCTTGGTCTTGTTTCAGTCCCTTGGACATACCCAGCTCTTCTCCATCTTTGCATGTGTCATAGCCTCTTCCTGGAAAACCTTCCTGCTGCTCATCCCAGAACTGACTCTTCATGGATTTACTCTTGTTTTGAGAGAAGGGGGGCATGTCCACCACCAGAGGGGAACTTGCTATCTTGGTAGCCATTGTCCCCTGACACCTGGCGCACCTACTATATAGAGTCACCATTCAAGTGGATGTTGAATGAGTACACTTGTTTCACAGTTTGGTTGGGCAAGCCCCAAAGCTTGGTTCCCGGTAGGATCAGGCTTTGTGAGTGGGCTAAGTTTCTATAAAAGTCTCCCTACCAGTTTCCAGTCTTGGTGAAACTATCTTTGCGGGCACAAATGAGAAAACTTGCCAATTGTATCACCAGTTACCAGCTATGGATCATGCGAGCCGGGTCCACAGAAGAGCCTGATCCTCCTTTCACTTTTTATTTCCTCCAGTCATGGGGACAGAGGGGCGCCACCTTTTCAGAAACTCTAAGAAAGAGTGTTCATGAAAGTGGTCAGAGAGTTTTACAATTTTGCTATTAGGAATGATTAAATATCTGTGACCAATGCCTCTGTGATTAAATTGCATTGGGAGTTCCAAAGTTTGCTTTCTGTGCATTAAGAGTTAAATGAGAAGCAAGCAACTGAACTTCTCATTTAGAAAATATTTCTTCTCTCCTTGGCCCGGTGCAGCAGCTCACACCTGTAATCCCAGCACTTTGAGCGGCCGGGCGGGGGACCACTTAATGCCAGGAGTTAGAGAGCAGCCTGGTCAACATGATGAAACCCCATCTCTACTAAAAATACAAAAATTAGCCAGACACGGTGGCATGCACCTATAGTCCCAGCTACTCAGGAGGCTGAGGCAGGAGAATTGCTTGAACCTGGGAGGTGGAGGTTGCAGTGAGCCAAGATCACACCACTGCACTCCAGCCTGGACAATAGAGCGAGACTCCATCTCAAAAACAAACAAAAAAAAAGTGAAAAAAAATAACATTTCTTCTCTCCTGGACCCAGAAGCACCTTCCATCCATGAATCCAGGAAGTAGGAATGAGAGCTGCACCTGCAGGGTAGAAAATGCAAGTAACCCTTATGTGAGACGTAACACCCAGGCAAGGTGAGCCTCAGGAAACGGGAACCCTCCAATGGCACTGCACATCTGGACTGGGCCACTCTGCGTGCCAGAATTTGTATAACGTTTTAGATTTGCAAAGATATAGGAATATACAAGAAGGAGAATATATAGGAGGATTTAGCAGTGGTTATTTCTGAGAAACAGGGAGTACATGTAGTTTTGGGGGTTTTGCTTAGCTTTTTTTTTAAGTTTCTGGTTTGCTTTTGGAATGAACATGAACATGATTTACTTTTGGATTTTTTAAAAAACATTGAATATTTAAAAATTTTTAAATAATAGGCACTCATTAAGCAATAAAATTACAAAACAGTAGAGTTACAAAGGAGGAAAAAAAATGTTCAAATCAACTGCTATTTATGTTTGGGGTTTTTAAAAATTGTATTTTTTTAAAATAAACTGGTTTGTCTTATTTAGCATAGCTATAATGATACTACATATAAAATATTTTTGCTTGCATTCTTTCACTTATTTCATTATAAGTACTTTCCATGTTATTACTTAGTCTTTACAACACTATTTTAACTTGCAAATAAAATTCTGTTGAAATATCACAGTTTGACTTTTACTTCTGTCTTCAACAGGAGATATATATGTTCTTTCCAATGTTTCATGGTTACAAGCTGCCCTTAGCATGTCATGCCATAGAGTTTAGATTCTATTCTTAAGGCAGTGGGAAGTCACTGACAGATGCTAGGCAGCCAAGTAATGTCATTGAGTTTTCATTTAAGAAAGTTCTTCTGGGCTTTCTGAAAAAGTTGGCTAGGGTAAGGCTGAAGGTAGGGAGAACAAGGAAGCTGAGGCTGAAGCTGAAACTTCCCAGACCTCTCATTTCACAGAAATTGATACTCACAGTGCCAGTCTTGCCCTCACTTTACACCGGATTACAAAAGTTTGAGCATTATGAGAATTTTGGGCTCCAACTTCTTCATTTTACAGTCAAATAAGGCTCAGAGGGTGTAAGTGACTTCTCTAAGGTCACATAAAGATTTAGTGGAGCCTAGAACATAAGGCTTCTGATTTTAGTCTCATGTCCTTCACCACAGCAGGCTGCATCATGCAATAATATAAATTAAATGTCGTTGGTATACTCAGCACTGTGTTAAGGTGAAGAGAGGTTTATAAGTGTGTAGAAGACAGAGATCCTTTATGATAGTAAAGGTGGTGATAGTGATGATGATGATCATAATATTAGTGATGGTGGCAATGGTGGTGGCAATGGTGATGGTGGTAGTGGTGGTAATGATGGTGGTAGTGGTGGTGGTAGTGGTAATGGTGGTGGTGGTGGTGGTAATTGATGGTGGTAGTGGTGGTAGTGATAGTGTTGGTGGTGGTGGTGGTAGTGATGGTGGTAGTGGTAATTGATGGTAGTGGTAATGATGGTGATGGTGGTGGTGGTGATAGTGGTGGTGGTGATAGTGGTGATGGTGGTGGTAATGATGGTGATGGTGATGGTGGTAGTAGTGGTGATGGTGGTAATTGGTGGTGGTGGTAGTAATGATGGTGGTGGTGATGGTGGTGGTGGTAATTGATGATGGTGGTGATGGTAATGATGGTGATGGTGATGGTGGTGGTGGT
>NW_012108364.1:216213-236157 GCF_000951045.1 Mandrillus leucophaeus
GTGGTAATTGGTGGTGGTGGTAATGATGGTGGTGGTGATGGTGGTGGTGGTAATTGGTGATGGTGGTGGTGGTAATTGGTGATGGTGGTGGTGGTAATGATGGTGGTGGTGGTAATTGGTGGTGGTGGCGATAGTGGTTGTGATTCTTTACAAAGGACAAAGTACTTCCACAGCTATGATCTAATTTGATCTTCAAAATAACTCGAATAATAGTGGCCAGGATTTCTTGCAACGCTAGGCATCATGTGAGATGTTTTATTTATTTGATACCATAGCCCTGTGAGATTGGTATGATTGTTCTTCACATTTTACAAATGAGGAAACTATGACTCAGAGAGGTGAAATGACTCACCCAAATAAACAAGGAAGCCATCATTAGAACCCGTTTTATCTAACTATGTGAATTTTACTGACTTGTTTTTTTCCAGGAATCACCATGCAGACAATACTTTCCTCTGATGGGTAATTTAATCAAACTATTGAAGGGCATGGCTGAATAAGAAGGGAGGAGGGCTGGCTGGCCTGGCCAGGTGCCCACGCACCTGGGTTATTGGGAATAGGCTAGCCACTCCTTCCAAAGATACCCCTCCTGAAGGACATGTAATACAAGGAGGGGTACTCCACACAGCAGCATTCTTCATGTGTAACAGCGGCCCGTGAAACAGGGCTAAATGCTAAGGAGCTGAAAAGCATGAAAGAGCTAAAAACCACTGGGCCACTTTGCCATGTGAACCTCATTATTAAGAATGCTACCTCAGGGTTGGGCGTGGTGGCTCATGCCTGTAATCCCAGCACTTTAGGAGGCCGAAGCAGGTGGATCATTTGAGATCAGGAGTTCAAGATCAGCCTGACCAACATGGTGAAACCCCGTCTCTACTAAAAATACAAAAATTAGTCAGACATGGTGGCATGCACCTGTAGTCCCAGCTACTTGGGAGACTGAGGCAGGAGAATTGCTTGAACCTGGGAGGTAGAGGCTGCAGTGAGCAAAGATCACGCCACTGCACTCCAGCCTGGACAACAGAGCGAGACTCCATCTAAAAAAAAAACAAAACAAAACAAAAAAAGAGGCACAAGATGTGATGGGTATGTGAGTTGGTAGAAGACAGAACTGTTTTTCTTTTTCTTTTTTTTTTTTGAGATGAGGTTTCGCTGTTGCTGCCCAGGCTAAAGTGCAATGGCATGATCTCAGCTCACCGCAACCTCTGCCTCCCAGGTTCAAGCAATTCTCTTGTCTCAGCTTCCCAAGTAGCTGGGATTACAGGCATGCACCACCATGCCCGGCTAATTTTTTTGTATTTTAGTAGAAACAAGGTTTCTACATGCTGGTCAGGCTGGTCTCGAACTCCCTACCTCAGGTGATCCGCCCACCTCGGCCACTCAAAGTGCTAGGATTGCAGGCGTGAGCCACCACGCCTAGCCAGAACTGTTTTTCAATCCTGAAATCCTCTGAAAATTGATCACTCCTTATAGGTTCCTATCCTAAATCTAAACATTTGTTGCTATAGGCAACAGAGTTTGTGAGTGAACAAAACTGCCCAGGGCAAATGTGCTTCTGGAAACATGATAGCAAACAGTTATTATTGGGTCATTTCAATGTGAACTTATTTGGAACAGCTGTACTTGGTTCAGGTATATAAGTGTAGCCCACAATTAATTAACCATCATGATTGATTTACTGGGGAAAATGCAGAACACCAGGAAAGTAAATGTCACATTTGTTTTTATTTTCTGCCCTAAACAAATCATAAGTACCATAAGTTTAGTAGTCTGACACAACTGTGCCAGGGATATTCATTCTCCTGTAATGAATGAGATTCAGGGAAAAATGTGATGATTGCCAAAAGCACTGACCAGGGAGACAAAGTAATTTCTTCGTTAAAATACACACACACACACACACACACACACACACACACAATCTAGGCCCGGCGCGGTGGCTCACGCCTATAATCTCAGCACTTTGGGAGGCTGAGGCAGTTGGATCACCTGAGGTCAGGAGTAAGAGACCAGACTGGCCAACATGGTAAAGCCCCAACTCTACTAACAATACAAAAAAATTGGCTGGGTGTGATGGCAGACGCCTGTAATCCCAGCTACTTGGGAGGCTGAGGCAGAAGAATCACTTGAACCTGGGAGGCAGAGGTTGCAGTGAGCTGAGATCGCACCACTGCACTCCAGTCTGGGCAGCAAGAGCAAAACTCCACCTCAAAAAGAAAAAAAAAAAAAAACAACAACAAACAGGAAAACACTGATCCTTATACAATGGAGGAGAAAACCAAAGACCACCGAAAGCACCTGTCTTTATTTCAATTTGACCATGTTACAAACTGGGCTTTCTCAGGGTCATTGGTTTTGCTCGCCATGTGGCAATGGGTTTTCTGCTCCTCATCCTCCCCCAGACATCAGCACAGTTCACTTTCTCCTTCTTCAGGCCTTCACTCAGATGTCACCTTTTCCTCAGTGCCCTCCCTAGTTCTCTATCTAAAACCATGCACTCCCCTCCCTCCACACTGCCTATGCATCTTTCCTGCTTTTTAGCTCCTTAGCACTTATTACTATTTCAATACTCTATGTTTTAAATATTTATTTGTGATTGCTGTCTCCCCCACTAAAATGTAAGCTCTGTGAGAGCAGGGATCTTTGTCCTTTTTGTTTTCCCATTTTTCCAATGAGCACAGTGCCTGATACACAGTAGGCTCTAAATATATATTTATCGAACAGGTGAATGAATGAATGAATGAATGAATGAATGAATGAATGAATGAATGAAACAATCAGTCAATCAATTTCTTCAATAAAGTTATTGAGAACCTACTAAGAGGCAACACATAGCAGGCTCTAAATACCTATTTGTTGAACAGATGAATGAATAAATGGGTCAATCAATCAATCAATCCAATTCTTCAATAAAATTATTGAGAACCTAGTAGGAGGTGTAACTACGGATTGATGGAGAAAATATCATTCATTGAGCCTCTTAATAGCATTTATTCAGCCTCCATAATCTGTCTTAGATATGGAAAGCTAGGTGATTTTCATGTCTTATACAGAAACCCCAAAATGCTATTTTAAAATACGGCTGCAAGTTGTCGCCTTTGTCTACGGGTGGGGACAGAATTCATCCTAGAGATAAAACTGCTCTACTGTGTAAGAAAATATTTCATGGCACTTGGCTGTGCAGAAATGAGGGGAAGGTGGACTGAGGTTGTTCTTCATAAGCAAAGCAAAACCGACAGTGATTTCCTTGGGCAGTATTTTTGGTTGTTTTTGTGAAGGCATTGTCGGTTTGTCCCTGACAAATGTAAAATACAGAAATTCTGGTTTGAGCTGAGCTGGAGAGGGATTCTAGGTTTGAGCACGAAAGCAGATTTGAGAAGGAACTTGGTTCTGAGGGAAGAGACCCCACAATCATGGAGGCCAACTGGTGGCCAAAAAGAGAGACTGACTGTCAGGGAGGGGCTCCTTCTAATGGGAGATGATGATAGACCTACAGTAATGTTTAAGATCTAATTTTCACTTGCCCAAGCAATGTGCTCCACCCCTCAGCAAATTGGTTACACAAAACTACTGAGTGAGCACCAACTGTATAGCTGTACTAGGTGTTAAAATATTAAAATATTTCATACTGGTTGGTAGATGGCCTCTGTCCTGAGGCTTTTTCTCCCAGTTATCCCCTAGGACACTGTTACCTTGAGTACCCCAGCCCACCCCAAGCCCCCTTAGCCACCCCGTGATCCATAACCCTAAGGGTTATGCCTGACACCACAAGGATCCTTTGGGATGGATTGGCCATTCTCTGGGCTACAGCAGTTGTTAAATACTCTGACTCTCATGGCTCATGCCTGTAATCCCAGCACTTTGGGAGGCCAAGGTGGGCAGATTGCTTGATGCCAGGAGCTCAAGACCAGCCTGGGCAACCTGGCAAAAGCCTGTCTCTACTAAAAATACGAAAAACAATTAGCCGGGTGTGGTGGCATGTGCCTGTAGTCCCAGCTACTCAGGAGGCTCAGGTGGGAGGATGGCTTGAGTCTGTGGGGGTGAAGGCTGCAGTGAGCCTTCTGCACTCTACCTGGACATTGGAGTAAGACCCTACTTCAGAAAAAAAAATTCTGACTCAGTCCTGCCTCCACACACGTACCAGCCTGGTTTGGGAGGTGAGGTAGAGAATAAAGGGGAAGACTGTGTCCACAACCAGGTAGAAGCAGAGCAGAAAGAGGCAATAGTATGAGAGACTGGAGGGCCAGCTACAGTGGAGAAGGGGAAGGTGTTGTGGGATGGGAGGTAGGGCGTAAGTCACAGGCAACACCCAGGACACACAGGCACTTGGCAAATCTCTTCAGTACTATCCAGACGGCCCTAGTATCCTGCAGTCACACAGAGCAAGGATTCAGGCTATCACTACCTAGTGTTAAACAAAATGAGCTTGCAGAAGGCTAGGAACTCAGGGACGCTGAGATTACATATCAGATGGAGAGAAATACAATGTAGCCCTTCCCAACAAGGAACTGCTGATTCTGATAGATTCCATTTTATATCAAAGGATAGTTGGTGTCAGGGAAGAATGGGCTGCAAGAAAACAGCATCATTCCCCATGTATTTAATCAGATGTTCAACTGTGCAGGGGTTTGGCAGGGCTGTGGCTGGCGCCCTCATGCCAGCTCCAAATCTGACACATTCCACGTTGCGAGCGCCCCAGGAAGGAACGCAGGGCCCCCGCTGTGTTTATCAGACTCTCTGCTCAGCCCCAGCACTCTTTTCTCTTAATATTAGGAAAATTAAAGAGAAACTACGCAGCAGAAGTCAAAGCAGGCATCTTCAAGAGACCCAAGCCAACACTTTTGGGGAGGTGGGGACTCACATTTTCATAGGCCCCTTCGTTCTAGTTCTCTCTTCTCCTTTTGTCCTTCCACGTTCAATCTCTGCTTTTCCTCTCACACCTGCACCTTTTCCTTAATGATAAGGATCACACCCCACTCGCCAGCAACATGGTCAGCCCCGTGCCAGGCACTGAGGTGACACTCTGCCCGGGGCTTGCTAAAAGCAGACCAACGGCTCCCTTCTCACTGCAGAAAAGCCAGCTTGTGCTCAGGAAGCCAGAGAACAAAAATTGCAATTCACCATAACTAGGACTCAAGACAGAGCTATCAGAAAGCCTAGGAGGAAAGAGCCAGTGGTCCCTTCATCCTCCTCCTGCAGGGTGGTGAACACTTCAGAGAAACACTTCATTTGAGACCAAAGAGGTATGTCTGCCATGCCTAGCAATATTCGTTCAGGATCTTCTAGAGCAAAATGTCTTCCCTGCTGCCTCTTCGACCTTCTCGCCTACAACTCTCCCCATGCTCCACTCTGGCCACACGGACTTCCTTGCTGTTTCAGGGATTTGCCAAGCATGATCCTTCCGCAGAGCTCTGTACCTCCCATTCTGTGTGTCTGGAACACTCTAGATGTCTCTGCAGCACCTTCCCTCCCTTCCCTCAGGTCCTCGCTCAAATATCACTTTCTCAGAGATCCTCCATGACGACGCTACCAAAAAATCACATATACCTCTAGTCACTCTCTCCACCGTTACCCAGCCTTATTTCCTTTCCAGCACTTTCCCCACCAGACATATGTGATGTTTGTTTATTTTCTGTCTCTTCCATTAGTATGTAAGGTCTCAATATCAGGCACATGTCTATCTTGTTTGCTGCAGAGACCTCAGTTCCCAGAAAAGAACTTGGTGCAAAGCAGATGCTCAATAAATAATATTGAATAAATGACCAAATGGTCCCTCAACTCTTGCACCACCAAATATTATTTTATTATTAATTTTCCCCCAAAAAATCTTAAGAAATCCTTATGACATCACTGAAAGCCAGTCTAAGCTTCTGAGAAGTGAAACTAACTGATGTAGCCTCACTAACTTGTTATAATCCCAGCCAAGGGAGCCTTTTAATTGACCTTGTTAGCTTCATTCCAGGTACAGGTGTAATTTACATTAGCCTCTCCAGCCCCCTATAACCCAGGGCACAGATGTGCCCTGGCTAGGAATCGCTGCTTCACGCCTTCAGTAAGATCACTTCTTCCCACTAACAGAGCATCTACCCTCACACACTGTGTGTATACGCTTGTCTACACCCCCATCCAGATGCCCAGGCACCACACAAGCACTAGACTCAAGAATATCCCATTTGATCACTCAATATCAAACAAATATTTTTCCCACATCTACAAGATGTTGGTAATACAACAATAAACAACAGTGCTGTGGAACTTACGTTGTAGAAATTAAACAATTAAATGTTAACTTGAATTAAAACTGACCTAGAAATGTAGAATATTCAAAGACATAATCTATGTTAAAATTTTTTATTTTCATAGTTCTGGAAATGGATAGTGGTGATGGCGTCACTATATTGTGAATGTACTTAATGCTACTAAATTGTACACAAAAATGGTTAAAATGGCAAATTTTATGTTATGTGTATTTAACCACACAAAAAAATTTTTTCATTTTCTTTCCTGGGATATGCTTTAAACATGTGTTTTGTGGTTCAGCAATCTGCACCTTTTCACTTAAATTTCTTTGATTAGGTAGAAAAGGAGTTTACACAAAGGGTATTAGGTAGCTCACAGAATTATCAGGAAGACTGGAGAAACAGGCTTGAGGCTGTGTTTTGAGAGAGAACATTCACAGAACTGCTCTCTCACCACTACAACCAGGCACTGGATGCTCAGTTCACAGTGTCGCTACTTAAACCAAGATCTTACTTTACCGCAACTGCTGCTGCCCTCAACACCAGTAGTAGCACTTCTGAACCAGGAGTTTGACTTTTCAGCCACTGCCACTACAAAACATCCCCTCCACTATCTTCACCAGAAAATGGATTCTGGATGGCACTGGCATTCCTATATTGTCCACTTTCAAAGAGAAGTCTCAAGTCTCACACAAGCATCATGTCTGGTGGGTGGAGCCCAGATCCCATGCCAGGGCATTAGCTGCAAGGGAGCCTAGGAACATGTTTTCAGATGAGCTCATAAGGCAGGACTTTCTCCAAATACCGGAAGGCTTTTCAATAGGTGCTGTGCAGCCAGGAAACATGACAAGTGTCCCCTACAGATATGCTCTTATTTTGCTCTTTTCTTTTTTCCCTCCTAACCACATTTTCACTTCTCCAAAGCTTCACTTACACTCCACTTCCTCAGACTCCTATAGAGCAGCCGCTAGAATAGTTTGGAGCCTCCCCCAAATTTCTCTGTGTACAGGTGCACAGTGGGGTGTCAGGCTCACTGTGGGCCGGAAGAGAATCAGAACACAGAGCAGTTTCTCTGCAAGCCAAACTTCCCTGATGCTTAATCCCTAGACAAAATTCAGACACTTGAAGATAGACTGTAGGATGGAGTAGACAGACAGAGGCGGAGTGAGCCAGATAACAATTCCTACCCTGGACAAATATTGTCGACCTAGCAGATACTCATGAAGTCCTTTCAGTTTATTTCATTTTATTTTATTTTGTTTTATTTTATTTTATTTTTTGAGATGGAATCCTGCTCTGTCACCCACACCGGAGTGCCGTGGTGCAATCTTGGCTCACTGCAACCTCTGCCTTCTGGGTCCAAGCGACTCTCTTGTCTCAGCTTCCCAAGTAGCTGGGACTACAGGCACATGCCACCACACCTGGCTAATTTTTGTACTTTTTAGTGGAGACTGGGTTTCACCATGTTGGCCAGGCTGGTCTCGAACTCCTGACCAGCGTGATCTGCCCACCTCGGCCTCCCAAAGGGCTGGGATTACAGGTGTGAGCCACCATGCCTGGCCAAAATCCTTTCAATTTATGTTAATTCATTGATTCAACATTTCACAGATGTTTATCAAGGACCTACATTGTTCAACGGGCCAGGCCCTGTTATAGATGCTGGGGATTCGGTCATTGATAAAATAGACGAAATTCACTGCCTTCATATACAGTCTAGTACATGAGGAGAAGTACTACTCAACCAACTTACCAACCGATTTCCTGATGGAATGACCCGTAGACAATCCAGTGTGGTGGTTCCTGGCCTTCTTTCTAGTGGTAGACGTAGAATAAATGACACCAGTAGCTCCAAAGGGGTGACAGTATAGTAGCACTAGTTACATGCCAGGCACTGTGCTAAATGTTCTCCACACATGAACCCACTCGGTCCTCACCACAACTCTCTGAGGTAGGTTCTCTTACCATTCCCATCTACAGATGAGAAACTGAGGTAAAGAAGGTAAAGTTGCTTGCCCAAGTTCACACAGCTAGTAACAGCTGAGCCAGGAGTAAAACCCAGGCAGTGTGGCTTCAGTGTTCAGCTCTGCTACAGCACAGCTGGCAAATACGGGGGATTATTGCGTCATTCCCTGAGAGTCAGCTATAACTAACTAATTTTCCCTGCTACTCAGAAAGCAACTTTAAACCCATGCTAATTCAATTATGTTGTTAAAGACATAACTCAATGGAAAACGTTTACTCTTTTCAATCAGTAAAGAACTTGCTGCAACATACATTACGTTGGTCATGACAGGCTGGTTGGAGGCTGACTTAAGGAAACTTGGGCAGGATGATTACTTCTGACCAGCTAGTGTTATTCAGTTCCAGGCGGGTTTGGGGGCACCTCTGGAATGAATCAGATTGCCAAATAAAAATACCTATTAGGTGGGGGGGCGGGGGGACGGTGGCTCACGCCTGTGATACCAGCACTTTGGGAGGACAAGGCGGGTGGATTGCCTGAGGTCAGGAATTCGAGACCAGTCTGGCCAACATGGTGAAACACCGTTTCTACTAAAAGTACCAAAAAAAATTAGCCAGGCTTGGTGGGTGCACCTATAATCAATGCTACTCAGGATGCTGAGGCAGGGGAATTGCTTGAAACAGGGAGGTGGAGGTTGCAGTGAGCCGAGACTACGCCACTGTACTGCCTGGGTGACAGAGCGAGACGTTGTTTCAAAAAAAAAAAAAAGCTATTATTTATTTAGGGCTTATGATGTGCTGGACAATGATCTAAGCTCTTTAAACATATTAACTCTCCTGTCTACTTCAAGGGCCCTTTTCCCAGCACAGAACCCACCCCAAACCCATGCCCTCTGAGAATGTCCCCAAGAGATCCAAGACGGTCCAGGCAAGAAAGCTGTGTTTACCCCAGTTTCTTGAAGGACCTGTCAGTCCAGCCCGGCCCTGCTTTGGCATTGGAGAAGCCAATTTCAGGGACCTCTTGGTGAGCTGCGATGGCCTCCAAGAAGGAGACAATGTCATCACCTCTCCGGGAAGCAATTTGCCCTTCCCCTCTCCACCTCAGAGGGCACTCTCTGATTCACTTAATGCTAGGCTGCTTCTGAACAGTGATCTGCTATTCAGAACTGCTCCATCCTCTGTGACCAATCAAAGAACACAACATCCTAGAGACAAAGCCGACAGGCATACCTTATTCTGACTTGACAGCTTTCATGTCTGTGTCAGCCTGCCTTATTCTATTTAGGAATCATCACAGCTCCAGCTTTCCTTCTCAATAATACAGTAAACATCCAGCCATGACTCAAGCCAGATATTTGCTGCTGCCCAAACTGCACCTTATCCAGGCTCTCTTGTGGTCCCTAAGTCATTATCCACACAACAAGCCAGGTGCCAGCTCCACCTAGCAAGGCCTCCCTCCCCTGGCTTCTTGCCAAGGCTGCTCTTAGCCTGGGTTAATGAGCCCCCTCCACCCCCACCCCACCCTCTGCTCTCTCACCCACTCAAGCAGGCTGGAATTGAGAGAGAGAGTTCAAGAGCTGTGAAAAATGAGCAAGGCTTGGAAAACAGGAAAAATGCAAACTGAAAGCCCTTCACGCCAATTTTAGGGCAGCCCCCATTAGGAGAGCAATAAACAAATAGCAATTTACGCAATTTAGAAGCAAAAGGCCCTTTCATCTGGAGTGGCTGTTTAATGAGAAGCACGCTCCGCTGCAGAGGGGGGTGGGCTCCAGCTAGAGTGCACACCTTCCTGCAGCAGAGGAGAGGCTGCCTTGCTGAGCAGCCGCTCGTGGCTGCTCCTAAAGCAGTGGGAGGCGGGGTGACTGAGCAGAGAATCGCCTGGTGGATGCGAAATTCCATTTTAGGCTGTTGTGTGGTGAATGTTCTCTTCCAGGGGGTCTACCCTATGCTCAGGTACAGGAGGCAGGCAGCTGGCCGGAGGATTAGTCATGCTGAACTGTGTGACGGAGAAAGAAGGGCAGTAAGGACAGCAAATAGCAGCAGCACTCCATCTCTGGAATAGTCTGCAGGGCTAAAATTGGAGATTTGCTGTCATCAGAAAAACACCACCTTTATCAATCTAACCACTTGAGCCAACTCCTCCTCCCCCGGCCCACAGCATGAGGTGGACGGTTTGGAACCAGCTAGGCCACTGCTCTCCAAGTGTGGTTCGGAGACAGCGTGGGCATTGGGATTACCTGGAGTTTAGTAGAGATGCAGACCGTGAGGTCCCACTACCCAGGAGCTACTGAATCCAAACCTGCATTGGCCCGCCATGCCCTGGTGATTCTCCTGCACTCATTCCCTGATTAGAGCTGTTCTAGGCCTTCCTCTTGGTTGTGAGGAGAGAGATGAGGGGGAGGAGACGAACCCCAAAGGCACAGGCTCTTTCTCGGGTGAGCTTGTGGATAGACACAGGGAAAGTGGCCTGTGAGTAACACAGCAGCTCTTCCTGCTTGCAGGAAACTCTCAGCACTGAGTCACCATCATTGTCCAGCTAACTTCTACAGCCCCTCCTCTCTCCAGCCAGGTGAGAAACACCAGCGGTCAATGACCTCAGCCCTTTACGTATACAAAACTGTTTATTTCCTTTTGCCTGTAGGAAATCATGTCCATTAAGTATTCCTGGAGCTTCTGACCGCATCAAATTGAGAGGGGCTCAGCCCCTTGGGAGGAGCTCTGCCAGTTCAAGACCCTCACCCCCACCCTCTTGTCTGGCCCAGGCCTTATTCTCAGCTATCTGGGGCTAGCAGGCGGGTTAGCCTTCACCACTGAGGTCCCTGGTAAACTTCTACAGATGAACCCCATTTAATTTTTTGTGTGTGTTGCCTGCCCCTCCCCCGCCACCGCAAGATGCCAGGAACAAAGAAAGGTTATATTACAAAAATTATTTGAAAGAAAACCTCCTAAGCATTTTCTTAACCTTGCAAATATTTTAAGAATGTCTGTGTTGTCAAGAGTGTGAAGAATGTCTCCTTGGACATCCGTCAGTGTCACTGAAAAAAGAAATAAATCTCTGATGTGGAGAGTGTGAAAAACAGTATATGAAGGAAAAGCAGGACTTTTCTTTTCGTAGTAGACAATGCTGGTGTGCACATGTTTTCTCATGTTACATTAGAACATGCTCTGGCCCCCGTCCCTTCTGCCCCCATCTGCCCTTCTCTGTTTGCTTCAAGAAGGCCTTCAAGATAGGAATGTTCATTTATTTGAGCAAAGATGTGTCAAAATTGGTTTTAAAAAATTGCTGTGAGAAAGTTACATGAACGTGATCTTTGAGCCAGCTAATTACTCACAAGCTGGGGCCATTTTCAAGTATTAACAGAGTTTGACAGAACATCAAGTGTGATATTGAGGACCTTATTATGTTTGTGCTGTATTCCCAAGCCCAGCACAGTTCCTGCCACATCGTAGGCACTTGGAAAGTGTCTATGGCTGAAGGAGTGAAGGAATCAGAAGAACAGAGGGCCAGATAGCAGGCAGTGCATCTCAGAGTGCCTCACTGCGTTCCTCCACAGGGTCATGTCAAGCACCCAGAGACCCTGCATATTTATATATAAGTTGAGGATGAAAACGGAACAATAAAGATTTGGGGGAGAGTGAGTCCTAACAATCCTCAGGCCTCCTAGTCTGTAGAACCCTACCATAAGTATCCTTTTCTATTGCTGGGGGATGCTGTCTTAGGCTGGATTCTGTTAATAGCAGAACTGGAGACAGGGATTCTCATGCAAGTGATTTATCAAAGAGTGCTCCCAGGACAATGGGAGCGAGGACAGCAGGATAGGGAAAACTAGCAAGGAGAGAGCTCAGGGAGTGCAAACTTCACCACCAGGTTGGTCCCACCTTGAGGCAGGGGCCCATCAGTCTCAGTCATTGAGTCATTGACAGGATGTGAAAGGAGCAGGGTGAGGAGAGAGGTTGGAAGTGAAGTTGTATCAGAGGAGTTGTATCAGCCCTAAAGGGGACTGGGCAGTGCACCAGGAGCATCTACCACATTCCCAAGTTCTATTTCAAGTTGCAATTGGACCTGCCTGTCAAGTCTTTGTAATAAACATGTAAGTTGATTTTTGTGGATGCATATAATTTAGGAGACATTTTAACAGCCCTCCATCCTGACCCCCCTTCCTTACTCTATTTACATGCTACATAGTTCATTCATCTTTATCTTATTTATTATCTGTTTCCATACACTAGAATGGGAGCTCCACGAGGGCAGGCATTTGTCACGCTTTTGACTGATGTATCCTGAGGATCGTGCCTGACATGTAGAAAGTACTGGGTAAATATTTGTTGAATGATAGAGTATTCTGACAAACACATTCTGCCTGGTTGTGGTTTAGGGATTTTTGTAATGATTTTTTGGGTCCAAGCAATCAACTTCTGACCCGCATGAATAAGCAGGGAACTCTAACCTACCGGAAGAAAGATTAGAGAGCCCTGTGATTCTCAGATTTTAGCGCATTTAAGAATCACCTGGGAATCTTGTTAAAAATTTAATTCTTGGTTCCCCCCACCCAGAAATTCTGATTCAGTAGTTCTAATGGAGCCCAAAAATATGTATTTTACAAAAGCATAACTATCAATTTTGATGTAGGTGACCTGAGCACACATTTTGAAAAACACTGGTAGAGTCTGAGACAGTGGGTCAGTTATAGGTAGCTACCCTAGCCCACCCAGATGATCAGCCACAGAGCTGGGGCTAGACCTGGCTCTTCCCACTTCAGTGCAGCATGTTTTCCACTCACATTCTTTCTTAAGATATGTTTATAAGCTTTGCACATATGTTGGTTACCACGGGAACATAAAAGCCTGCTGAAATCTACAACTGTAGTTGGGCTTTGAGGCATAGGTTGATAGATATCTTTAGCAAAATTTGGCTTCACAGTTTATTATGGCTTGTATCGCCCCTATTTTCCTGTAGATTCTTTTAAAATTGTAAACGTGCTTTTGTGGTGTGCCGATGTAATAATCGTTTGTCAGGAGTGAATCCAGTGTGAGCCAGGAACTGGGGCAAAGATGCACAAATTGATTTGGGGGGTGTACTAAAGACATGGGGAAGTTGTACGGAAAACTGTGAAATGAACTGGTGTGATATAATGCATGGTGAAGAGCTTTGGGGCAGGAGTACATTTGCTGATTAAGAGTTAACAAGCAAAAAAAAAAAAAGGCTGTGAGGAGGAATTTCTCTGGGCCTAAATGAATGAATGAATGAATGAATGAATGAGGGTTGGCTTAACGATATTGCAATGAAACAAATTTCATTCACCACAAATCTTCTGGTTGAGAGCATGGACCATCTTTAAAAAGTGTGTGCTGTGGGTGGGGGTTAGATCCCAAAGGAGGCGTTCGGTGGACAAAGGTGGTTGATAAGCTGTCTCCTGAGAACAAATCCTTGAAGTAAGCACTCTATTACTTGTGTATGACACTTACAGTGTGCCAGGCCCTGCTTTAAGTTTTCAATATCATTTCATTTGACTTCATAACAATACTCTAAGGTAATAATTATTTTTTAAACTTGAGACTGGGTCTCACCGTGTCACCCAGGCTGGAGGAGTGTAGCGGTGCAATCATAGCTCACTGCAGCCTTTGACTCCCGGGCTCATGTGAACCTCTTGCCTCAGCCTCCTGGGTAGTACAGTAGAAACTATTATCTTCATTTTACAGATGAGGAAACACAGAAGTTCCATCAGTTGTCTAAATTCATTCAGTATTTGAGCTAAGATTTGATCCAGGCAATCTGGGGCCAGAAGCTTTGCTTTTAACCAACCACTCTTCTCCAGTGCATCTGAAATGTAACAGACGGGACTTTGTCTTCTGGAGCATTGACAGTAGGGTTGAAGAACCATTTAATAAAGACAGCTGGGACAAAACTGAATTTCTTGGCATGTTGGTAGGGGAAGGGTATCAGGAAGGGGAGAAGCAGCACTGAAAATGGTCTTGGAAGATGCATTTCAAGTCATTTTTCTGGAGTTATATGACCTAGATTCTCTCCTCCTTGCCTCTTCGACCTATACAGAAAGTGTACCATATTCATTATTGCATTTTTCAAGTGGATTCTTTTCTGGGGGAGGAGCTCAAAAAGGAGGAAGAGGGGACAGTTGACATCAGTTCCATAGAGGACTGGAGGCACTGGGTTGAAGAGCACAGGGAGTCTGTTTTAACCGTTGTCTTGAGTTGTATGCTCTGACCCAGGATTCAGTAAATGAGGGACCAAAGGAGAGAAGAGCAGTAGGACTGCGGAGGAACGTGGTCTAGATCCTAAATGCTTCCAGGCTGTGGCTGGGAAGCTGTAGGAGAAACCCCATTGCCTTGGCAGTAGAGGCTGCCCAGAGAAAAAGAGAGCCTGAGAGACTGGCCGGGGGGAAGAAACCACCGGAGGCTGGAAACGAAAACCAGAGCTGGTGGCAAAAGTTTGCACCAAACCTCAAACCAGAGAACCTTCTTTTCATATATGTGCCATCAGAGAGAGGCCCTGTGAGTGGGAATTTTTCTGGAATTCATCTTAAATGCAAAGAAGCTAGAGGTGGAAGGGAAAGAGGAGGTCTTGAAAGAGAAGCTGGTCTCACTCAGAGTGGTGCATAGCTCCTCCCTGATCCTACATCCTCTGTCCCTCTTTTCCTCCTCCTCTTCCTCTTCTTCTTTCACTAGTTCTGCTACTTCATGTCTCCCTCCTCTGTGCTCAGCTAAGGTGTGATGAGAGCAAATGAGATAGAAATATACAGAAAGGTTTGTAGACTTAACCCTTCACCCAGGAAGTGTATTTACACTCTAGATAAAGTGCAGCTTGTTAGCCCCAGAGAATTTCTAATTATGAATTTCAAACAGGTGACTGTGGATGTACAGGGCTGGACGAAGCCAGGCAGTGGTAGTGGATATTTGTGAATGAGACATCTACTGTTTTTCCTTTCTTATGCAGGAAACCCTATGCAACACACACACACACACACACAAACACACACACCATCCTCTTCACAAGCACACCTGCACTACAGTTGGGTCATACTCTGGGGAAGGCTGCCCAAAGACTCTGCAGTCTCGAGGAGGAGGAGAGTTAGCCAGGTGAAGTAGGTGCTCTAGGAATAATGCCTTGGACCTGGTAAAGCTAGTGGAGAAGGAGCCACAGCTGCTGAAGCAGTAACATTAGCATCTCATCAAGTAACCCTATAGGATCCCTCTTATACAAGCCTTTGCTAAGTACCAGTACTTTAGTGTGGTCTGATACCAGTATTCAATGTACCAGCATCAGTATATCTTTGGAAGACTGGCTCTATGTAGCCAAACCCTCTCCACCTCCCAGCCAATCTCTCCCAGAGACTACCAATGTTCAAAGTCTCATGTTACTGTGACCTCTTTGGTACCCACAGGCTAGCAAGGTCTGGGGATATTTGAGTTACAGAGCAAAAATAGAAAAAAATATGTTTTTGCCTTATTATTTGCAATTCAAAGCATGTTCCCTGATCTTTTTCAGTCCATGCATATCTAATATGGCAGTGACACAAACACAGCTTGGTGAGTAGTCCCCTCCCTGTCCCTCAGCCCTCATATGTATACTCACAGATGTGACCCCCTCTGCCCCGGGAGCCTCATAGCCTGGCCTGCCCCATTCCATGCATCATCATTACAGTTCATTACTTACAACCATCTATGATTTAATGGCAAGTTGGCAACAGAGATCCATACAACGGCTGTATTTTGGGTACAAATAGTATGGTTGATTTTTTTTCCCAAGTTCTCAGTTTATTTTTGAAGAGTGAGATAGATTTTCTCACTCATTGAGGGTTTGGAAAGGTTTCTGGTCTGGGAAATCCATGACTGTAATACAAGGGTTTATCAAAGCTGGTTGTTTCCGAAGCAGGGCGTCACACACTGGTGTGAACAGTGCTGACGTGGGTCCTAGGAGGGTTAGGCTCGGAGGGCAGGTGAAACCACCTGATGTCAGACAAGAGCCAGAGATACTCAGGAATCAGGGCTGTGGCTGGGGACACTCAGGAGAGACTCCAAAATAGGAATCAAGCAAGGGACCACCCCCAGACCCCCAGGAACTCCCTCAGGGTGACGCAGGGTTGTGACAAGGAAGGCAAGCGTGGGAGATTGGCACATCCTGCCAAAGAGCTCCAGCTTCTCCCACCCCACAAATGTGCTTTGCCTTGTCCTTTGATTACTGACCTGCCAGCCCTCACGTGGCTCTGCACTCTGCGACCTCTGGACTCTGTAGATGCCTGGTTTCTGTTACTTCATTTTTCACTTTCTAAAGAGGTGTGACCTCTTCTGCAGAAGTTAGGGGCTCAAGTCAATGGTTCACGGGAAATCGCTCAGACAGAAAGCCTGAACTGATATTTGATGGGTGGAAATGAGTCTGGCAGTGCCAGTTGTTCAACATTTTGACTATCATCCCCGTGACCCTTGAGTCACATTCAGCCCAGAGAGAAGCTCATACTGTGAGAAGCTAGATGAGGGACCAGTCACATATGGCACCCTCTAAATTCTTTCCGGGACCACTCTGCTCATGGCTGGTGTCATCATCACCTGCATTATTTCTATTGTTATTTTTTTTCTCTCTCTCTCTCTCTCTCTGTCTCCCCCTTCCTTGACTATACTATTGAATACAAAGTAAATTAAGCGTGCTTTTATGTGTCTTGATCTTTGTCTTCCTCTGTATGTCTAGATCTGGGCCTCCCGCTTATTCTTGGTTCAGCTCAGGCACCTGCATGCCTGCCCCTCACCCACCCAGTCCTTAGCACTGTCAACATAAATGTGTGACACCCTGTTTTGGAAACAATGCTGGAAGCAACCTCCTCAGGCTTTGTGGTTCTGCAGCATCTGGGTCCGGTCAAGGACTCTCTCTCCCATTCACCCAAACAACAGATGCTCTTGTGAACAGTGTGTTGCCATCCATCACTAATACATTTTGATTACAAGAAGGGTTGCTGGATTTAGCAAATAAAAATACAGGACACCCTGTTAAATTTCAATTTCAGATGAGTAATGAATAAAATTTTACTGTATGTCCCATGTAATATTTGGAACATACATATAATAAAAATTAGCTATTGTTTCTTTGAATTTCAAATTTGACTGGGTGTCCTGTGTTTTATCTGACAAACCGAGTGACAAGTCATACAATAATAACAAAAAGGAATTAGAACTTACTGATGTAGACACCTGAGATATCCAGAGGCTGGACTGGCTGCAGCACACCTGACACTGGGGCCTAAATTATGTCACCAAGAACAGGAAATCCTCTTTCTCTACCTTCTAGGTCAGCCTGTGTGAGTTGGCTCCATTCTTGATAAAGTTCTGTCCTTGTGATGGCAAGACAGTTGCAGTTTTCCAGTCTCCTGTTCTAAGATTCTGAGCTGGTAAAAAAATGAAAAGTTGTTTGTACAAAGGCTCCCACAAAACTTTTAAGATTCATTCCAGGCCAGGGGTGCAAGGGCTCACACCTGTAATTCTAGCACTTTAGGAGGCCAAGGCAAGAGAATCACCCGAGGACAGGAGTTCAAGACCAGCCTGAGTAACATAGTGAGGACCCCCTCCCCATGCCCCAGTCTCTACAAAATATTTTTAAAAATAATATTTTTAAAAATAAATTAGCCAGGTGTGGAGGTGCACACCCATGGTCCCAGCTACTTGGGAGGCTAAGATGGGAGGATTGTTTGAGTCGAGAGATCAAGGCTGCAGTGAGCTGAGATGGTGCCCTGCACTCTAGCCTGGGCAACAGAGTGAGACTCTGTTTCAAAAAAATGAAAGGATTCACTCCAGTTAGACCAGCTTAGGTCACCTTTCCACCACTAACCCAAG
Source organism: Mandrillus leucophaeus (assembly GCF_000951045.1). Lineage (NCBI taxonomy): Eukaryota > Metazoa > Chordata > Mammalia > Primates > Cercopithecidae > Mandrillus > Mandrillus leucophaeus. Next base: position 234,249 of record NW_012108364.1, read on the forward strand.
CTTTGTGGCCAAAGAAATGAAATCTACTGATTCGCTTAGGCTGTTGCCAGAGAATGGGAAAAGGACGCTCAGGAGGTCAGCAATACCTATTCACTACTGACACCAACTTAGTATATGGGTGGGCAATGCTCTTTGACTTCTACAGCAGCTTACAAAGCCCCAGAGAGAGGAAATGTAGAGGTCAATGTAAGGCAGTGTGGGAGGCAAGTCTGCCCCTTTCAAACAGCCCAGAATGTGCCATTAAATTGCTGTCCTGCATACTTCCTGGAGTTAGCAGCCCCCCTTCCTGTTCCCTAACTGTTTCACAAAGTGCCTCATTTGTACCAACACATGAGATTGTTTATGAGTGTGGCTGAATCTCAGAAGTGCAACTTCATTGTCAGAAACACTACTGATAGGAAAGGTTTTCAGGATGTCGAATGACCCAGGCACACATGATCTACTAGATGGCTTTTCTGTGTATCTGTTTGCAAAGGCAATTGGCTTAGAACATTGTGAATGTTTAACCTGAATTTAGTTATGTCTTAAGGGATTGCCTCAGTTTTGGTAAGTATTTTTTAATAATACTGTTTAAAGAATTGCTTCTTTTTCAAATCAAGTGTGGAAAACTAGGGATTGCTACAATCCTACAAAGATTCTACGAGCAGAACTGAATGGGGAAATGAACCATTAATCAGTGGCCTAATTAATGTTTTTCTTTACATGAAAAAAAGTTTAAAGGCTAAAGGCCTAAGAAATAAGATAGAAGATTCTTTCTCTCTCATGTAAAATAAGTCCGGAGGGAGGTAGCCCAGAGCTGATGGAGCGTCTTCACAGTCATCAGGAACCCAGCCTTCTGACTGCCCTTTCATTCTTGGCATATTTTACCTCATGGTCCAAGATGGCTGCTTGAGCTCCAGCCATCATATCTACATTATAGCCAATAGGAAGGAAGAAGGGGTCACAGAGCATGCTCATGCCCTTCAAGAACATTTTCTTAAATTTATACATAACACCATTATTTATATCTCATTGGCCAGAACTTAATCACATGGCCACATATATCAGCAAAAAAGCAGGGAAAAGTAGTTTTTATTACAGGTGGCCTTTTGCCCAGTTGAAAACTGGGAATTCTATCAGTAAGAAAGAAAGAATGGATATTAGGTGCAAGTAGGAATCTTGGAGCCATGGACAATTGGAAAACTTTTCATATTATAATGAGAGTGAAACATTGGAATGTTTTTATAAGTGGGATTTTAAAACAAAACTGAGCAAAGATACCAGACATGAACAAATAAACATTAAACTCTGGGCTGGGCTCAGTGGTTCTTGCCTGTAACCCCAGCACTTTGGGAGGCCGAGGCAGGAGGATCACTTGAGCCAGGAATTCAGGACCAGCTTGGGCAACATAATGAGGCCTCATCTCTACTGGAAAAAAAAAAATTAGCTAGGCATGCTAGTGCACACCTGTAGTCCTAGCTACCCAGGAGGCTGAGGTAAAAGGATTGCTTCAGCCCAGAAGTTCAAGACTGCTGTGAGAGCAGTGATCCAGCCCGGGCAACAGGGTAAGAGACCCTGTCTCAAAAAACAAAACAAAATATTAAACCCTGAACAATTTGTAATATTCTAAATTTTCTTTCCATGTTAAATGCATCATCTTATATAGAATTAATCAATGTATACTTGGTTTTTCAGTGGTTGTAATTAAATGTTACTTCCAATAAACATTGCCATATTTGGTCATAATTCACATATTTATAGTTTTTAATATCCGCTTGATATTCTACCACATTAGTATAGTTTTAAAGCATGGAAGGGGAGACGATGCAAGAGTGGCAGAATGTTCATAATGGTTGAAGTTGCTTGATGAATACAGAGGATTTATTATTCTGTTGTCTCTACTGTGCATGTTTGAATATGTCCATCATAA